>NC_143260.1:6285416-6610833 GCF_984573655.1 Nuphar pumila | reverse complement strand
TTTTGCTTGTATGCCTTTAGGGTGTGATTGGGTGACTTTTTACCGAGTGGAGAGTTTTCGCTCTTCAAATTATCTACTGCAAAAGATCTCGCTGTCAAGTCTGGACTATTTGGGAATTCATGCTGATTTATTTGGCTCTCTGGGATAGAACTAACGAGGGAAGTCAAGAAAATTTTCAGGTAATCAACTATTTATACTAAAAAAAAAGAAACACAATGGTCGCCTAGGACCTCAACTTCTTGTGAGCCATCCCTGCATCCATCTCACCACCACCCTCATCCTCTCTCTCATTTTTTCACACTTTCTCACTATGTTTTTCTCATGCTACACAAACAAGTGAAAAACTTTCTTTTGAAAAACTCATAAAAAAACTCTCATAGGCAAGTGCTCTTAAATTTAAATTTTAGTAATTAATTATCCTCTTTTTTCTTAATGAATTAGCATTTCTATAAGTTCAACCCGTTGGGATAAAATTAAAAATTGAGATGTGAATATATCAAACCAAATCCACTATGTCACAAGCCATGTACACCCAGATTTCCACACAAGACCTACGAGGAGCAAACTCTTATTGTTGGAGGATAAAAAGATATCGTGTTTGTACTAACCTAGGATAAGTTAGTAGTAGCTGTAGTCAACTTTAGAAAAGTTTTACCACCGAGGTGGTAAGCGGGGTCCTGTGCCAAGCTGAAGGCCCAAGTTCAAACCCCTTTGCCACATGGGGCTTAAGACATATCTCGTAGGGGTCTGCCTAACCCCAGCTTGCTTTGAAAAAAAAAAACTTTAGAAAAGTTCTCACTCGCTCTCTTCTTCTTCTTCTTCGGAAAAAGAGAAAAGTTTCTTTATTTTTTTAGATAATCCAAGAAAAAACTCAAGAAAACTTTAGCATCGTTTTTAAAATTTTCCAAACCTTAAGTGTTTTTTAGATTATGTCAAAAAGTTAAATGTATCATTTTGAAAATTGCCCTTTTGCTCTTCTTTCAAAGAAAAAAATTTTCCTTCTGGTCACATAAGCACACATTATCAATGGCAACATTTTAGCGCATTGTGGGCCGTGGAATTTTAAAGCACTTGAAAGTTCTGATTCTACAGTTTGATTGGACGATCTAAAACATGTTTTTGACTAAACAAACTATATAGATCATATTCGTAGGTCATGATTTGCAAAAAAAAGTAAAAAATGTGAACAAACAAGTAGTTTCTACTAGAGAGTATGGTACATACCAAGGTAGCCAATATTTCCACTTAAAACATACCAACTGCTGCGTTGCATGCACTTCTACTTCACATCTACCAAACAATGGCTCACCTACGTCAACACCACCATGAGCAGCAACAGCTACAACAGTCATCACCATCACCACCATTACTGGATGAGCAGCTCGAGATCAAGTCTCAACTGGCTGATTTGGTGTGAAGCAGGCGCGACATAAACCTCGCTGGGCTCTAGGCAGACCAAGTCAATGGCATAAGTGATCATGACAATGGGGCTCGATCAAGGATGGCTTGTCAAAAAAGGCGGCGAGCTTGCACGAGGCAATGGCGGACCAGCCTTGATTGGTTGCTGATGCAGCGCGGGGCTAGCCAGTCTAGTGTGCAGTGGGCGTCTGCAACAGGGCTGCATGTGATATTGGAAGGTCAGGCTGACTATGTTGACAAGGGTAGTTGAATCGGTTCTGTGATCGATACGAGGCATTTCAGGACTGATTTAAAGTTTTTTTTACTAGTTCTTATCGGTTTTTCATCGGTACTTCAATGTAGAAACCTTATTTTCATGAATCAGTGAAGGTACATGGGTTTTTTATTTAGTTTTAAAGATTTATAGGCTTTTGTACATGTTCCAGACCGATTCAGTTGTTTCGAGATCGGTTTCGAACCTTGGTTGATTGGTTCAGAGCTGTTTCAGACAGGTTTGAAATACTTTTTGATCAGTTTCAATATGAGAACCCTGAATTTTACTCATAAAAGTATGTTTTTGTTATTTTTTTTATGTTTTATATATAGGTGTTTATTGTCACTAAAGCATGACTTTTGTAGTCTTATGCATGCATTTTATGTTATTGAAGTTATGCATGATATTTAAACATAAATTATGTTCATGTGATGTGTTTTCTTTGCAAAAGTTGTCCCTGCTCATGATAGCCTTGAGGTTGCACCAAACTATCCACCACTGGCCTAGGGCCAAACTTGAGATCGGATGCATCACAATAATTATCCCACATCTATAAAGAATGGGATCCACTTCCTTTCTTCAAAGTCTAATTTCACACCCCTTAGAGATCTTTGTTGCAAGTTGTTTTCATCATAAGGGTCTCCCTAACCTCAGCTCGCTAATAAAAAAAAAGTAGCCAAACCCCTTCGGGGCGACCAATACCATGCCTAAATCTTCTTAGAATACCAATACTGTACCCGGAGAATTCCGAGCCTCTCCCCGGCGCTGTATCTGCTGATCATGGTCTCCAAGCTGCATCTGCGTGTGCATGAGTAGCGGCAGAGTGAAATAGTATGCATGAGTAACTTTGCTAGTGATCTTTATTTTTTCCCTTCTTTGTTATGCACTAAGGCATGCTTGAGTGTATTAAAGGGAAAATATGAGAAAACAAACAGGAAGATGTTTTGTGATTTTATTTTTCTTTTGGAAATCTGATGTTTCTGCTATTACGTTTGAACACCCAATCTCCACAGTAAATTAGAGAATCTGACGGTTCCATTTGAATTGCCATGACCCGAACTGATTTACAATAAAAAGGGATGTCAATGCATCAGATATTATCTGATATCCCATCGAATTCGATTCCCTTTACATGTATTTGGTAAGCCAGAACCATTATAGGATGCGAGGAAATGTTTTTTTTTCTTTGCTACTACATCGAAGAAATGCCCGAATTTGATAAATATCCGAATCTGTTTACATGTAAGTAAGTGGATCTGTATGAGGTTTTCACGATCCAAATATGAGTCTAAATTCAAGTCCATTCAGCCAACATCCGATTAGTCGAATATGGAACTGGCCACACCTGATCCCAATTCGAACCGTTTACATCCCTACAATCAAACATATTCTAACCGAAGTCTTTCTAATCCAGACCAAATTTAGATCCGAACCGAATCCAACCAGGCTGGTATTTGAAAGCCATCAAGAAAGAGGACGTTGAATGAAATAATTAACAATATGGGCGTCCGTACGTAATTTCACACTATCTAAAAGGAAACTGATTTCATAAAAGATCGTCATCGACTCTCTTCAGAGAGAGAGAGAGAGATTAGGGTTTGCTGCTTCCACGATCTCGAATTAGGGTTTTTTCTCTCTCTTGAGTGCATCCAAAAGTGTCGGTTTGGTTTTTTTTTCCCTTAGGATATGGCGGGAATCGGTCCGTTGACGCAGGATTCGGAGCCCGTCGTGATCAGGAAGAAGGCGCCCAACTCCGCGGCCAAGAAGGACGAGAAGGCGGTGAACGCCGCGAGGAGGAGCGGTGCGGAGATCGAGACCATCAAGAAGTGTGAGTCCCTCCTCTATCGCTCCTTTCGTTTTCCTGGCTCTCCTTTTTTACCTTGAAAAATCGCAAAATATGCTAGTTCCTCGTCGATCACCTTCATGTTCTGTCTTTCCCCTCCTTTTCTCGGCCCTATCTTCCGATCCGCCTTTTTCTCCTTGGAAAATTCTATATCTCGTTGATATTTTCTCTTTGTTTGATACAAGATCCCTTTGTCCTTGATTATTTTGTTCATTTAATCCTTAGTTTGTTTCGGAGATGGCATATTTCTTTTTTATTTTGGGAATTTTCTTCTTTTCTATGTTGAAATATGGCCTTTTCTTGATAGATTGTCTATTTCTCGCACTTATTCATTGTTTGAACGTTTTTTCCCTTTAAATCCAGTGGTTTTTGTGCATTTATTTCGTCAAGTCATGGATATGTTAAGGTAATATCATCGTTTTCTGATTGATTTTAGTTATTCCCTGGACTTTTTATTTAATGTTATATATATATATATATGGCGATTTGCGTATTCAAATCGCTGCCCATTTAACGATTTCTATTGAAATCGCTTATGATAAATAACAACTTGATGCATAATATAAGCAAATAACAAATCGTATGGGTTGGCTAACGAAAATTGATATCTTGCTTATGACAGTGGTGATCGTATCATGTGGTTGCAGTGAAGATGATGTATCTCAATCATTGGAAAGTTATGGAGAAGTGAACATGTGTACTAATGATGCACCTGAAGAAGTGAACATATGCACTAATGATGCACATGATAAGATGGGTGCAAACATTGGATTCACTCTTGACTTGAGTGTTCCAACAGAAGAAATGCAATTCGATAATGAGGTAGACGCAGAAGAAATGCAATTCGATAATGAGGTAGACGATCATGCCAATACACTTGATAAAGGTGCAAACACTGTGAATGTACATGATAGTACACTTGATTATATTCCCGTAGAAGGAACGCAATTTGATAATGAGGAAGCTGCATACAAATTTTATAATGATTATGCTTTAAAACTTGGCTTCAGTGTTAGAAGGTATTCTTGGTCAAAAAATGCACAAGGTATCGTGGTGAGAAAGGCATATGTTTGTTCTAAGCAAGGTTGGAAGAAGTCAAGTGGAAATCCAACAAGGAGAAAGCCAGATTCAAGATGTGGTTGTCCAGCGAGAATGGTGTTAAGAAGACTTTCGAATGGAAAATATGTAGTTCGTACTTTAATCAGTGATCATAACCATGAATTAGCAACTTCATTTATGACTCCTATGTTAAGGTCACATCGTAAAGTAACTGAAGCGCATGCCGAAATTGCTGAAATAACTGATAGTGCCGACATTGCACTAAGGAAGACATACAATTTGTGCGCTCACATAGATGGTGGTTGCGAGAATGTGCCATTAAACCACTTGAGAAGAAGGATGACAGATAACATGGAGAATAAAGGAATATGTTCTTTGGTTGATTACTTACAGAAGAAATCAAACAATGACCCTGGTTTCTTTAGTGCAATACAACTGGATGAAGATGGATATGCTGTGAATATGTTTTGGGCAGATTCAAAGTCAAGAGTAGATTATGAATGCTTCAATGATGTGCTTGTTTTTGATACGACAGTGAAGATTAATACTGAACAATGGCCATTTGCGCAGTTTGTTGGAGTGAACCATCACTCACAAATTTGCATATTAGGCAGCGCTTTTTTGTATGACCAAACCAAGGAAAGCTTTGAGTGGTTGTTTAGAGTATTTACACAGGCAATGAATGGGAAGCACCCTGAAGTTGTACTTACAGATGGTGATTACGCAATTGCAGCTGCAGTGTCTCATGTATGGTCAGATGCACATCATCGCCTATGTTTGTGGCATATCTTTCAAAATGCAACAAAGGACATAGGACACATATTTAATCAGAAGACCGGGTTTGATAAAAAGTTTAGAAGGTGTCTACTTGAGAGCGTAGACGAGATTACCTTTATGTCTGATTGGGAGAAAATGATTAAGTTGTACGACCTTGAAGATTGTGTGTGGTTACAAAATTTATATGCAGACAAAGAGAAGTGGGCATTGGCATATGGAAGACAATACTTTTGTGCAGGTATGATAAGTACACAAAGAGTTGAATCTATGCATGCCACACTAAAGAAAACCTTGTATTCATGTTTAACAATGTTTCACTTTATGGAACAATATGAATTATTTGTAGACGGTCTTAGACAGAATGAGCTTGAACAAGATGTGAAATGCTTCAACACACGCCCTGTAACTTTGGACATGAAAATATTGATGCGACCTGCAGATTTGTATACACTAACTGTATTTGAATGGATTAAGAAGGAGGTTATACAGGTCATGAATTGCAACATCGAAGAACGTATGCAAACCAATAATATGCACAAATACCATATTCTATGGGAGGGCGAAGAACATCCGAAAAGGCAAGAAGCACATGTTACGTACAATGTTGATAATGAAACAGTTGAATGTACATGCAAAATGTATGAATTCAAAGGTATTTTATGTCGTCATGCATTAAAGGTACTTAATCAAGAAAAGATACAAGAAATACCTGAGTCATATTTAATGCGAAGATGGACGAGACAAGCAAAGATTGAATTGCTGGATACAGATAATGTCAGTCTATCTTGTGTTGATGAGAAGTGCCACATAGCCTCCCGTTACCAACAACTATGTAGGTCATTTATGCATGTTGCAGATTGGGCATCAAAAAGTGAAGAAGCCTATGTATGCATGAGAAAAGTGTCAAGGGAGTTACTTGAAAACGTGCAATTAATTCACCATCAGTCCATTGCAACTCATGAAGACCAGTCAAAAAAATTTGGAGCGAACAACGAAGGTGAAAATCATGCTTCTCCTGACTCGCATGAAAAGTTGCGCCGAAGCGTAAACATCATCTTCAACAAGTCAGAAGTCAACATTGTAGATTATGGTGAAAAAATTTACCTAGCGAAGGGTATCAAAAGAAAACCTGTTGATCGCAGTCGTCGGAGGACAAAGGGTGCACTAGAATTGGTTGACAAGAAAATGTCTAAGAAACAACCAACCTCTAAGCAAAAACAATCAAGCCCTTCACATGAATAGGTATGTAATACATTATATTGCTTCCCATGTAAATTGCATTACGTACAACTTATCAATATCTAACTTTTCTAGTTTCCAACATGCAGCAATACCCTACAGACGTGCAGCACTATAACGTTAAAACCTTCAATCCTCCCGAAAGGTTTGAGTGAAACGATAGCATCAATTTTACAAGTCTTTTGATGCGTAATCAATGTTGGGAAGATGTTTGCATTTCTTGTGATACTTAATATAGTGTCTTATATTATTCTGTTTCATGACAGACTCAGTTCAATTTAAAAGTGGCGTGTGAATTTTTCAGCTACATAATTGTATTTGATTGTATTAACATGTTCGATCGTTGTAATATGTATCCTTCATATGTATAAATTGTTGTTTCATCTAGCCTACAATTTTGATCTTATTGGTAAATCACCGTTGTTCAATGCTTATATCATTAGTAAAAATCGTTGTTTCATGTAGCCTTCACATGTACAAATCGTTGTAGATACAATACTTTTTTCTTTCAGTGCGATTTTTATTTATGAATGCTAAACGTGTGATGAAGATTTGTATAATGGGTGCTAACTAATATAGCATTTACCGACTTCTCCCATTTGGTAAATCACTAGTATTAAATTGCTATCGCTGACACGTTTGTTGGTGTAAACCACGCCGATGAGTTGCATTTACTACCTGTGCATGATCGTTGTTAAATCGCTTTAGCTTAATTTTTATACCATTAGTAAATCGTGTTTGTTGGACGCCCGGGTGTGGTGTTAAATAGGCAAGGGTTCCCTCACTTTGTTGGACAGGTGGGGGTAAAGAAGTTAGTCCAAGACCATGAAATTAGGTTAGCCACTTGGAACATAGGGTTTTTAACTGGTAAGTTGATAGAGTTAGTAGATGTTATGTGTAAGAGAAAGATTGATATTTTATATCTACAAGAGACCAAATGGGTAGGTGAGAAGGCAAAAGTGATATAACCTTGGGGATATAAGATTTGGTATACAAGAATAAATAGAAATAGGAATGGAGTAGGGATTGTTATGAGTCGTGAGTTTATAGATAATGTAGTTGAGGTTCGTAGGAAGGGTGATAGGATTTTACTTATTAAATTAGTATTAGGTATGGATATTATTAATATTATTAGTGTTTATGCACTTCAAGTAGGTTTAGATGATTCCATTAAGCGTCAATTTTGGGAAGATTTAGATGGAGTAGTACAAGGGATATCCTATGGAGAAAAGCTTTTCATTGGCGGTGACCTTAATGGACATGTAGGCATTAGTAGGGATGGATTTGAGAGTATCCATGGAGGCTATGGTATAGGAGAAAGAAACGAAAGTGGAGATTTTAGATTTTGGTTTGTCCTATGATATGATCTTAGCAAACACTTGGTTTAGGAAGAGGGAGTCTCACCTAGTAACATTTAAAAGTGGGGTTAATACGAGTCAGATAGATTTTTTCCTACTTAGAAAGAGAGATAGGGGTTGTTGCATCGATTGTAAGGTTATACCGGGAGAAAGTGTAGCTACACAACATAGAGTCTTAATTTTAGATCTTAGAATTAGACAATGCCGCAAAATGGATAGACATAGGATAGATCGTAAAATTAAGTGGTGGGTATTGAAAGGAGCTAAACAAGGAATGTTTGTAGAGCAGGTAGTTAAGAAAGCTGATTGGTGTCTCGAGGAGGATTTAGAATCAATGTGGAATAAGATAGCGGGTGGCATGAGAAAGGTGGCTATGGAGGTATTGGGTGAGTCTAAAGGCGGTGCACCACTAGGTAAGGATACATCATGGTGGAATGAGGATGTCAAATTAGCTATTAAGGTTAAAAGAGAGTTTATAGAAATCTAAGAGCCGTGATAATGAAAATTTGAAGTATATGATAGCAAAGAAGGAAGCTAAAAAAGTAGTTTGAAACACGAGGGATAAGGTATATAAGGAGGTTTATGACAAGTTGGATACCAAAGAAGGCGAGAAGAATATTTATAGGCTTGCAAAGATGAGAGATAGGAAATCGAGGGATTTGGGTATGGTTAGATGTATCAAAGATGAAACACAAAGGGTTTTAGTCAAAGATGAGGAGATTAAGGAGAGATGAAAAGATTATTTTGATAATCTATTTAATGGAAGTCATGCTCAGGATCTTGGAGACTTCTCCATTCTTTTTCATGAGATGAATCGTGACTTGATGCGCAAGATTCAAAAGAAAGAAATTGCAGAGGCTTTGAAGAAAATGAAATCAAGGACAGTTGGCCCAGATGGTATACCTGTCGAGACTTGAAAATGCTTGGGTGAGAAAGGTTTAGAATGGTTGACAAATCTTTTTAACAAGATTTGGCGGACAAATAAGATGCCTAATGAGTGAAGTAAGAGTACTTTGGTGCCTCTATATAAGAATAAGGGTGATATACAAGATTGCACAAACTATCGTGTTATAAAACTCATGAGTTATATTATGAAACTTTAGGAGAGGGTGATTGAGTATAGGTTGAGGAAGGTTGTCATGATATCAGAGAATCAATTTGGTTTTATGCCTGGAAGATCAATTATGGAAGCTATACATCTTCTTAGACAACTTATTGAGAGATATAAAGAGAGGAATAAAGATTTGCATATGGTTTTTATTGATTTGGAGAAGGCATACGATAAAGTACCTAGGGACGTTCTCTGGTGGACAATGATGAAGAAAGGTGTTTCTCTCAAGTACATTAGTATAATTAAGGATATATATGAAAGAGTAATAACCAATGTCCGCACTTGTGGAGGGGTGACAACAAATTTTCCTATAAGGGTTGGGTTACATCAAGGATCTGCTTTAAGCCCTTTCCTGTTTGCTATAGTGATGAATGAGCTTACGAGATCAATTCTAGAAAAATGTGCCGTGGTGTATGTTGTTTGTTGATGATATTGTTTTGATTGATGAGTCTAGAGCTGGGGTTAATGCTAAATTAGAATTATGGAGACAGACATTGGAAGCAAGAGGTTTTAAGTTGAGTAAGAGTAAGACAATATATATGGAATGTCGGTCTAGTAAGCAACGAAGTAGTGATGGGAGTGTAGTGAAGCTTGGTGAGCAAGAAATACCGGTGGATGATTGTTTCAAATATTTGGGATCTATCATTCAGGAGAAATTGATGGAGATGTAAATCATAGGATAAAGGTTGGGTGTATGAAATGGAAAAATGCAACTGGAGTGTTGTGCGATCGTAGAATGCCATTGCGGTTGAAAGAAAAGTTTTATAGGACGACTATTAGGCCCGCTTTACTATATGGTACGGAATCTTGGGCTGCCAAGAGACATCATATTCAAAAAATAAGTGTAGTTGAGATGCGTATGCTTAGATGGATGTGTGGAAAATACAAAAAAAGATAAGATTCAGAACGAGGTGATACGAAAGAAGGTAGGCGTTGCACCCATTGAAAATAAGATGAGAGAGAATCATTTACGGTAGTTTGGACATATTCGGTGAAGGCCTAATGATGCTCCAGTTAGAAGGATGGAGAAATGGGAAAATATATTAGTTAAAAGAGGTTGGGGTAGGCCTAGGAAGACTTGGATGGAGATGATAGAAAAGGATATGAATGCTTTGAACCTCACCGAGGACATGACATTGGATAGAAATGATTGGAGGAGAAGGATTCATGTGGAAGACCCAGAATGATTTTCTTTGTTGGTTTATATCGCCGACCCCAATTGTTTGGGATGAAGGCGTAGTTGTTGTTGTTGTTTGTTGTAGTAAATCATGTTTATGGCGATTTATTTGGTATGTAAATCGTTATACCATGCAGTGTTCTACCGCGATATACACAATGATGTCTATGTTAGCCACAACTGGATGAAAATCGCACTGCACATAAGTACAAATCGTTGTCTCATCTAGCCTTTGACACATATAAATCATTATATATTATATTATATTTGAATCGTTGCGCAAAAAGTTGTTCTATAAATAAATTATATTAAAACTAAAAATCGTTGTCTCAAACACTTTTTTTCTTCCAACATGTTATATAAATTGTTATACCATATAGTGTTCTATAGCGATTTACACAATGATGTCTATGTCGGAGACAACGATTTGCCTTTGCTACAAATAAGAGTAACTTTTTGACCATTATAGTAAAAGCTCTATATCACATAGCCTATCAGTGCGATTTAGTAGTATACATTCATTATGGATAATATTTTAACATTTATTCAAGTTATTTAATGTTTAATTGAAAAAGTTATGAGATCTTTGCAGAGTATTTGGGTCGACCTAAATGGATATGAAAAGAATTTAGACTCAGATCAGGGTTTGGACCGGACCTATAAGAGATTTGGATCCATTTAAGATCCAAATATATCTCATCTAATGTAAAAAGTATTTTAGTTCCATTTAGAGACAAAATTGGATCCTACTAAGAAAATAAGATATCGAATCTACTTGAAGACTTAATAATTAGATCCCATTATGTAAATTAACATTTGGACCAATTTGGAGATCCAATTGGATTTCAATAACTAAATAAGACTTTTGGATCTATTTGAGACCTAAATGGATTTCATGAAGGTAAAATGAATTTGTTTGGATTTGAATTCAATTGGAGACCCAAATAAATCCTACTTAAGAAAACAAGTTTTGGATTCACTTATGATCTAAATGAATCTTCTTAGTGTACTATGAAATTTGTTTGGATCCACTTAACCCAAATGAATCCTACTTAAAAAAAATATAGATTAGTTTGATATTCAAATGAATTTCACTAGAATGTAATAAATTTAGGATCTATCTAAATTCCAAATGGATCCTACTTAAATAAATAAAATTTGGGTTCATTTGAGACCCAAATAAATTTAATTAATATATATGTATCTATATATATAATAGTTTAGATTGAGTTTGGATTTGATGAGAGCTAAATGGGTCTCACAACCAAGCCAATCCAATTACTCCACCTAAAGCCATCCTCTCAGTCAAATACATCCCATCCTACCAAATCCGTTTGACCTATCACGGTATTTGTACAACCACGAATATAAAGCGAAAACGATTTGTCCTATCGCGTTTTACTTTTACGAGTTTTGTCTATCTAAACGATATGTCCTATCGCGATTTACACAATGACTAATTCATAAAAGGCGAAAAAAATAAACAAATCGACATGATGTTTAAACTTAGTAAAGTACAAATCGAGGTAACTTCAACGATACAAATCGAGGTAACTGCATAAATACAAATCGATTTACAGCATGATACCGATTTATGTTTTATACAAAATTAATATTTTAATAACAGTTGCAAATCGATATGAGTAAATTGCGATATTACATATCGATATCGTTCATAAAAACAAAGATATATTGTTGTCCTCGTAACTTTTTAAATATAAATCGACGTGATTTACAACCACATTCATTTACAAAAAACATGAGTATTTAGTTACAATACATCATGACTAATGGGTTGACTATAAAACGCTTTACACAATGACTGATTCATAAAAGGCGAAAAAGACAAACAATACACAAATCAACACAATGTTTAGACTTTGTAAAGTACAAATAGAGTTAACTTCAACGATACAAATCAAGGTAACTTCATAAATACAAATCGATTTACAGCTTGATACCGATTTAAGTTTTATATTAAAATAATATTTTAGTAACAATTACAAATAGATGAGTAAATCGCGATATTATATATCAATATCGTTCACAAATAAAAATAAAGACATATTGTTGTCGCGGTAACTTCATAATTTCAAATCAACGTGATTTACAATCATATTCATTTACAAAAAATATGATATCTTGAGACAATACATCATGACCAATGGTTTGACCATGAAACCATTCGTATTATGTAGATCTTATCTCGATATTCTATTTTCTACAACGATTTGCAAATGAAACGATGTTTTTTAATTTATGCGTAATGTAATTTATTTGTTTATTATATACTTTGTGCCCAATTTTTTAAAACAAGCGAGATATGAAATGGCGTTTCCTTTACAAATGAATGACACATCGCACAAGTTCAGGAGGGTGTTGCTTCGCTTTGCTTCGTGAGTAAAGAACAAACGAACCGACGTTTCTTTTATAAACGACGTGTTCGGGGGCAGTACATAGAAATCGATGGCGAGGAAGGAGACGACGACAACTACACAGCCAACGACGACGAATCAAGCGTATATTTTATAAATTTCGTGACGATTATCTTCAAAATTTGTCTCTTTTATGTCGTATATTCGATTTGTTTTGTGTACTGTAGAAATGAATTGCAATATAATGCGACATATCATTTATTGAATATTCTGCTAATGTCAGTGAAACGTTCACAAAAAAAGTTGCCCAAAAATTCAGCAAAGTTCTCCAAGAGAACTTCATCCGGCTTCGAGATGAATTTATAGAAGGAAACATAGACAAAGCTCATAAAAGCAAATCGCAATAGGACAAATCGTTTCTGCTTTATGTCCGTAACTGTACAAATTGTGATAGAATACTTCCTCTATAAAACACAAATCGCGATTTGTTATAGAAAGAATTATATAATTATAGAATGTCCTATCGCGATTTACAACCACAAACGTTGCATAGATACATCGTGACCAATGATTTGACTTAGATACAATACATGACCATCATCATCATCGACCCGACCCGTTGTCCAGGTCTAAAACCCTAATCTATTTAACCTCTCTTTCTCTTTTTTGCAGCAGCGCAACGCCTTTTTCTTCTTCTTTTTTCTCCTCCGCCTTCATCTTCTTCTTCTTTCGTGTATTTTTCTTTGTTCTTCTGTGTTCCTTCTACCTGCGCTTCATACATGGGGTTTGATGCTAATAACCTAGTTGTTTCACGCCGTGAGGAAAGATCTAGATAATCTTCGATGATAATTATGGTGGTTATCTTCTGTGTATATATCGATTTTCATGACACATACGACTGTAGCCTCTTTGTTGTGAAGTATATTGAAGTTTACGCAGAATATAACGACCATAATCATTCTTAATCGTTGCCGCCATACCAAAGCAAACACAATTATTCTGCATGATATACATGGTGATGTTGATGACCATCTATTTGATTTATTCCTACTGTCGGACCCTCCATCGTTTACAAACCATCCTTCGTAGTTGAAAAAATATTTGCCTAATCTTTGATATACTTCATGACAAATATGCTACAGTCGTGCGACTTCATCTTCTCTGCCTGTTGGGATCTCATACCTTATGCAACTTCGTGTGCTCTGCTTTGAAGCTTTCTGCACTAGCAAGCTGGATTTCATGCGCACCTGGATTGCATTCGAAGCACATCACTATTTGGACGTGAGGGTGATGCTGATGATGTTTGTTTTATTTGACGATGATAGTCATGTATTGTATCTAAGCCAAACCATTGGTCATGATGTATTGTAACTAAATAGTCATATTTTTTGTAAATGAATGTAGTTGTAAATCATGTCGATTTGTAGTTATGAAGTTACTGCGACAACGATATTTCTTTGTTTATCTTTGTGACCGAAATCGATTTGTATTTATGAAGTTACTTCGATTTGTATCGTTTACGTTACCTCGATTTGTATTTTACTAAGTCTAAACATCGTGTTGATTTGTTTATTTTTTTTTTTTTGCCTTTTATGAATCAGTCATTGTGTAAATCGCGATAGAACATATCATTTACATAGACAAAACTTGTAAAAGCAAATCGCGATAGGACAAATCATTTCTGCTTTATGTTCGTGGCTGAACAAATCGTGATAGAACACTTCCTCTATAAAAAATAAATCGCGATCTCTTATAGAAAGAATTATATAATTATAGAATATTACGTTACAACAAAGAATTATAACTGGTTGCAAGTCAATCGGTATCAAGCAAATCGCAGTAGCACGTAGCTTTCATACAATTTTTATTTACGAATGTCGAACATTAGAATGATTTGTTCAATGGCAATTGTGTGTTACACTTATTAAAAAAAGAATTATACACTTATAGAATGCTACGTTACAAAAAAAAATTATAGAATTATAACAAAGAATTATAGATTTACAACAAATAATTATCGGGACCTTGATTTGTATTTATGAAGTTATCGCGACAATGATATGCCTTTGTTTGTCCTTGTGAACGATATCGATATGTAATATCACAATTTACTCATATCGATTTGCAACTATTACTAAAATATTGTTTTAGTATAAAACTTAAATCGGTATCAAGTTGTAAATCGATTTGTATTTACGAAGTTACCTCGATTTGTACTTTATTAAGTCTAAACATCAAATTTATTTGTTGATTGTGAGACCCATTTAACTCTCATCAAATCCAAACCCAATCTAAACTATTATATATATATATATATAGAGAGAGAGAGAGAGATTTAAATATATATATATTTTAATTAAATTTATTCATATTTCAAATTAACCCAAATTCTATTTATTTAAGTAAGATCAATTTGGAATTTAGATAGATCCAAAACTTATTATATTCTAGTGAAATTCAGAGCACTAAAAAGATTCATTTAGATCATAAGTGAATCCAAATCTTGTTTTCTTAAGTAGGATCTATTTGGGTCTCGAATTGAATTCAAATCCAAACAAATTCATTTTACCTTCATGAGATCCATTTATGTCTCAAATAGATCCAAAAGCCTTATTTACTTATTGGAATCCAATTGGATCTTCAAATGGGTCCAAATGTTAATTTACATAATGGGATCTGATTGAGTCTTCGAGTAGATTCGATATCTTATTTTGTTAGTAGGATCCAATTTGGTCTTTAAACGGATCTAAAATACTTTTTACATTAGACATCTATTTGAGTCTTAAATTGATCCAAATCTCTTATAGGTCTCATCAAATCCAAACACAATCTAAACTATTATATATATATATATATATATATATATATATATATATAGAGAGAGAGAGAGAGAGAGAGAGAGAGAGAGAGAGAGAGACACACATATATATATATATATAATTAAATTTATTTGGGTTTTAAATGAACCAAAATTCTATTTATTTAAGTAGGATCCATTTGAAATTTAGATAGATCCAAAACTTATTATATTCTAGTGAAATTCGATGTCTTTGTTTGCCTTTGTGAACGAAATCGATTTGTATTTATGAAGTTATCTCGATTTGTATCACTGAAGTTACCTCGATTTGTACTTTATTAAGTCTAAACATCGTGTTGATTTGTTTATTGTTTTTCTTTTTCGTCTTTTATAAATTAGTGATTGTGTAAATCACGATAGGACATATCATTCACATAGGCAAAGCTCGTAAAAGCAAATCACGATAGGACAAATCGTTTTCGCTTTATGTCTGTGGTTATACAAATCGTGATAGAACACTTCCTCTATAAAAAACAAATCGTGATCTGTTATAGTAAGAATTATATAATTATAGAATGTTACGTTACAACAAAGAATTATAACTGGTTGCAAGCCAATCAGTATCAAGCAAATCGCGATAGCACGTAGCTTTCATACGTGCAAATCTTTTCAGCCTTTTATCAATCATTGTGTAAATCGTGATAGGAAGACAAAGCTCGTAAAAGCAAATCATAATTTTCATAGTTTACAACGCTAAACGCTTCTTCGATTTTTATTTATGAAGGTTGAACATTACAACGATTTGTTCAGTGGCACTTGTGTGTTACACTTATTAAAAAAGAATTATACATTTATAGAATGCCACATTATAAAAAAGAATTATAGAATTACAACAAATAATTATCGGGATAAAAAAATCACATAATGTTTATTCAGTGGCGCTTGACGACTTAGATGGACTATGACATACAAATCGTCTTTTTTTTTCCCTTGGTGGACTCTCTTTCCTCGGTGGCCTATTGGTTCCTTCGATCTTATTAAAACCACTGGTAATCATCTCTACCAGTGTACCATATTGTGCTTGTATTTGTCTCTCAAAATTCTGCACCTACTTTTGTAACTCCTTATTCTCCCTCCTCAACATCTCTAACCTTGTGGCGGAGACTACCTTCTTTTTTGTGAGTTGTGTTGGCTCCTCATCGTGTATTGCAACTGAATGAATCGTACTTGTAGCCGGAGGGACACGATCAACGTTTTTTCTATGCTGGGAGTCAACATGCTTGGGGACATGAGGGACCTTACTTACATGTTGCTTCTTTTCAATCTTAAGATTTTGATGCATGGATTTCTAATATTTTTTTGAAATAATTGGGGTCATATTGTCGTTCTTTATAATCATATGTCATGACACAAACACCTCCTTTGTTCCAGCTATCCAATTGTTTCTTGGAGCGTTCGTGTCAATTCACGTTCCTGGCCCCACCATTATTCATCTTCCTTCTCACTTTTACAGTTTGCTTTGAGGTCGACTGTCTCAAGCCAGCTTGTAGGAGAACTTGACTACCATACTGTAACTCGGCTTTAGATTTGCTAAACAACTAAATATCGCAGTCAGACAGTCTCGCAGCCTCAGCACCAACCTCTTGGTACTCGTCCTTCCCATCTCCACACAACATGTACATTGAAGATTGTGGTTTAGGTATAGACATAATTATTCATGTTAATGAATGCTAAATATTAAAACGATTTATAATGAGTGTTAAATATATTACAACGATTGTTACTAATGAGTGCTTTGTATTAAAATGATTTGCACGAATGAATGCTAAACATTACAACGATTTATACTAATAAATGCTAAACATTACAACGATTTATACTAATAAATGCTAAATCTAATGCGATAACGATTTATACTAACGAAGATAAAATCATGCAACGATAATTACTTAAGAATGCTAAACATTACAACTATTTACACTAATGAAAGTTAAATGCTAAAGCGATAACGATTTGTACTAAGGAATACAAAATCCTACAATGATCATTACTTAAAAATGTTAAACATTAGAACGATTTATACTAATGAATGCTAAATGCTAATGCGATAACGATTTGTACTAATGAAGACATTCCTAGAAGGGCCGTGCACTTGTCCCTTGCGTTATAGTTTGAATCCCGTGCTAGTTTGAATCCCGTGATAGGACAACACTTCTATGACACTTAAGACCCGTAATCCGCGTCACATCTTTTAGGGTCATGGTGATCTCAAAACAATCAAACTGAAATGTATTAATCTTATGATTCCACTTATTGACCAGGTGGGTCATGGTGTTTCAACACGTTTCAAAATAATGCTGGTCAAGAAGGCTGTCGAAGTGCATATTTCGTAATCGGTCTTTCTGATATTCACTTAGCTGTCTATGCATGACAAAACTACACGCCACTGACACCCCCCTCTGAGCTTTTCACCTAGTGCTCTACTTCTCTTCTAACCTTTATGTAATACAAAATAACATATTATTCATATGAAATCACAATTAGTCCCATTTGCACTTGTACACGTCGCTGTACACAACAATCGCTATATATAATAATCGTTGTCATAGTAATCGTTATACATAGTAATTACTATCACAGTAAATCGTTACGTAATCACTATACGTACTAATCGCTATACATAAGTCATTAGTAATCGTTATACATAGTAATCGCTATACATAGTAATACCTATCACAGTAAATCGTGACAGACATGAGTGATTTACGTACTTGGGTCACACTTTTCTCATTTTCATCCTCTCCCTCCATTTTCTGCCTTTCTTGTTGCTCCATCATTCGCTCCTCCTCCTCCCTCCTCTGCATTTCTTGTTCTTTTCCTGTTGGTCCTTCGCTCTGCCGCCTCCTTCTTCTGCTTTTCTACCTCTTTCTTCCTTCGCCTCCCTTCTCTGCTTTTCTACTTCTTCCTTCATTTCTCTTTCCTTCTCTTCCTCCTCTTGCTTCTTTCTTTCTCTTTTCTTATCTTCTTCGTCCTCCTTCTCCTTCATTTGCCTTTCCTTTTCTTCTTCTTTTATTCGGCCACAACTTGCCAAGCAACTTGGTAAGGGTCACAATTTTGGAAACCTTGAAGCCCAAGTCAAATCCTAAATTTCACATCTTCAGATGCATCTTACTTTCACACTCAACGGTGCCCACAACACATCCAGTATCCAGTGTCAAATATTCTAAAACGTGATTGCCTTTAAAACTACAAACAATTTTCCCCTATTGGTTTCTGCTCATGTTCACTAGCTTTGACATTAGAAACAGAAGCTAACATGGTGTATCAGGTTGAACAAGGCAGGCACAGGACTAAATGTTCAAAATTCCATGACACTTTTCTAGAATCACAACTACCACAACATGCCTTTCAAGACTATGAACTTTTCATGGTTCTTCTCTAGAATTAAAATAACTTCCAAAATATATTGTGCAAGACAGTAAGTATTTTGGAAGCTGAGCATGATCATATTTCTAGCATGTGATTTAGAAGTCGCCTTCAAAGATCACATTGAGAAAAAGAATGCCCAACCATCTCAAATGTTTTTAGAAGTCACCTTCAAAGATCACATTGAGAAAAAGAATGCCCAACCATCTCAAATGTTTTTAGAAATCTCCTTCACAGATCACAATTAGAAAATGTCCAACCATCTCAAATATCCTCCCAAGAATAAAGATGTAATCGATGAAAAGAAACTTAGCTGAACATGACCATATTTGTAGCAGATGCAATTTATATCTCCTTCAAAGCTTTCTTTAAGAAAAGAATGCCCAACCATCCTAAATTATTCTCACCAAAACTAAGGGAATTCGACTAGAAGGAAAATTGTTGGCTTTTCAACACAGACATCACCAATACTTTTAGTGAGATAATCCCCCAAAGTAGAACGAGCAGGTCGTGCTTTGGAAGAGGCTAGGCTATTTGGTATCAAGAAAAAAGAATAATCTGAATATATATAAAAATCAACAGATTTAAAATTATCATGATAATACCACCAAATTTTTCTATACGTTATCCTAATACTTGAAAAGAATGCAAAAAAAATTACCATGTTTTTTTTTAATTAAAACTTGCTAAGATTTATAAAGATCTTCTAGAATAATAAATTTTCCAAGAAACACTCAATATATGGTACATCCAAGTAAACTGCCGAGATAGCACTTAGTATAGTTATCAATATCAACCATAGTAGAATGAAAAAAAAAATCAGGAGATCATCTCTACATATACTAAAATATTACACAAAAAAAAGAGAACTATTAAAGAGTTTAAAGGCAACCTCTCTGAAAGAAGGAAAAGAACGAGAGAAAAATAAATAAAAAAGAAAGGATAAACAAAGAGAAAAAAAAGAAGAATAGATAAAAGGGAACAAAAATAAAAGGACAAGTAGAAAGCAAGAATAATAAGAAGACACTTAACAAAAGAAAGAAGAAATAGAAATGAAAAAGCATGCCAATAACCAACCAATGTTGCTTACCTTGTTCTTCAATGAACTTAGACAATGTCTTTCTTCAGAAAAAAATCTCTGAGTCTTTGGTAGTGTTTTAATGTATTTATCTATGTTTATGTTTGTTTCAAATGTCAAACAATAGATTGTTGTTTGGATGAACTATTTAGCATAGTTGGCAAACCCGATGAGTCGACTTGGGAATCTCCCGAGTCGACCTGGATCGGACCCCAACTGGTCACGATTCAGGACTGCTGATCCAACCCATCAAATAATTTTTTTTTATCATGTATTTTATTATTTTAATGCATAATTCTTATATAAAGTTACTTGTTATGAAGAATCTAATATTGTTCAATGAAAAAAGTTAATAATCATGTATAATTATTTGTTTTTGTAACTAAGCTATTGACACATTAGCTTGCAGTTTAGTTATTTTCATGTCTTATTCATGTGCTTAAACTGTAAAATATAGAGTCGTGACTCGTCCGAGTCACCGAGTAAACCCGCTGACTCGATGACCCAGCAGGGGTCCGTTCCGAGCTCGGGTCACGAGTTTGCCAACTATGCTATGTAGTATTTCTATTTGAAAAACATGAACCAAAAAGGAGAAAGAAACACCCTAGTTTTCATAAATAGCTGCAGGTGTTTATTTTTTATTTATGTTATGCTTTTTGTTTAAACTGTACCATCATCAACTTAAATCATTTTGGTTCAATAAAGGGTTCAAGAGTAGAAAGTAGCGTGGGTTAGCACAAAGCCATTTAACCAATGGGTTTAACCAAATCCATCTATCGGGTTTAATAGGCAGTGCATATGAACATAGCTTGACACAAACTAAACATATTTAGTTCCTGCAAGAATTAAAACAGGATCCTACAAACCCCCCACAAAGATTTGAATATGGTCCATTAGAACCCAAATTAGATAAAACATAAACCCACCCACTTTCAACTTGGAAAGTTGGAAGACCATGGTTTGAATTTATATCAGAATAGCAAGGTCAATTTAACATCTATCAATCTCATTCAACTCAGTTTGTGTCCAACTCAAATGCAATACATATACATCCAGAACACATTTATATTAAAATCCATTTTAGATAGTAGTCATCCAAACAACAATAATTCCTTTCTGTCCATTATTTATAAATATTTATTAAAATTGTTTCTATTTATTATTTATAAACACTAAATATGAATACATTCTTCCAAGATTTTTGAACAGATCCACAAGGTCGATTGGGAGTCAGAGGGCACCAAAGAAACCTTGGAAGCTGTACTTTCAAAATCTCATTGCCATGTTAAAAAATATCTGCAATATTAACATGAGATGGACGAGATTGGCTCCCTTTCATTTTGTCCCGTCTAATTTTAGTTATACACTGTCAGTCCCAAACCCGGATAAAGGAGGAGGGTTGTGGTAGGCCAATGATAGCCAGCATAAAAACTTAGTCACACCCTATGAATATGAACCAATATGAGAATTTCGTTGGGGCATTCCCTACTAAGCGACGCACTGTACTCTATAGGCCCAGAGGCAGTGATAAATGGGCAAGGGTTGCTAGGTCACCGACACCCGGGTGTGACGTCAAATAGGCAAGGGTTCCCTCACTTTATTGGACGGGTGGGGGTAAAGAAGATAGTTCAAGACCATAAAATTAGGTTAGCCACTTGAAACATAGGGTCTTTAACTGGTAAGTTGGTAGAGTTAGTAGATGTTATGTCTAGGAGAAAGATTGATATTTTATGTCTACAAGAGACCAAATGGGTAGGTGAGAAAGCAAAAGTGATAGAACCTTGGGGATATAAGATTTGGTATACAAGAATAAATAAGAATAGGAATGGAGTAGAGATTGTTATTAGTCGTGAGTTTATAAATAATGTAGTTGAGGTCCGTAGGAAGGGTGATAGGATTTTACTTATTAAATTAGTATTAGGTACGGATATTATTAATATTATTAGTGTTTATGTAGGTTTAGATGATTACATTAAGCGTCAATTTTGGGAAGATTTAGATGGAGTAGTACAAGAGATATCTTATGGAGAAAAGCTTTTCATCGGTAGTGACCTTAATGAACATGTAGGCATTAGTAGGGATGGATTTGAGAGTATCCATGGAGGCTATGGTATAGGAGAAAGAAACGAAAGTGGAGAAAGGATTTTAGATTTTGGTTTGTCCTATGATATGATCTTAGCAAACACTTGGTTTAGGAAGAGAGAGTCTCACCTAGTAACATTTAAAAGTGGGGTTAATACGAGTAAGATAGATTTTTTCCTACTTAGAAAGAGAGATAGAGGTTGTTGCATCGATTGTAAGGTTATACCGGGAGAAAGTGTAGCTACACAACATAGAGTCTTAATTTTAGATCTTAGAATTAGAAAATGCCGCAAAAGGGATAGACATAGGATAAATCCTAGAATTAAGTGGTGGGTATTGAAAGGAGCTAAGCAAGGAATGTTTGTCGAGCAGGTAGTTAAGGAAGCTGATTGGTGTCTCGAGGAGGATTTAGAATCAATGTGGAATAAGATAGCGGGTGGCATGAGAAAGGTGGCTAAGGAGGTATTGGGTGAGTCTAAAAGCGATGCACCACTAGGTAAGGATACATCATGGTGGAATGAGGATGTCAAATTAGCTATTAAGGTTAAAAGAGAGCGTTATAGAAATCTAAGAGTCGTGATAATGAGAATTTGAAGAAGTATATGATAGCAAAGAAGGAAGCTAAAAAAGTAGTTTGAAACATGAGGGATAAGGTATATAAGGAGGTTTATGACAAGTTGGATACCAAAGAGGGCGAGAAGGATATTTATAGGCTTGCAAAGATGAGATATAGGAAATCGAGGGATTTGGGTATGGTTAGGTGTATCAAAAATGAAACGCAAAGGGTTTTAGTCAAAGATGAGGAGATTAAGGAGAGATGAAAAGATTATTTTGATAAGCTATTTAATGGAAGTCATGCTCAGGATCTTGGAGACTTCTTCATTCCTTTTCATGAGATGAATCGTGACTTCATGCGCAATATTCAAAAGAAAGAAATTGCAGAGGCTTTGAAGAAAATGAAATCAAGAAGGGCAATTGGCCCAGATGGTATACCTATCGAGGCTTGGAAATGCTTGGGTGAGAAAGGTTTAGAATGGTTGACAAATCTTTTTAACAAGATTTGGCGGACAAATAAGATGCCTAATGAGTGAAGTAAGAGTACTTTGGTGCCTCTATATAAGAATAAGGGTGATATACAAGATTGCACAAACTATCGTGGTATAAAACTCATGAGTCATACTATGAAACTTTAGGAGAGGGTGATTGAGTATAGGTTGAGGAAGGTTGTCATGATATCAGAGAATCAATTTGGTTTTCTGCCTTGAAGATCAATTATGGAAGCTATACATCTTCTTAGACAACTTATTGAGAGATATAGAGAGAGGAATTAAGATTTGCATATGGTTTTTATTGATTTGGAGAAGGCATACGATAGAGTACATAGGGATGTTCTCTGGTGGACAATGATGAAGAAAGATGTTTTTGTCAAGTACATTAGTATAATTAAAGATATGTACGAAGGAGTAGTAATCAATGTTCGCACTTGTGGAGGGGTGACAACCAATTTTCCTATAACGGTTACATCAAGGATCTGCATTAAGACCTTTCTTATTTGCTATAGTGATGGATGAACTTACGAGATCAATTCAAGAAAATGTGCCGTGGTGTATGTTGTTTGCTGATGATATTGTTTTGATTGATGAGTCTAGAGTTGGGGTTAATGCTAAGTTAGAATTATGGAAACATACATTGAAAGCAAGAGTTTTAAGTTGAGTAAGAGTAAGACAAAATATATGGAATGTCGGTTTAGTAAGCAACAAAGTAGTGATGGGAGTGTAGTGAAACTTGCTGAGCAAGAAATACCGGTGGATGACTTTTTCAAATATTTGGGATCTATCATTCAAAAGTATGGAGAAATTGATGGAGATGTAAATCATAGGATAAAGGTTGGGTGGATGAAATGAAAAAGTGCAACTAGAGTGTTGTGCGATCGTAGAATGCCATTGCGGTTGAAGGAAAGTTTTATAGGACGACAATTAGGCCCACTTTACTATATGGTACAAAATGTTGGGTTGCCAAGAGACATTATATTCAAAAAATGAGTGTAGCTGAGATGCGCATGCTTAGATGGATGTGTGGAAATACAATAAAAGATTAGATTCGAAACGAGGAGATACGTAAGAAGGTAGGCGTTGCATCCATTGAAAATAAGATGAGAGAGAATCGTTTACGGTGGTTTGGACATATTAAGAAGACTTGGATGGAGATGATAGTAAAGGATATGAATGCTTTGAACCTCACCGAGGACATGGCATTGGATAGAAATGATTGGAGGAGAAGGATTCATGTGGAAGACCCAAAATGATTTTCTTTGTTGGTTCATATCGCCGACCCCAATTGTTTTGGGATGAAGGCGTAGTTATTGTTTGTTGTAATTCTAGTTGTACTCTTTCTGCTGCTAATAGATTTTCTTTATTTACAAGTCAAAATGAAGACAGGAAAAAATCAGAAACAGACTGATGATGTTTGATGACCTTAACTTCTCAATGAAAATTTCATGATGCCCAGAATGGCACCCACAAGCATGTGTGGGCGAACACAACAAACAACCAGAGATATTTTCATGCAAAGGAAGAATGCACCTCTTGATACATTAAAGCCTTCGGGAATATCAATCCAGTTATATGACTTCACATGAAGTCATGAAGTGAGCCATAAAGAAGTTGGTTCAGCACAGTCATTCCAAGATTGATCATGGAGAGGAATAATTGATGAAGGTGGCATGCAAAATATTCCTATCTGCAAATGTAACAATACAAGGGCCTTAAGCATTCCAGCAAGACTTAGATAAGTCCAGTTCACACAAAACCAATGGGATTCCATATACTCAGCAGCAGTTAAATGTTCTTATATATGAACCCAACAACTATATCTACCAGCTAAATGATATATGTTTCATTTGCTCATGTACATTTTACCAGAGACATCTTATGAGGTTGAAAGTTCAAGCAACCATCAGAAAGCTCAAGAAATCCTTTAAGTAATAATACTTACTGAAAAGTTTTCACATTCATGCAAATTCAGATAGGTGATTGGAGGTGGACAGTGGTGGCTCACATTGCGACCTTTCTTTCCATTCATACCATGCTGTGAAGCTTTCCATCCTCGTACTGACTGTGCCTCAGATTCAAGACCAACATCAGAAGGCTTGATATCATCTGAAACAGACAAATTTAAGGTGAATAAGGTCGCCTATTGCCTACAAACTCCCTGCTATACTTTTCTAAAATACCAGATTCATCATACAAGCTATAAAAATTGCACAGAACTGATCATCTGAGAACTCTAGGTAAAACTATAAGATCCCCTGTAGGAGAATTAAATCTTTTTCAGTTTCAACTCATATAAAGTTGTGTTAGTCACATCTACAGCACCAAATCACTTCGAAATATCAAATATGCAATGATGAACTTAAAACCAACACTGAGGAGCTATTACAGCATCTGTAGCATGCATACAGCAATCATTCTGCCTTGGTCGCTCCTTCTGTAGCTTGGAACAGGTAAAAGTCCGAAAGCAACATCAGCATCAGGAATTCAGTGTTTGATTTTAAAGCCTCAAATGTTCTTTCCCCAGTATGTGTATATGTGTAGTGTTTTCAGGTGTTTTGGGTAAGCACATGTCTACATCTGTGCTGAATTCCAGCCAAAAGAGAGGCCAGAATCCAAAAGGGAGCCCTCGCTAAACACCACCACCAGCTGTTTTCCAAATACCATGAAGAGGGTAGACAGTGAGAAAACAGCAAGAAAAAATTAATATTTTCCTGCTTTTTCAAATCATGAGTGGCCAGAAAATCACCAGCTGATATCGTACATGTTATGTTATCTCTACGTAGATTCTGGCCTTACAAGTCAGATTTGAATGGGAAAGAGAGAGTTTGGTCTGTCGGATATTTTTATGATAGGATGACCCTAATGGGGTTAAAGATGGTGCATATTTCTTCAGGGTGTGTATGCTTATGTGTGTGGGTGTTGCACTCATTCATGTGTGATGTTTAAAATCCACATTAATCACCACAATATGTCAATTAATCCAACCAAAGTTCAATAACACAAAATCGCCTACAACATGCCTTTTAAAACTTGTGAATCACATCTGATCAAGTAATAGAAGAGGAAATCATTATTATGACATACATAAAGGTTGAATATGTTGATTGAAATCAACTTTATACATGTCATCACATCGATTTAAACAATAATTACCAGGTTATTTACCTTGGTTAGACACACAAGCTAGTATTTCAAGTGTATCAATCCTATTAGTTCAAATGATCACCATACTACTATGGTTTGTGGGCCTTGCCATCCCACAACCCTAGTGCCCATGACTTGAACACCAACACCAAAAGCAGTACAAATGTAATTTATCATATGGGTGCATTCTCTAGTTGGTAATCCATATTTGCAATTTAGACATCAGATAACCAAATAATATAATGACAAAGAAGGTAAAGCCACATGATTTCTCATTTCAGTGAACTAATCAGTGAACATGCCTACCATACAAAAGAGTAAACAAATACATTACAAACCTAAAATAGCACGAACAATTTCAAGGGCTTCTGCAGATATTAGTCCATCTGAAGTAAATGATGCTTTACTAGCATCATAAAGTCTTTGTACAGCTGTCATCAACGATTCCTTGGGTTACATTTACCAAAGGCTAATCCTCACTGGCCTCGATTCCTTGGGTTACATTTAGCAAGGGCTAATCCTCACTGGCCTCCATAGATTAAAAGCGCATATAATACCTGCTGGTAATGAACCCCTTTCAAAACCATGCTTTATATATGAATATCTCAGAACAGAAATAAAGACAACTGATGGTGCTTCTGGCCAGCATTTGTCCAAACCTACCTAACGAAAAGCAAGAAGAAATTCCATTGCTCAGCCTTAAAAAATATAGACTGTTTGATGTCAAAAGTAATGTGGTTTTCTTTAACTATCTGCATGATGTAAAAGAAGGGAAAAAGAATGAAACGCCAAATTGTTTTGTGATTGACTTTCAATATGCTTAAATAAGCATATAATTCCACTTTCTCATAATAAAATGAAATATGTATGTGCAGGAAATAAAATATCTAGTTTTGTTAAACTGATAAAATGCAATACATGCAATGGTTTTTATGAAAAAGAGCTTTTGTGAATCATTTGATCAATCAAATAACAAACTATCATAACATAAAACCACTTCAAACATGAGTAGCGAACGAGCTTCCTATTCCAAAGCTTTAGAAGCCCAAAATTGGCTTTTTCAATCCAAATCTTAACAGCCATTGATTGCTTCCCACCTTCTGATCTCTACCCTAAAAAGGAAAGAGCGTGCAGCACACCAGATATGCAAAAATATTCAACAATTCATGTTCTCCAACTCTCTTGTGATCGCCATTAAAATCAAATTTCTTGCCTAATTCTGTCCACCCTTGCTTGTTGATTTATAAATAAAACCCCCCATTACAACTCACTTATTAACTATAATCAGTACAACAGGAGATGCTAGCTTTTTCTTCTCTTTTTGGTTAAACACGGGAATTTTAAGTTTGAAACCAACTAAACAACCATAGATTCGTTGACAATAAAATCACAAATTCTGCATATTGAAATTTTTTGACACACGGCGAACATTGTTGATTATGGCTTGAATGAGTCTTTATTGGACTAGGACTCACCTTTCCACATAAAGAAGTTCTTATCGGACTCCTATTTAGAATCTTATATGAGATAAGAAGTAAGAACTATACTAGGTTCCTTGATGGACAAGGACTCTACCTTAAACAATTATTAATAAAGGGTATGCTCTTTTTTGGAAAGGTGGAGAGGTACTTCTCAGCTTGAGAGAGAGAGAAAAGAGATGGTATCTCTTTTTGGTGCTCTCACTAAGAGACATAAGAGAAAAAGATGCTGGTTTTACTCTCTTGGGTCTAGTACTAGAGCTTCTCTTGTGATCGCCATTAAAATCAAATTTCTTGCCTAATTCTGTCCACCCTTGCTGTTGTTGATTTATAAATAAAACCCCCCATTACAACTCACTTATTAACTATAATCAGTACAACAGGAGATGCTGGCTTTTTCTTCTCTTTTTGGTTAAACACGGGAATTTTAAGTTTGAAACCAACTAAACAACCATAGATTCGTTGACAATAAAATCACAAATTCTGCATATTGAAATTTTTTGACACACGGCGAACATTGTTGATTATGGCTTGAATGAGTCTTTATTGGACTAGGACTCACCTTTCCACATAAAGAAGTTCTTATCGGACTCTTATTTAGAATCTTATATGAGATAAGAAGTAAGAACTATACTAGGTTCCTTGATGGACAAGGACTCTACCTTAAACAATTATTAATAAAGGGTATGCTCTTTTTTGGAAAGGTGGAGAGGTACTTCTGAGCTTGAGAGAGAGAGAAAAGAGATGGTATCTCTTTTTGGTGCTCTCACTAAGAGACATAAGAGAAAAAGATGCTGGTTTTACTCTCTTGGGTCCAGTACTAGAGCTTCTCTTGTATTTTGAGAGAAGTGTAAGAGAGAATGTGATAGCTTTTTCTTGGTGAATGTGATGAAGTTTTGGGTTGCACGCATCAATCTTCTTGGTGGGTCGAATGATAGATTTTGTTTCCGTTTGTGACTCTATTTATTCTCTCTTGTATCATTATTGATTATATTAATAAAGACACTCGGTACTCTCTACGTGGATGTATACGCTCTGTCGAACCACGTAAAATCTTCTTGTTTTTAGTTATTTGTTTATTTGTTATTTTTATTGTAATTGTTTGTGTTCCCTAATTGCATCAACATTATATCCGACCTAGTGTTATCCTGGGCACGAGCTCAAAAATCACAAGTGGTATCAAAACTATTGGTTGTATAAAAGATCATATATGACCTCAACAATGATGAATATTAAGTTTGAGGTAGAGAAACTTGATGACAAAAGAAACTTTGCATTAGGACAAAGATGGTTAAAGATCTCTTGATTCAACAGTATGTTTACAAGGCAATGAAGACAAATGAAACTTTGTTGCAGGTGGAGTATAAAGTTGAGAAAAAAAGAAAGGGTGATGATTTTTCATCAAGATCTTTTCAGGTTGAAAGACCACTGCAGAAGGTGATTCAATTTTAGGAAAAGATTGTTGAGGCTCATAGGCGGGGGATAATGATGTGATAGTGTATGCTTTATCAGTTGAATACGCAAGTTTGTGCATAGAAAATATGGCTTTTATAGGTGAAAAAGATAAAGTAGTGACGGTTGCCCTGAACTTGTTCTCCATTATGAGCTAAATTACTTGGGCCATAGATGAGGTTGTTTAAAGAAATTTGGTTGGAGAGCATTCAAGGCAATGTGGAGAATGTTGTTTATGGCTTGAATGAGTCCTTGTTGGACTATGACTCAGCTTGCCACATAAAGAAGTCTCTTTTGAACTCTTATTTAAAATCACATATATTAAATAAAAAATAAGAACCATATGAGGTTTCTTGATAGACAAGAACTCTACTTTAGAGAATTATAAATAGATGGTTTGTTCTTTTCTGAAAAGGTAGAGAGGTACATTTTGGTTTGAGAGATTTCTTTTTTTGTGCTTTCACTAGGGGGACATAAAAGAAAAAGATGATAGTTTTGCTCGCTTGGGTGGTTCTCTGGTACTTGGAGCTTCTGTTGCATGCATTAATCTTCTTGATGGGTCGAGCGACATGTGCTTTAACTATTCTCTCTTGCATTGGTGATTGATTACATTAATAAAAACTCTTGGTACTCTTTATGTGGATGTAGGCAATTTTGCCGAACCACATAAAATGTTCATAGTTATTTGTTTCTTTGTTATTTTATTGTGATTGTCTGCGTTCCTTATTCGGATCAATATCAGATCTGACCTACTGTGATCATAGGCACGACCCCAAAATCACAACAAACACCCTCAATCCCCAAGCCAATCAAGCATTTCAAACCAATCCCTCATCTCTCAAGCAAGAACCCACAAAACAAGGATCAAAGCATCAACCACAAACATATAATTCAAATTCCAAACTCGCTGACAAACCAGCATCAACCCACAAACATGATCAAATGGTTCCACACCAAGCTCAGAAAAACACGAATCACAGACTCAATTCCATCAAATTCACAACTAAATCGACACAATCTAACGAACACAACAATCCAGTACTCTGAACAATGTAGCAAAAACCCTCTCTTTCAAAAAACAATGTAGCAAAAACCAAAAAAAAAGAAAAAAAGAATACCCAATTTTCCACAGAACCCATCAAAAAATTAGGGTAAAACTCTCACTGGATAAACAACCACAGGTCGCCCACATCCAAATTCCATATCATAATCAAACCCGAAAAACGAAACACAGAGAGAGAGAAGGAAACCTGGTTCAGTATGGAAGAAGCGTCCGCACTTGAGGAGGAAGAAGTGAAGACGCGAGGGCAGAATGGTAATTTACAGAGGCCTCGCAGACTCAGGGAATCCCCCAAGTCAGAGTTTGACACACGGACATTATATCGGGGGGACCGCCACAGATTTTTTTATTTTTAGTTTTTGGAGGTCAGCCTCATAAAGACGTCCGACTCACCGACGACTTTGGGAATTTCAGCTTGCTTTGCAACGTGTCACATGGACACCTAGGAAAGATGACACAGGACATGCTGAATTTTCTTTCAACGTTTGCAACGCCTTTGATTCTTAGATTTCCCCCCTCTCGCAGTAATCTTGAGTTTCTTAAATAAAATTTTTTTTTTTTTAATTAGCAAGCTGGGGTTAGGAGTAGGGGTGGCAATTTCTGACACGACCCGCCAACCCGACCCGCCAAGTTGCCAACCCGCCTCTTAGGCGGGTTCGGGTTGGGCTTAAGCCAACCCGTTTAATAAACGGGTCGACCCGTGTAACCCGTTTATTAAACAGGTCGGGTTCGGGGTATGCCAACCCGCCAACCCGGCTGACCCGTTTAATAAACGGGTTAGGCGGGTGGGTCAACCCGCCAACCCGTCTGCCCGACCCGACCGCCAACCCGACCCGTCAACCCGTCAACCCGACCTGCCAACCTGCCTACCTGATCCGTCAACCTGCCAACCTGACCCGCCAACCTGAAAACCCGTTTACCCGACCCAACCCATTTATTAAATGGGTTGGAGGGTCGTGTCGGGTTACCCGTTTATTAAACGGGTCGGGTTCGTGTTTACCACAGCCGACCCGTTTAATAAACGGGTCGGGTTCGGGTTGAGGTATGCTGACATGCCAACCCGACCCGATTGCCACCCCTAGTTAGGAGTCAGAGAACATGATAAATAACAGACTACGTAACTAGGGGTGTCAACGGGTTGGGTTTGGTTAAGACTCAGGTGGAAGCAGACTTGGATCAGATTTTTGGGTATGGTATCCGGTCTGGACTCGAGTCTTAATCGATTCTACTATAAGAGAAACCTTACCCAGATTCGATAAAGACTACATGAACCAGACTCATACCATACCCGTTGAAATAATATTTTTTATTATTTTTAAATAAAAATTTTGTGGGTCTTAATTGGAACTCGGGTCGGGTATAAAATTTCACAAACTATACCAGCGTCCATGCATTAATTGGACGTTCAAGTCTGGACCCAGGTCTTAATTGGGTCATATTATTTGTCACCATACCCGAACCTCAGTTAATTTTTTTGTTTTTTTTTTTAAAAGCCCAGTCCTAGCCCAGCCCTCATTCCATATGAAATAGATTTTTATCCATTTTTTTAGCCCAGTCCAGTCCTAGCCCAGCCCTGACTGCAGCAAATAGTTTGATTTGTCCATATGAAATAGATTTTTATTAATAATTGCAGCCATTTTTATTTTATCTCAAATTTTTTTTTTGGGGCGCTGACCCCGAACCCCCGACTATCACACAAATAAATTTTTTTTCCTACACCCCTGTTTGCCCCCCCCCCCCCCCCTCACATGAATCCTAGCTACGCCCTTGCTTATAGGGTTTGGTCCAGGTCAGATCGGAGTAAACCCGACCCGTTGACACTCCTATAAGTAACAAAGAGAAGCCAAAGCATTGTTATCAACACAAATCACATCTTTTCTCATACTCTCTACTATAACCCGTAGAGCTTAAACACCATCTAAAATTTCTCTCCACCAATACCACTCTTGAATCGAAATGCCACCATGAAGAGCAAGTCATCCCAACCTCAGAAATGAGCCATTATGATCCCTAACACTGTAGCCCACTTGACACCCTTTAATCACACAGGGCTCATATTGATAATGCACACCACACGTTAACACAATACGATATAATGTGGTTCCGAAGCCTACGTCCACAGACTGGTAAAGACTCTCTCTCTCTCTCTCTCTCTCTCTCTCTCTATATATATATATATATATATATATATATATATATATATATATATATATATATGAAAATGGGAAGATACCTGACCTCATCCATGCCCAACTCGTACCAGATGGTTTTTTTTTTTTTTTAATTTGATGTTTATTAGAAATTCTAACCTTACATATGTGTTCTACGTGCTTGTTTTAATAGGAATTGGGTCTTGGATCGATTGATTCCGATGCATGGATAGGCTTTTATAAGGTTCTAAAATTGATGGTCCATAATTCTTTAAGACTTTCATGCTTCAAAAAACCATTTTTTTCATCCAAAATGCATCATCCAAGAGTCAATTCCTATGAAAACAAGCAGGTTGGATACAACCATAAGGTCGGATTTTTTTAAAAAAATCCATCAGTTATGGGGTTGGGAAGGGATGGGTTGGGTATATTACCATTGCCCTATATATATATTGCTTTTAAAGAGGAGAGTTATTAATTTATAAACGAAGGGGAACGTCACAATCCTTGTTGTATTGTGACTCAATTACATTTGATTGAGATAACTTGAAACACTTAAGTCCATCTTCACGTTCGTATGGATTTACCTTCACGTGTGGACTGCATCACGCATGAGAGTCCTACTCCTTCAACACCATTCACTGCATTAGGAGTAGGGGTGTCAGCGGGTCGGGTTTGGTTGGGACCCAGGTGGAACTAGACTTGGACCCAATTTTTTGGTATGGTATTGAGTTAAGAACCGGGTCTAATCAAGACCACTATAGGAGAAATCATACTCAGACCCGATAAAAACTACATGAACCAGACCCAGACCGTACCCGGTAAAATAATATTTTTTTATCATTTTTACATTAAAAATTTGCGGGTCTTAATCAGAACTTGAGTCAAGCCTGGGTCTGGTATGAAATTTTACAAACTATGGGTGGATCCAAGTATTAATCGGACCGTCGGATCCAGAGCCAGGCCTTAATTGGGTCTTCATATTTATCACCATACCCAAACCTTATAGGGTTTAGTTCAAACCGGGCCCGGATAAACCCGACCACTATACTCTTGAAGTTTTCCGGGAACACAAAAACATGGCTACAGTCAATATGACACCCCTTCGCCTGTGATGGGACCTACAAACCAAAAGTCAGTTTATTAAAAAAAGAAAAATCATTGAAAGTAGGACACAGAAAGAGACAATATATTAGTGAATTGGAGTATCTTTGTGACTTAGTTTTGGGTCCAATAACTTTCGTCCATTGAACTGTGAAGGATAAGCTTGTTATCAGACATGAATAATTAACAATAAAAAGGGGAGGGGTATCTTTTCAATATGATTCTTTTATTAGGAATATCCCACATTCAATAGGGTGGTTTTGACATAAGAATATGAATTTTTTTATTTATAAAAATTTGTATGCACTGAGAGTTGTTGATTTTTAAAGCTCTTAAAACAACATGCGTACATATAACATAATCAAACGCTCAAAACTCGTTTTTAATTGTCCTCAAATTATTACAGTTTGTTTCGAGTTTGTGTTTAAGAGTTCTTTTTTTTTATCGAGTGAAAGATCCAAATGGATTCCTTATTTTGTGCCATGATTTTAGCTTTAGTTTTAATGCTTGGAGAAAGCCAATCTGATCAAGTTCAGACTCCCATATTACCCACCTGTTTTCCCGGAATTAGTACCAATTTTTTTTTATCATTTTATGTTTTGAGGAAACAGATTTGGTCAAGTGGCTTCCTGCAATTGAAGCGAGTAAAAGCTTCTCAAATTTTGAATTAGGGTTTGTTGGAGAGAGAGAGAGAGAGAGAGAGAGAGAGAGAGAGAGAGAGAGAGAGAGAGAGAGAGAGAGAGAGAGAAATTTAATGAGTATAAACTAGATTTTTTTTAATTAATTAACTATTAACAATGGTTAGAATTGTACCACCGCTGGGTTGCCCGTGTGGCCAGCAGGATGGTTGTGAGGATGCTAAGATGAAAGCACCAGATCAAATCCCACTAGTGCATGGGTGTGTCTGTAGCTTTCAAAGGTCAGCCACATAAGGCAAGGTGGTTGTGGTGCCCCACCTGGGGTTTTCTCGCTTCGGTGCGGGTTTCTCGTCATAAAAAATCAATGGTTAAAATAGCAAACTTTGCAATGGCATGCATTTGGTGAAGAGATGAAAATACTAAGTATGTATTTGACTTATAAGAATTTATTGAGCATGGATTTGAATTATATTGAAAAACCAGGTATGATTTTGGTAATATGCTTATTTTAAATTATTTGATTGTTATAATATTTGAAATAATGTGCTAATACCATGTTATTTCGAAGTGCTCGAATGAGATAGATGAATGGTTTTAGGTCCCACTATAATAACTCAGAACACTCAACTTTGAATTTCTCGTGAGTTATTTTCCTGTTTACCTAAAAAAGCATTATTTTAAAATCATTAAGCTTGAAAATGATGCATTCACTAAACATCGTACATGAAAATGAAGCTACCCTCAATCTTCCTCTACAACATAACTACATCAGCGTGCCATTCTTATATCGAATTGGCAATCCATGCTGATTGAATTTCATTCTTTTGTCTAAGGTTTGAATTTTTTCATTTATTAGACTTTATATATTAGGTTTTTAATATTTATTTAAAAAAAAACATGCTTTACAATATGATTTTTGATGTTTGAACATGCTTTTTAATGCACTAAAAATTAATGGCTCACAATACCCTTTATTGTAAAATTTTAAATGTATTGTGACCCTTGATTTTTCATGTTCAGAAAAAATATGTTTAAAAGTTGTAAAATCTTCATGTAAAGCATTTTTCTTGCTAAATAAATTATAAAGAATAAATATATAACATCTAATCGATGAAACACTTAAATATTCGAGAATCATCATTGATTGCAAACATTCGAGAATCGATATTGATTGCAAATTTTGGACTTATTTCGGTCACACGTATTTTTCGATACGAATCCTTTAAAATAAAATTAATCATGATGCGCATTCGGACAAGATTCAAATTTGCTTAGTTGGATTATTTTTGAATTCATATTAGATTTTAATCAACATTTTATGTGAGGTATGAGAGAAAATCGTGTGGGCCTACATACGTTGAATCACATATCGTAAAACTGTCTTAGGTTTAGACCCGACTTATGTGATCTAATCCGGTTGGGCCCTATGATATCTTATATGGTATGATACACTATATGGAGAGACTTGCCCTATCTACAATTCTGTGAATTAGAGACAGACTCCTAAATGCATTAGGTTATGGTCCTCAAGCCTTATATAATGGTCCTTTCTTCAGACTCTTTATAATCAGAAAGAAAATTCAGTCTCTTTCTCATTAGGTTTAGAGAAAGGAAAAAGGACACATATATAGGTTCTGGAAGATCATACTCATCAATGATCTATCAGAGCGCTTATGGATTCAGGTACGCTTCCGCATTAAGTTTTGTTTCAATTTTGATTTCAATGGTTTAGCGAGAACATGTAAATCAACCATTTAGTTATTTCTGTGAATTCTAAATCCAACAATTGGTATCAGAGCGATCATGTTTTTGTTGAATCATTGAAAAATTATGATTTCATATATTTTGTACCTTTATCATTTTTCTCGGCGATGATCCATTGTGATTGTTGGATCGTCGTGGGGCGGTATGGGGTTTTGTCCCCATTTGGTTTGTCGTGAAGGAAAGGCGATCAAACACTTCGTTAGGTTGTCGATCAGACGATAGCATTGTCCCTTCTTTTTTTATGGATGTTTGGCCCGATTGCCAGACAGGCGTCTACATGCCTCACGTCACCAGATAGTATAATAGGGAGAGTCATTGGGCCCTTCCCTTGGGTTTTACAGGACAGGCGGGATGGCAGATCAAGCCCCCTGCCGGCAAAACAAGAGACAGGGGGAGCGGAGCCCCCTGTCGACAAGACAAACGAGAAGGAAGTGTGTGTGTGTGTGTGTGGGGGGGGGGGGGGGGGGTTACCTGGGAACCACCAACGTTGGGGTTTCGGTGAAAACAACAAGAAAGTCTCTGAATTGCTGGAGGGTACAAAGAAGAGGAAACGAAAGGCTTGTGGCATTGTCGGCGGCAACTGTTGGCTGTAGAGAGAACACAAGAGAGAGAAAGCTTGGGCGACGTCGGGGATGTTGACCAAGGTTGTCGGAGCGAAAGGTGGTGGCGGATCGTCGGCACCTTTGTAGCAGAGAAAAGGAAGAAGGTGGTGGCCATCGACTGTACACAGGGAGCAAGAAGGGTGACAGAGTTAGAGGAGATGAGGTCGGCAGGTCACCGAAGGCGGCAGTCGCTGGCAGTAGAGAGAACACAGGAGAGAGAGAGAGCTTGGGCGACATCGGGGATGTCAATCAAGGTTGCCAGAGCGAAAGGTGGTGGCGGTGGGTCGTCGGTGCCTTTGTAGCAGAGAAAAGGAAGAAGGTGGTGGTCGGACACCGGATGCAAGGAGGAAGAAGGCGACGGGGACAGGGGGTCGTCGACACTCAAAGGTCAATGGCTGTTTCGATCGTCGACGTTTGCAAGGAAGGGCCGAAGACGGGAGGCAGAGCGGAGGAGAGAGAAGAGGCGGGGGTTTTTGCCCCTTCGCTTCACAGCCTGCATCTTTTAAAAGACGCAGGCTCTCGATCTTTCATGAAGCCGGGTCCGGGCTGGGCTCGAATTCGGGTAGGACTCGAGTCCGGGCTGGGCTCGAATTCAGGTAGGACTCGAATCCGGGCCTGTCCGTTACGATTTTTTTTTAACGGGCTTACAATGAAGGTGCTAATTTGTTTTGGCTCATAAAAATATATTTTTTCATCAAAAAAACATGATCGAAGAGTCGATTCCCACTAAATTGAGCTTGCTAACTACATCTAACTATTCAGATTTATCATAAAACAGTTAAAACCTTTGGGGCAAAGTGAGAAATGGGGCCTAATATGTTCAGTTCTCTCTCTCTCTCTCTCTCTCTCCCTCTCTCTCTCTCTCTCTCTATATATATATATATATATATGAGTTCTCTCAAATAGAGCTGAGCCAAACACCCTTGTTTAAGTTGCACAAGCTACTTGTAACTTGGCTCACCAACTATATGAACTGATCCCAAATGAGTTTGTGACTAACCGAGTCACAAGCTACTCACTTCATTTAGCAACCCTGTTTAGGGTTAAGGATTCTTACTATGTTTAGGGTTTACATTTGGGGCTTTTGATTGATTTAGGTTTTTCTTCAATTTTATGGTACATTTAATATGAGTGACATGTTATATATGATGAATATTAGTGTGGATGGCTGGATTTTTAATGTATTTAATTAGGGTTTACATTTAGGACTTTTGCTTTATTTGGGATTTTCTTAAATTCTAAGGTACATGCGATATGAATTTCATGTTATATGTATTGAATATCAATGTAAATGATAAAATGTTTACTGCTTTTTAAATTTAGATTTGAAGTTTTAACTTGGTTTAGGTTTTTCTTTAATTCTAGGATATATTTGATATGAATGGCATGCTATATGTGTTGAATATCATGGTAGATGGCCAAATTTTTATTGCTTTAGTGCTTAGATTTGGAGCTTTTGCTTGATTTAGGTTTTTATTCAATTCTAAAGTATATTTAATAAGAATGACATGCTATATGTACTGAATATCAATGTGGATAACTGGACTTTCACTATTTATAGGGTTTACATTTGGGGCTTTTGCGTGATTCAGATTTTTCTTCAATTCTAAGGTATATTTGATATGAATAGCATGCTACAGTGTGGATGACTGAATTTTTACTGTATGTAAGGTTTACATTTGGGGCATTTGCTTGATTCAGTTTTTTCTTCAATTCTAGGTATATGTGATATAAATGATATGCTATATGTATTGAATATCACTGTGGATGATTGAATTTTACTATTTTTAGGGTTTAGATTTAGGGCATGTGCATGATTCAATTTTTGCTTCAATTTTAGGACATGTTTGATATGAAGGAAAGGACAAAATACTGAATTGACATGTTTACTTGGTCATTACTTGGATTTCTTTATTGTGTTTTATATATTTTGTGTTGATCTTCATAACATTTATCATATATGTGAAATATTGATGTTCTTTTTTATATATGGTTTCTTTCAATAAAATTATACTTGTAAATGCAAGTAGTGTCCAGTGTAAGTGATGCTATAATGGATAAAGTGCATGCTAACTAAGCGAAGAAAATGCAATAAAATAATAACTTGATGGACTATTTATTTGATTGCATGTTAGGCCTGAGATGAAATGTTTTGGAAGGTTGAAAGACAAATTAACAAGGTTGATGGAAAAGCAAATGCCGAAGAAGTTTAGCACTGAATTCACCTTAGAGAAAATCAAGAACAAATTAAAGTGTGACTGAGGAAAATATCAAAAAAAAAAAAAAATTAAAGCTTGTGAAACTTAATTTAACAATCATGAACTAAATATTGAACACTCGAAGTTTGGATGGAACACAAAAAGATGATACTTGTGGTGGATAAAGAAATATGAGTTGAATATGTGAGAAAAAATCTATCATGAAAGAATTATCAGAATGCCTAAATATGAAGATATTGTCAACATGCTTTTGAAATTTATAGAGAATCAACAACTACAAATAAATATAGAACCATCAAATCTAAACAACCAATACCACCATGTACCTAGTGCCCTCAAAGTCTATGGGTTGAGTGGTTGGACTATAAATTATCTCCAAATGTTTAGGTATATGTTTGCACATGTCATTATATATATTTTCTTCTTGATTATATGAGACAATTGTTTTATGTTATCATTGTGTTAAATGTTCAACATTGAAATGTTGCAAGTTATGACCATATTGATTGTAGATTACTTATGTAAATATTGATTATTTGTCTGACTTATAATATGATATTTAATTTTTAATTTTTTTGCATGTTATTCATGTATATTCATGATTATATTTGTGCATGCATAAGTATAACGCCTATTAATGATGAACTTGTTTACTTACTCATTTTGATGGTTTTGGTCATAGCCGTACATAATTGTAACAAATAACACAACTACTCACAATTTTATACATAAGAGTTATAATTTTATGCATAGTTGTATTATTCGCGATTAACAAAATTGTTTTGACATCTTACACGTGAAAAAAGACGCATACATCTCATTATGTGAGACTCTTTGCCATAGTGAATTATTGCATGATGCTTGTGATGTAAAGGTTAATGAATAAATTATAATTTTTTTATTAACTTTGGATCATAATGAGTAAAATAAAGCAGTGCAGCATGTGTTTCAACACTCATGATAAATAATTATAAAGTATTTTAATTTAGTATTAAACAAAATGCTTGGTATTGGACAACGATTCATGACTCAACATAATGATGATATCCCAACAAAAAATTAGGAGAGAGCCAAGATTCTACTCATATTTTAAAGTAATCATACATGTTCACCACTTGTATTAAGATTTATATATTGAACACATACACATATACATATATATGGGTCACATTTGATCATATCACCATGACCTATAAATGTCTTTTTTTGTTTTTTTAGCTGTTTTTCATCAACCAACCTTATTGATGTGATCTACATGTTTCACTTAATGGCAGTAAGCTTTTGAATTGTCCGATTATGACATATAAGTAGGATTTTATAAGTCTTCAAAAATCGATGGCTTACAATGGACAATACTTTCTTGGGTCATAAAATCATATTTTTTCATCAAAAGACTATGATCCAAAAGTCAGTTATCATTATTTTGAACATGTTGAATCCATCTAGCAGGTCTGTTTGGATCAAAACAACTTGCACATAGGAGATCCAAACTTGTTTGCACATAATGGTGTCATTACCAATCCATTATCATATATATATACTTGCATTTATATTGTATATAATATAATTGTTTAAGGACTGTAATGAAATACATATTCCTATACACCTATAAAATTTAGAACAAACAAGGTTTCAAAATTGAAAAGGTTGGTTGTCAAAACAATGTCTTTATGGTTTGACATGCAATTTCATTCTTAGAATCTCTTTGTTGTAAGTTGTTTTAATCAATTTTTACCCTATAATTGATTCAACATAGTTAATTTGATTGTAGTTGATTCTTGAATTGTGTTCTTCTATAAAAATATTATATTTTTAAATTATATACTTTTAATACTTTTATGGTAGATAATTTTTAACTAAATCACCTAAAAATTCTGAATACAAGTCAAATTCTAGCAATTCAAACATCTATCTTCACTAAGGCTTTGTGAGGAAGCTGGAGATGAGGATGGTGTTAAGGCTCATATGAGAGTGGTGTACTGAGGAGGAGATAAGAGAGGTGATGGGTGGAGAAGAAAATGAGAGATGAGGCTGGAGTTGTCAACAACATCCTTGTGAGAATGTAGTTGAAAATGACTAGTGAGGTCAATAGGACGGTCAAATTCGGATGGAAACAACTAAAATTGAATTAGATTCGACCTAATCAGAATCAAAGTGGGTTGAAAAAAGTTAAAACTGAATTTAGATCTGACTAGCTTAAAAGCCGATATTTACACTTAATCACATTCGGGTTTTTATTCGGATTCAGATTTTAATTGGATTCAGGTCGGGTTTCAATATCAAATCTGAATTCTAATTGGATCTGGATTTGTCTACCAAATTTTGATTCGGGTTACATATGACCCATTGACGTCCCGAAAAATGGCCCATCTCCAGTTTCAACACCTTTCTCTTCTCTAAAAAGAAAGTTCCCAAGTATTATCCACATTAAATACCATCTCTCCTCATATCTCTAGCTCCTAAACAGAGACTAAAAAGTAGAGAAAGTAGTGGAGATGAACCTGTTTCCACTACATCCAAGTGTGTACCTGACAAACTCCAACCTCATTTCCCATTTTCATCTTTAGTTTTATTATTCAATGTTGTCAGTATCAGTGAGAAATGACCTAAATCGAATGATTCATATCATATCAATAGAAAACTGATATGATACCTAAATTAGCTATTTTTTAATAAATATAAAAATACTTAAAATTAATATTTTAACATTATTTTAATGGTTTTAGCACATGTCACATTTTGATTGACATAGAATATTTTTAAATTTTTTTAACTGATTATGAACTATTCATTTCATAATCGTATCACTGATTCACCTGAATCATTGACCAAATGATTTGATAGCCGATACGATTTTGACAACATTGTTGTTATCTCTCTCATCTTATCTCCAACGCTGGCACCCAATCATATCCTAAATGAACCATGTAGACTATCTATGATGCTAGATTTACTCAAAACAACTTGTAACAATGAAATTCCAATGGTGGTATGCCAAACAACTTGCACCACAATAGGGAAAACTTTATGTGATGGTTGATGAAGATGCATCTGACTTTTCATTTGCATGTAGTCCTCGTGGTGCCATTGTCTTTGTTGTGCACATGAATTTCACTTTGCCTGCTCCTTCAATTGCAGACTCCACTTTGCTCATCCTTATATATACTATCATATAACCTCCTTTATATAAAACACTAATTTATTCATACTTAGGATACGTTTGGAAGCGAGAAAGATGTAGAAAAAGCGTTTTATAATGAAAAATCCATACAATTTTTTTGACCCTTCCAAATAAGAGAGACTTTTTTGCTAAGAACGTTTTTCTAAAAAATACACTTTTTGATAAGAAACATTCCTCCATGGGAGGGGGGTGGAGGAATGTTTTCTACTAAGAGAAAATTTATTTTTTCACTCTCCACCACCACCACAGACCACCATCTCACCATCACCACCACCATCCATCCATGGCTAGCTGGCCTCTTTGAGAGTTGAGGTCACTGCCTAGGGCCTCCTATTTTGGAGGAGCCTCTAATGGGCAGTAAAGCATCCAAGCAGCCTTGTCTGCCCACAATAAAGTAAAAAGAAATTTGTTAGGACTTTCATCTCCTCATTTTTGTTAAGAATGGCAGTTCATGTGGGACTCTCAGTCGTACTCATCTAGAAGAGGTCGATCATCATGTAAGTCAACCAAATGAGACTCCATCTCAGGAAACTCTTGTAGATCATTATTTTGATAAGTTGTAGTTGTACAAGACTCCTCAAATGGTGAAACCGTCTAAAGAGTCTCATAAATTATTTCAATTTTATCAATGTAATCCAAATGGATATTATAGAGTCTTAAATATTTCTTTATGTTCTCATGATAAATCATAATATAAAAGGACTATAAACTGTGTAACTCAATATAATAAGGAAGAAAACCTCTTTTATCTCATCATTTAGAGAGAGAGAGAAACTCGTAGATGTAGGTCAAGTTACCGAACCACGTAAAAATTATTGTGTTCTTTGTGTATGTAGACCTCTTCTATCTTGAGGGTCTATTGTCTTTATTGTATCTGAGCCAAACGGCCTCAGTACCTATGACAATGTGCGCAAAATTTTCTAGACACTAGTCGTGTTCCTCATGGCATCCAAACTTTCATCATTATCATCGTTTGTTGCATCTCGCATGTCAAATTCCTTTATTCAGTTGAATACTTTTTCTTCCTTGGTGTCTATCAAAATTGATAAACACAATTATCTGTTATGAAAGTCGCAAATCAAAGTTGTTATGTTCATGTTTTGGGGTTGTTTCAGACAAGTTTTAAATACTTTTTTATTCGTCTCAACATGAGGACCCTGAGTTTTACTCATAAAAGTATGTTTTTGTTATTTTTTCATGTTTTATAGGTGTTTATTGTCATGAAAGAATGACTTTTGTATGTTTTATACATGCATTTTATGTTATTTAAGTTATGCATGATATTTAAACATGAATTATGATCATGTGATGTGTTTTCTTTGCAAAGGTTGTCCCTGCTCATGATAGCCTAAATGTTGCACCAAAGTATCCACCATTGGCCTAGGGGCAAAGTTGAGATCAGATGCATCACAATAATTATCCCACATCTACACATAATGGGATTCACTTCCTTTCTTCAAACTCTAATTTCACACCCCCTTCTGAGAGATCTTTGTTGCAAGTTGTTTTCATCAAAAGGGTCTCCCTAACCTCAGTTAGCTAATAATAAAAAAGTAGCCAAACCCCTTGGGAGCTACCAATACCATGCCTAAATCTTCTTAGAATACCAATACTGTACCCGGAGAATTCTGAGCCTCTCCCAGGCGCTTGTATCTGCTGATCATGGTCTCAAAGCTGCAGTTGCGTGTGCATGAGTAGGGGCAGAGTGAAATAGTATGCATGAGTAACTTTCTTAGGAATTTGCTAGTGATCTTTATTTTTTTTCCTTCTTTGTTATGCAATAAGGCATGTTTGAGTGTATTCCAGGGAAAATATGAGAAAACAAACAGGAAGATGTTTTGTGATTTTATTTCTTTTTTGAAAATCTGATGTTTCTGCTAATACGTTTGAACACCCAATCTCCACAGCAAATTAGAGAATCTGACGGTTCCATTTGAATTGCCATGACCCCCAACTGATTTACAATAAAAGGGGATGTCAATATATCAAATATTATCTGATAACCTATCAAATTCGATTTGATTCCCTTTACATGTATTTGGTAAGCCAGAACCATCGAAGCAGGTTATATGTCCCTCCCCCTCGAAGACAGTCGTTAGCTACATCTCCTATTCGGGGGTCTCAATGAGCACCACGTATGTAAGCACGTGCAGCTCGTATCCCCATGTTTGTCAGCATCAGTTAGCGTCAGAGCCCAGTGCGGTTGCAAAGACTTAAGTACCCTTTCCTCCATTGGTGCCATAAAAATGAAAATTCTAGAAAAGGAGTGGTTGCAAAGACTTAAGTACCGCAAAGATGGTTATTTAAGACCCAGTCCCTGCACTATAGGATTATCCGAGAAAGGAATCCCTTCTGGAGAAGGGCATGAACATCAACCCTCTCCCTCTCTCTCCCTTCTCTTTCTGCTTCTATGCACATCCAGCAGACGATCCTACACTGCTCCATCAAGCACCGACTGACCTGCACACTGACTGTAGCATGGTTCAACTTGATGAGTTGTGGAGCCTGATTTAGAGTTTTTGCCCTTACAGGAGGGGGGTCTGGGGGCTCTCCCCGGTGCGGGTCCTATTGTAACTGTTGAAAAAGAGCAATAAAGTGTTTTGTTTGATCGTGACACTCATATGTTTTCTTCGGTTGTGTCTTGCTCGAGGTTTTCGTAACACCTTTTATCATGATTTTCTGTTTTTTTTTCGCTACGCGATTTTCATAAATCGCAACTTGATTTAGTGATTTTTTGCTTTTTTTTCGCTACGTAATTTTTATAAATCGCTATTCGATTTAGCAATTTACAAAAATCGCATAGCGATTTGCTATTTATTTTTGCTATGCGATTTTTGTAAATCGCTACTTGATATAGCGATTCTTGATATAGTGATTTACGAAAATCGCATAACGATTTGCCATTGATTTGGCGGAGATGTGGGTCCTGTCGGAGAGCACAGCGTCGATGGTCAAGATGAGTGCCAGAACCAGATGAATGCCCGCCAAGACCTGAGGGTGCGAACGCCCGTGTTGAACAGCGTCAGGGTAGCCTGGAAGGCATATTTTTGATCGAAAGTATTGTCGACGTAGGGGTAGACGAATTATACTTTGAAAAACTCCGTTGTAAGTGTACTGGAGGAAGTTTTTGTTGTAGGTGTCCCTTAAGGTGGCAGAGAGGTTGCCGCAGTCGGTTGCCCGCTGGACAAGGGCAACATTCTGACCATTGCTAGCAGAAAGAGGATGATGATCATCATCGGATCGCCAACTCTTTGCCTCCCTTAATTTCTTCTCTAGAGAGAGAGAGGGTTTTACAGTGTTTTATAGAGAAGAAAGAAGAAGAAGATGACAACGAAAAGTTTAAACAAAAAAGAAAGAGTGAGCGCTTCAGGTTCATTTCGCTGTTTAGACTTTGAAGAGTCAACATCATCCTCGACTTTCTGGATGAAAGACATTTTTATCTTTTTTTTTAACCATTGTTTTCCTTTTTTTGAATGAAGGACATTTTTGTCATTTTCTTAAACCATCGTTTCACCACAACAAAGCAGTAGATTAGCGACGACCACATTCTGTCGCTATGCCGTCGCTAACAGGCGTAGCGACGACGAGGCGATGGTATGCTTACGTCGCAAATTTTTCGACGCTAACTGGCGACGAAATAAATTCGTCGCCAGGTCCGTCGCTAATTGCGACGGACTAACGAGCGTTGTATTCCATCGTCAATCTGTCGGTACTAAATGGCGACCTCGGCTTGGCGACGGATTTACGTCCGTCGCTAAGACGTCGCTAGATTTATATACATACCGACGGATGTTTCTGTCGCTAATCCGTCGCAAACACGAAAAAAAATAAAAAAAATTATTTGAAAATTAAATACCGAGAATGGTACAATTTATATTTTCTGTAAATAAAAAACAAACTACACAAAAAAATTCCATATAAACGGAATCTACAACAATTAATCGTTCCACCTTAAAATTAACAAGTTTAATTATTTACAATTCAACAATTACAATTAGGAAACATAAAAAAATAGAACTTCTTCAACACAGTTCTCTAATCATCGCCAAGATTTTGTGTGTCTTCTTGTTCATTGCCTTTATCTGTCCCTTCAGCTCCGCTACGCTGATTATCGCTAGCAGCCTACACAAGAAAAGAACAATCAGTATTGATAAACAAAATATAATGAAATAAATTATACACTATATGTGATTCTATCATGTGCTCATGTGTGTTCTAAGGCAATAAAAAAACTCTATATGTGATTCTATCATGCTCATATGTGCTCTAAGGCAAGCAAAAAGTTATATATGTGATTCTATCATGCTCATATGTGTGCTAAGGCAATCAAAAAATTGAATATGTGATTATAGCATGCTCATATGTGTTCTAAGGCAGCTAGAAAAACTCTATATGTGATTCTACCATGCTCAGATGTGCTTTGAGGCAGGCAAAAAGCTATATATGTGATTCGATCATGCTCGTATGTGTGCTAAGACAGTCAAAAAATTGAATATGTGATTATAGCATGCTCATATGTGCTCTAAGGCAGGCAAAGCAAACAAAATTATATGTGATTCTATCATAAATGATATATGTTCTAAGGCAGTAAAAAAACTCTATATGTGATTTTGGCATTCTCATATGTGTTTTAAGGTAGTCAAAAAACTGAATATGTGATTATAACATGCTCATATGTGTTCTTAGGCAGTCATAAAACTGAATATGTGATTATAGCATGCTCATATGTGTTCTAAGGCAGTCAAAAAAACTTTATATGTGATTCTATCATGCTCCTATATGCTCTAAGGCAGGCAAAAAACTTTATATGTGATTATAGCATGCTCATATGTGCTCTAAGGCAATAAAAAAACTCTATATGTGAATATAGCATGCTCATATGTGCTCTAAGGCAATAAAAAAACTCTATATGTGATTCTATCATGCTCATATGTGCTCTAAGGCAGGCAAAAAGTTATATATGTGATTCTATCATGCTCATATGTGTGCTAAGGCAGTAAAAAAACTGAATATGTGATTATAACTGAGAGGGACCTGCAATCGAAGATCCTCTATTCAGCACAATACTGGTGATCTCATCTCGGAGAAAGGGGGCGACAGTGTCATGGAAGTAGTCATTCATTGTGTCCTTAATGATCTGGCGTACATCATCACCGGAAAGAATAGGTTGCTGCTTGGAGCTTATGTCGGCGAAAGTAGCCTGTGAGCCGTAACTGGAAGAAGCAATAACTGGTGAAGTGTTCAGATTACTCCCAAACCCGAACACGCGACCTTTTTTGGGTTCACCTGCTGCAGTCACCCATGCTGCAGGATCAAATGATGGATGCTGAGTAGCGTCATCGCCATATCGCTCTACCATTTGTTGCTCATATGCCTCCTACAAAATAATGTTTAAAGTATGCATTAATAATTAATGATAACATTATGATAACTTGCATATTGCAATGATTATTAATAGAATAAATGCATACTGTTGTCGTTCTCGCCTTCTCTGATATGAAGATTCCCGTGGTCTTCCATTTATGTGTTTCAACAAACACATCCTTATATGGTACAATGTCTCCTTTTTCTGCTTCCTGCAAAGTTAAAGGACAAAAGATTTAGTACACAAGTTTGCAACAATACTTATAAAATTAATATTATATATTGATGAATTACCATTTTCTTCAAGTGGCTCCCAAATGTCTTAGATCCACCTGTGTGTAGATGGGCTTCGGGCATTTTCGCTCAATTTTGTGCAGCCTTCGCAAAGCGATTTCGAAATGCATCTCCCGTCCACTTATCGCACATTTCATCCCAGTAATCTCTCCTGATAGTAATAGGGTCATGGCCCTTCCACTGTAGTGGATCATCTACTACGCCAGATGTTTTTTTTGCTGCAGTCTTCATAGTGTGCAGCATGTCTGCAAATCGATTGACAGTCACCTTCTGCCACACATTTCTTTCCATCATTTTCTTCCACCGTAGTTGCGAAGCGATTCGAAGCCTACAAATATTTTCAGAAAGTTAGTAGACATTACTTAAAAAAATTAAATATGAAATACATTAACTATGAGGAACAACTGTATACCGTGAATGAGGACCACAATCTGTCTAACACCTCCTTTGGGTACTCTTTTCATTGAGCAACCGGTCCTGGTAGATGTTGAAGAAGTGAATTCCTAATCTCCCATACTACTTCTTGTGGCTCAAACCTCGTGTTGCACATGAATTGTTACACAATAAATATCAATATAAAATATTTATAAGATATACAATAATTGAAAATGAAATACTTACGGTCGATTATCGATATACACTATTCGAATGAGTCTTCTTGTGCCAAACTGAGAAGACCCTGTTTTCTGTGTTGGCTCCTGACTTGTGTGATCAACTGGTGTAGGTGGGTCGTGTATAGGCGAAACATCATCTATAAAAAAATATGTTAGAAATTCTCAGAATGCGCATTTGAACTAATCAAGCATCCAATTAGTTAAATGATATACCTATCACAGGAGCCCCTGAAGATGAAGGTTGGGCCTGGCTACTACTGGATGAACGACCACTGTAACCTCCACGAACCATATTCTAACAAATAACATATGTCATACAATACATTCAAATAATTCACATCAAGTATTACAATACATTCAAGTCATTCGCATCAAGTATTATAATAATTCAAATCATTCATATCAGGTACTGCAATGCATTCAAGTTATTCACATCAAGCATTGCAATGCATTCAAATCATTCACATCAAGTATTACAATGCATTCAAATAATTCAAATCATTCACATCAAGTATTGTAATAATTCAAATCATTTGTTGCATAAATTACAATATATTCAAATAATTTAAATCATTCACATCAAGTATTGTAATGCATTTGAATCATTCATATCACGTATTACAATACATTTAAATAATTCAAATCATTCACATCAAGTATTACAATGCATTCAAATAATTCGTATCAAGTATTACAATACATTCAAATAATTCAAATCATTCACATCAAGTATTGCAATGCATTCGAATCATTCATATCAAGTATTACAATATATTCGAATAAAATTTTTAATCATTCACATCAAGTATTGCAATACAACTCATTCATTCACATAAAGTATTACAATACATTCAAATAATTCAAATCATTCACATCAAGTACTGCAATGCATTTAAATAGAGGTTTGTAGTACAAGATTTTGCTCACTAGCTTAAGAATTCTTCCTCGTCACTAGTTTGACTTTCTTCTTCTTCTTCTTCATTGTTTGCCCATCCACTTGGTACATCATTTGGATCACATTCCTTTATGAATGTTTCATCAGCCAATGGAGATATGACATGCATATCATGCACAACATCGTGACCATAAGCGAAGTCATAGACATCATCTGATTGATAGTAATCGCTGTCTTCAGCTAACTCATCTTTCTGTAACTAATCATACTCAGGGTATAGTTTAGACTTCACCTTGCAAACTGCCCACCATTCATTTCTATCTGACTTTTTTATACTCGGATATGAAGTATAATAAACTTGTTAAGCTTGCGAGGCTAATATGAATGATTCATATGTTCCAAACCTGGATTTATGATTCACCTCCACAATGCCTGAAGCTTTGTCGAGTCTTGTTGCAGTTGGATCAAACCAATGATACTTGAATAAAGTTGCCCTATTATTTATGCCTAAGTAAGTCAACTCCATTATTTCCTCTATAACACCGTAGTAATCATGTTCATTTTCACCGTAGCTGCTACCCTTGACACACACGCCACTATTTATCGTCGATTTGTTTATACCATAATCTTTTGTATGAAATTGATAACCATTTACGATGTACCCGTTGTAGCATTGCACAACTTTGGTCGGACCATTTTCTAAATCACATATTCCTTGATCTTTAACATCACCATAGCGAACCTACGCACAGACATAAACAATGATTGTGATCACGATCAATTAAGTAACTTAGTGTTGTTTATAAGTACACAATTTATGTTAGCTTCTTTACCAACTGTTTCAACCACTCCACAAACTTAGTTTCACGTTCTTTTTGTACTTCTGTATCAGTGAGATGTGAAACTTCTCTTTGCAACTCCAGATTAAATCATCTGGAAACCACAACTACTTATATTACCGAGCCATGTATCCACATATAGAACATAAAAGGATTTATAATTGTGTTGCATCTTCATATACTTACTCAATGTATGGGTCGATTGCTGAGCAATTAAAAAGAATATAGATGTGTGCTGCGTCTTGCTCTCGATCTGTCAATAGCCTTGATCGGCAACTACCAAATGCATGCTCAAGTAGTTAAAATATCGACAGCTTGTCAGCTACAGTTACTTGTTCTCCATCATCGTTACGGGGTGGGCATGTGTAATGTGTTGGAATATGAGGTTCAAAGTACATAGATGAGAAATTTGAAATCTCTTCTAAAGTGTACACCTCACAAATAGAGCTTTCTACTCTTGCTTTATTACAAACCTTTTTTTTTAGGTCGAACATGCATCTGACAAAAAAATACATTTCAAATTTTAAATATCTGTCATTAAAGAGACAAATATAAAAAAACATATACCTTTCAAATGGGTACATCCATCGATATTGCACAGGGCCACCAACCCTTAGTTCATATGGCAGATGTATGATCAAATGTTCCATAACATCAAAAAATGCTGGCGGAAATATCTTTTCTAGCAGACAAACAGTGGTGATGACAGAGTCCTCGAGATTTTTTACATCTGATACTACGACCTCCGATGCGCACAATGTTCTGAAAAATCTGCTCAACTCAGACAATATCCCCCATATAGGTTTGTCTAACATATCATGGAATGCTAGGGGTATTAATCGTTGCATAAAGATATGACAATCATGGCTCTTCAACCCATATAACTGTCCATCGTCAATCTTCACAGCCCGAGCAATGTTAGAGACATATCCATCTGAAAATCTCAGTTGTCTCAACCATTGACATACATGTTTTATTTGATCAGGTCCAAGCACGTACTTTGCCTTTGGTTTCAGTACTTTGCCATTATACTCTTTGAGTTCCAATTCTGGTCTTTTACATATTGATTTTAAATCCATACGGGCCTTCGGATTATCCTTCATTTTCCCTTTAATATTCATTACTGTATTGAACACATTATCAAACACATTTTTCTCCACATGCATCACATCCAAATTATGTCGTATCAATAGGGTCGGCCAATACGGTAGTTCCCAAAAAATAGATTTCTTCGTCCAATTGTAATCCTTCCCAAATCCACGGAAGGGTGTAGGACATCGAGCATCTGTTAATACATCTGGAAAATATCGCAATCTTCTTAGAATCTCTATGCCAGACAATCTTGAGGATGGACCTTCCGTTTCAGTTGTGCTTGCTTTAAACGCATTCTTTTGTCGTCGGAATGGATGGTCGCTGGGTAGAAATCGACGATGACACTCAAACCAGCAAGGCTTCCTTCCATGCCTTAATCTAAAAGCTTTGAAATCCTTCATGCAGTACGGACAAGCCAACCTCCCATGTGTGCTCCAACCAAGTAGCATACCATATGCAGGGAAGTCACTGATTGTCCATAGAACAACGACCTTCATGTTGAAATTTTGTTTTTTGTGGGCATCATACGTGGTAACACAGTCATCCCACAGTATTTTTAGTTCATTAATCAATGACCTTAAATATACATCAAGATTTTGGCCAGGTGAGGTCGGACCAGGGATCAACAGAGACAAGAAAAGATTTGGACGATTCATACACAAGTTTTGTGGAAGGTTGTATGGAGTTACAAATACTGGCCAACATGAGTATGGAGTTGATCTACCCCCAAATGGATTAAATCCATCTATACATAGACCGAGTCTAACATTTCGCACTTCCATTGCGAAGTTCTGATGAGTACGATCAAAGTGCTTCCAAGCTTTAGCGTCAACATGATGCATGATCTTCTTTTCATCGTGTCGAACTTTATTTGCATGTCATCTCATGTGTTTAGCTGTCCTTGAAGACATATACAATCGCTGCAATCTAGGAGTGATAGGAAAGTAGCGAAGCGACTTGTATGAAACTTCCTTTGATCTCGTGCTACCATTGCCTCTTGTCTTTGGCTTGAACCGAGGATGCCCACATGACGGGCATGATATGTTGTTTTCCTGCTCCTTGAAATACAACATGCAGTGATTTGGACAATCATCAATCTTTTTGTAACTCATACCTAGAGCGTTGACCATAACTTTCGCACGATAGAAATTTTGTGGCAATTTCTCATCTTTGGGCAACATACTCTTCACAATCATGTACAAACGGTCAAAACATGATTGACTCAAATTATACTCGAACTTCAAATTCATTAGTTGAAGAACTGCAAACAAGATAGTGTGACTCTCACAACCGTTCCAAAGTGGCTCATCAGCATCTCTAAGTAAATCATAAAATCTACTAGCTGCATCGTTTGGTGATTCTTCATCTACGTCAGTTCTTACATCACTAAAACTCATAGCAGAACACAGTTCTGTTCCTGCGGCATCAAATATCAAATCTGTATATGGATTATCGTGCACCACATTCACCCGTGCATCAAAATCGTTTCTAAATTCTTCTCCATGAAACATCTAGTTCTGATAATCACTCACAAAACCCTTTCTGTATAGGTGATGTCTAACGCTATGAGGTTCTACAAATCGATTATTCTTACAAATCTTGCAGGGACACCTAATCTGACCTATGGGATCCACTGTACTGACACTTGTCGTTGCAAATTCAATAAAACTGTCAACACCATCCATATATTCATGTGATAACTCATTGCCCACTATCCTACGGTACATCCATTTATGGTTTGCAGTCATTTTCTTATGATGTTACAAATAATAGCCTAACGAATTAAAAGAGAACAATCAGAATGCTACGATGAAGAACATATCAAATTTATCATGCAATATATGATGTCATACAATAACAAGAATTTTGATGCATGCATTGATAACTTAATATTTTTATGTGCAAACTATTAATGACACAATACAATCATTTGAAACATGCTTTCATTATACAATTTCACATGGAAGTCATAATCAAATTGAAAGTAACTACATGCAAGCATGAATATAATTACATCAAACATTGCAATACATCGTAATCATTCATATCAAACAAATGGCAAATATGTACCTGCAGCAAACACACTTCAATATCTCACTAACTACTACCATGCCTAGCATGGACTCCGTACTCCAAAAATAAGAACACTTCAATATTCATACATTAAAATCATGCTCAGCATGATCTCCGAACTCCAACAAAGCAACCATAAATATCAACAACGAAGTGAGTGTGTAAACAATAAAGCGTTACATATAATAAATTAAATAACATGTGATACACTTGCATCACTTTCTCACCACAGATATTTACCCAATTTGCATTGTTTTTTACACTTACTTACCACGGTAGCTGAGCACGAGCTGTTTCTGTTGAAAAATTTGCACAAAAAAACACTGTTTTAAAATAAAGTCACCACGAAAAAAAAGTTGTTCTGGCAAGGGGTCGACTCCCTTGCTGTTCCGGCAGGGGGTCGACCCCCTCACGGAACATAGGGGGTTAACCCCCTTACGGAACATAGGGAGTTAACTGACCCCCTGTTCGGGCAGGGGGTCGACCCCCAGCCTTTCCGCTAGTGAGTCGACCCGCTGCCGGAACAGCAGGGGGTCACCCCCCTGCCTGAGCAGGCAGAGGGTTGACCCCTTGCCTGTTCCGGCAGGTGGTTAAACCCCTTGCCGAAAAGGGAGGGGGTTAACCCCCTGCCGGGGTCGACCCCCTGCCGAAATAGGCAGGGGGTTAACCCCCTGCCGGAAAACGCATGGGGTTAACCCCCGCGTTTTCGGACAGGGGGTTAACCCTCTGCGTTTCCGGCAGGGGGTCGACCCTCTGCCGGAAAACGCGCGGGGGGGGGGTCCTTTACCTTTCTCCGGGCAGCGGGGCCTGCGGACGGTGGGACCGGCGAACGGCGGGAGTGGGACCGACGAACGGCGGGAGCAGCGAAAGAAGAAAAGGAAAAGCTGTCTAGGATTAGGGTTATTCGAAACTTAGCGACAGATTAAATCCGTCGCTAAGCCCACGTAAATCAAATTTACGAAACCAGCGACGGACTATACGCCATTGTCAAGTCCGTCGCTAAGTAGCGACGGACTAAAGTTTGTCGTAAGAGTCGTCGGTAAATCGTGCGGCCGTAACGACAAAATAGTATGTCGCAAAATCCGTCGCTAAATAGCGACGGACTGGGCGGCGGACTATATTCCGTCGCTGGTTTCGTATGCTTCATGAATTATAGCGACAGATGTTTTTCGCTCATTAATCCGTCGCTAACTAGCGACATAAATATTCCGTCGCTACCATCCGCTAACAACGTGTTTTCTTGTAGTGTTTCATGACAAAAATAGCAAGAAAGGGTACTTAAGTCTTTGCAACCATAATAGACTCCGATGCAAAGTGATGCCCATATACACGGGAATACGAGCCCCATGTGCTTCCATACATAGCGTTCATTCAGAACCTCAAACACGAGATATGGGATTCAGTGCATCTTCGGGGGAGAACATACACCACCCTCTTCAGAACCATTATAGGATGCGAGGAAATGTTTTTTTCTTTGCTACTACATTGAAGAAATACCTAAATTTGATAAAATATACGAATCTGTTTACATGTAAAAAAAGTGAATCTGTATGAGGTTTCTACCATCCAAATCTGAGTCTAAATTCAAGTCCATTCAGCCAACATCCTATTAGTCGAATATGGAACTGGCCACACCTGATCCCAATTTGAACCGTTTACATCTCTACATTCAAACATATTCTAACCAAATCTTTCTAATCCAGACCAAATTTAGATCCGAACCTAATCCAACCATGCTGATATTTGAAAGCCATTAAGAAAGAGGACGTTGAATGAAATAATAAACAATATGGGCATCCATACGTAATTTCACACTATATAAAAAAAAACTGAATTCATAAAAGATCGTCATCGACTCTGTTCAGAGAGAGCGAGAGAGAGCGATTAGGGTTTGCTGCTTCCACGATCTCGAATTAGGGTTTTCTCTCTCTCTCTTGAGTGCATCCAAAAGCGTCGGCTTGGATTTTTTTTCCTCAGGAGATGTCCGGAATCGGCCCGTTGACGCAGGATTGGGAGCCCGTCGTGATCAGGAAGAAGGCGCCCAACTCGGCGGCGAAGAAGGACGAGAAGGCGGTGAACGCCGCGAGGAGGAGCGGTGCGGAGATCGAGACCATCAAGAAGTGTGAGTCCCTCCTCTATCGCTCCTTTCGTTTTCCTGTCTCTCCTTTTTTACCTTGAAAAATCGCAAAATGTACGAGTTCCTCGTCGATCACCTTCATGTTCTGTCTTTCCCCTCGTTTTCTCGCCCCTATCTTCCGATCCGCCTTTTTTCCCTTGGAAAATTCTATATCTCGTTGATATTTTCTCTTGTTTGATACAAGACCCCTTTGTCCTTGATTATTTTGATCATTTAATCCTTTGTTTCTTTCGGAGATGGCATATTTCTTTTTTATTTTGAGAAATTTCTTCTTTTCTACGTCAAAATATGGGCTTTTCTTGATAGATTGTCTATTTCTTTCGCTTATTCATCGTTTGAACCTTTTCCCCTTTAAATCCTGTGGATTTTGTGTAAAGTCATGGATATGTTAAAGTAATATTGTCGTTTTGCATTCATCTTTTTTCTGATTGATTTTAGTTATTCCCTAGACTTTTTAGTTATTCCCTAGACTTTTATAAACCATACCCAACCCATATAATTGGACCTCATGAGTCCAACCTGAATAATTAATCAAAATCCCTTCTTTGCAACCAAACCCTGGCCCTATAAGATCCAATATGGGTCAGGATCGGGTCATACCCAATCCATTGACACCCTTAGTAGCAGGTTCACCAATTTGAAGTCTAATAGACACTCAAAGCAACCGCGTTAATGAAGTCATTGAGATTAGTTGCTTCGTTTCACAGAAAATTAATATCACCATGTTAACTTGTTCAATGTATTCAATTTCTTAGGAGCAATAATCACGTTAAACCCTTTTAGTGGCAAAATCAAGTCATGCAATTACATGCATTTTCTAATATATATATATATATATTAATATTTGGTTGTTAATGCTAAAATGCATTTTCTAATTATGACATGATATTGTTAAATGCTAATATGCATTTCGTTGTTAATGTTAATTTTTTATTTAATGAATGCTCATGTTTTATTTCTTAGATACTTAGGTAGATTAAGTTGTTGCAGTAATGTTATTTTTACATGTTAATCTTATATTTTTCAATATTTATTTGAGATTTTTTTATTTTTTATTGGTTGTTACTTCATCAATAAAGGATTTTTTATTTATTTATAATTTTAGATATTTTTTATATTTTTTTTTAAGTTAAAAAAAAAACTCTGAGGCTTACGCCTCGCCTCAAATTTTGGTGGAATGCCTCGCTACGCCTCAACGCTTGTGTGTTCTCCCCTGAAGACAAATTCGTGTGTTCAGGGGTGTACGGAGGAATATCTTGGGACCCATAATAATTCATATGCCAATGTTACCCCTGATGATTTTATAATAAAATAACAAGTAAAAAAGATAGATATGTGTTTGACGGAAATATCCTCCCGTGAGATAGATATGCGTTTGACGAAAATGTCTTCCCATAAATAGCTTTGCACATTCCCGTGAGTCGAGGTTTTCACATTGATTTTTAGCTTGTGTTACAATACATTGCCGCCTTCTCGTTCCTGCCTTGTGTTATAAAACATTCTCGGGTTCGTTCCTACCTAAATCTATCGATTGGTTCGATCGTTGGTGGGCGTCATAGGGAGATTTGTCGACCATCTCTTTTTACAGTCTTCTCTTCTTCGTTTTTGTTAGGCAGTATGGAAAAAAGCAATAATACACAAACATTTGAACAAGTGCCATTAAGGAGTTGTGAGTACCTTTTCATGTCATCATGCTATTGTTGAAGAACGTATGTCGTTGTGAGTGCCATTAAGGCATTTTGTTATTGTGGGTGGATGTTGGCTTTTCGACAGTTGGAAAATTAAAGATATTTGTAAGACGCTGGGACTTGTTGATAAGAATGCTTGGTTATATATGCGAGGAAGGGCCTCTACCCCATTCGGTATCGTCCATTCACTTAGTATATGCAATGTAACGCAAATCGCGGTTGTAGTAACATACTATTGATTTGTAAGATATTGTTTTGTTTGTTAATATCGATTTGTAAGCTATTATGCTGAATTGTCGTATCGATTTGTAATATATTATGCGATATGTATATTAATTTGTAAGATATGTGTTTTCTATTGTCGATTTGTAAGCTATTATGTTGAATTGCCGTATCGATTTGTAATATATTATGCGATATGCATATCGATTTGTAAGATATTATGTGTTTTCTAGTGTTGTTTTATAAGATATTTATAGTATGATTTTAAAACGTTTGCGTGTAAAAATACATTGTTGCACACTTGCGGTGGTGATTTGCGTATTCAAATCACTGTTCATTTAGCGATTTTTATTGAAATCGCTTTATAATGTCATAGATATAATTAAATCGTTGTTACGTGAATCGCTATCGTCAACACACATATACAATAAATTGTTTCTTTTATTGGCATGGTAAATAACAACTCGATGCATAGTATAAGCAAATAACAAATCATTGTTGCTTTCATACTTTGATTCATTCATTCGTTTCTTTGACTTGCTTAACTAATCAGTATCCGTTATATGCATATTGAGTAAATCGTATTAAACGTATGCGCTGGCTAACACAAATTGATATCTTTCTTATGACAGTGGTGAGCTTATCATGTGGTTGCGGTGAAGATGATGCATCTCAATCATTGAAAAGTTATGGAGAAGTGAACATCTGTACTAATAGCGCTGACGCACCTGAAGAACCGAACATGTGCACTAATGATGCACATGATAAGATGGGTGCAGACTGTGGATTCACTCTTGACTTGAGTGTTCCAGCAGAAGAAATGCAATTCGATAATGATGTAGACGATCATGACAATACACTTGATAAAGGTGTAAACACTGTGAATAAACATGATAGTACACTTGACTATGTTCCCGTAGAAGGAACACAATTTGATAATGAGGAAGCTGCCTACAAATTTTACAATGATTATGCCTTAAAACTTGGCTTCAGTGTTAGAAGGTATTCTTGGTCAAAAAATGCACAGGGTGTCGTGGTGAGAAAGGCATATGTTTGTTCTAAGCAAGGTTGGAAGAAGTCAAGTGGAAATCCAACAAGGAGCAAGCCTGATTCAAGATGTGGTTGTCCAGCGAGAATGGTGTTAAGAAGACTTCCGAATGGAAAATATTTTGTTCGTACTTTAATCAATGATCATAATCATGAATTAGCAGATTCATTTATGACTCCTATGTTAAGGTCACATTGTAAAGTAATTGAAGCACATACTGAAATAGCTGATAGCGTCGACATTGCACCAAGGAAGACATACAATTTGTGTGCGCCCATAGATGGTGGTTGCGATGATGTAGATGGTGGTTGCGATGATGTGTCATTCACACCTGTGGATCTAAGAAAACACTTGAGGAGGAAAATGACAGATAACATGAAGAATGGAGAAATATGTTCTTTGGTTGATTACTTACAAAAAAAATCAAGCAATGACCCTGGTTTCTTTAGTGCAATGCAACTGGATGAAGATGGATATGTTGTGAATATGTTTTGGGCAGATTCAAGGTCAAGAATAGATTATGAATGCTTCAATGATGTGCTTGTTTTTGATACGACCATGAAGATTAATACTGAACAATGGCCATTTGCACAGTTTGTCGGAGTGAACCATCACTCACAAAGTTGCATATTAGGCGGCGCTTTTTTGTATGACCAGACCAAGGAAAGCTTCGAGTGGTTGTTCAGAGTATTTACACAGGCAATGAATAAGAAACACCCTGAAGTTGTACTTACAGATGATGATCACGCAATTGTGGCTGCAGTGTCTCATGTATGGCCGAATGCACACCATCGCTTATGTTTGTGGCTTATCTTTCAAAATGCAGCAAAGAACATAAGACACATATTTAATGAGAAGACCGAGTTTGATAAAAAGTTTACAAAGTGTGTACTTGAGAGCGCAGATGAGGTCACCTTTATGTCTGATTGGAAGGAAATGATTCAGATGTACGACCTTGAAGACTGTGTATGGTTACAAAATTTATATGCAGACAAAAAGAAGTGGGCATTGGCATATGGAAGACAATATTTTTGTGCAGGTATGATAAACATGCAAAGAGCCGAATCTATGCATGCCACACTGAAGAAAACCCTGTATTCATGTTTAACAATGTTTCACTTTATGGAACAATATGAATTATTTGTAGACGGTCTTAGACAGAATGAGCTTGAACAAGATGTAAAATGCTTCAACACGCGCCCTGAAACTTTGGGCTTGAAAATATTGACGCGACCTGCAGATTTGTATACACTCACTGTATTTGAATGGATTAAGAATGAGGTTATACAGGTCATGAATTGCAATATAGAAGGATGTATGCAAACCGAGAATATACATAAATACCATATTTTATGGGAGGGCGAAGAGCATCTGAAAAGGCAAGAAGCACATGTTACGTACAATGTTGACAACGAAACAGTTGAATGTACGTGCAAAATGTATGAATTCAAAGGTATTTTATGTCGTCATGCATTAAAGGTACTTAATCAAGAAAAGATACAAGAAATACCTAAGTCGTATTTAATGCGAAGATGGATGAAACAAGCAAAGATTAAACTGCTGGATACAGATAATGTCAGTCCATCTGGTGTTGATAAGAAGTGCCACATAGCCTCTCGTTACCAACAACTATGTAGGTCACTTATGTATGTTGCAGATTTGGCATCGAAAAGTGAAGAAACTTATGTATGCATGAGAAAAGTATCAAGGGAGTTACTTGAAAACGTGCAGCTAATTCACCATCAGTCCATTGCAGCTCATGAAGACCAGTCTAACAAAATGGGAGCGAACAACGAAGGTGAAAATTATGCTTTTCTTGACTCGCATAAGAAGTTGCACCGAACCGTAAACATTTTCAACAAGTCAGTAGTCAATGTTATAGATTATGATGAAAAAATTCACGAAGCGAAGGGTATCAAAAGGAAACCTGCCTCTGATCGCAGTGGTCGGATGATAAAAGGTGCATTAGAATTGGTTGGCAAGAAAAGGTCTAAAAAACAACTAACCCCTAAGCAAAAACAACCAAGTCTTTCCCATGAACCGGTATGTAATACATTATATCGCTTCTTATGTAAATTGTATTACATTCAACTTATGAGTATCTAACTTGTGTAATTTTAAACATGTAGCAATACCCTACAAATGTGCACTATAACGTTGAAACTTTCAATCCTCCCGACCAACTTGAGTAGAACGATGTCATCGATTTTACAAGTCTTTTGGTATGTAATCAATGTTGGGAGGATGTTTGCATTTATTGTGAAACTTAATGTAGTGTCTTATATTGTTATGTTTTATGACAGGCTCAGTTCAATTCAAAAGTGAGCAACGAAATATAGGAATCGCGTGTGAATTCTTCAGCTACATAATTGTATTTGATTGTATTAACATGTTCGATCGTTGTAATATGTATCCTTCACATGTATAAATTATTGTCTAATCTAGTCTATAAAGCTATAGTTTTGATGCCATTGGTAAATCGCTGTTGTTTAGTGCTTATACCATTAGTAAAAATCGGTCTCATGTAGCCTTGACATATACAAATCGTTGTAGATACAGAGCATTTTTTTCCTTTCAGTGCGATTTTTATTTATAAATACTAAACGTATGATGATATTTGTAGAAGGGGCACTAACTAATATAGCATTTACCAAATTTCTCCATTTGGTAAATCGCTAGTATTAAATTGCTATCACTAACACGTTTGTGGTTGTAAACCACGTCGATAAGTTACATTTAATACCTGTGTATGATCACTAGTATCCTATCATGATTTACACAATGACGTCTATGTCGGTTACAACTGAATGAAAATCACACTATACATGAGTACAAATCACGGTAAAAGTTTAAGTATAAATTGTTGTCTCATCTAGCCTTCATATATACAAATCATTGTACAAATATTGTATTTGAATCATTGCGCAAAAAGTTGTTATGTAAATAAACTATATTAAAAGTAAAAGTCGTCTCATCTAGCCTTCACAAGTACAAATCGTTGTAAATACATAACACTTTTTTTCTTCCAACATGTTATATAAATCGTTATACCATATAGTGTCCTATAACGATTTACACAATGACGTTTATGTCGGAGACAACGATTTGTCTATGCTACAAATAACAATCTAACTTATTGACGTTTATAGTAAAAGCTCTATATCATGTAACCCATCGACGCGATTTAGTAGTATAAATTCATTATGAATAATATTTTAACATTTATTTAAGTTATTTAATGTTTAATTGAAAAAATTATTTGATCTTTGTCGAGTATTTGGGTCAACCCAAATGGATATGAAAAAAGTTTAGACTCAGATCAAGGTTTGGACTAGACCTATAAGAAATTTGGATCCATTTAAGACCCAAATATATCTTCTCTAATGTTAAAAGTATTTTAGATCCATTTAGAGACCAAATTGGATCCTACTAAGAAAATAAGATATCAAATCTACTTGAAGACTCAATTAAGATGCTATTATGTAAATTAACATTTGGACCAATTTGGAGATCCAATTGAATTCTAATAACTAAATAAGGCTTTTGGATCTATTTGAGACCTAAATGGATCTCATGAAGGTAAAATGAAATTGTTTGGATTTGAATTCAATTGGAGACCCAAATAGATCCTACTTAAGAAAACAAGTTTTGGATTCACTTATGATCTAAATGAATCTTCTTAGTGTACTGTGAAATTTGTTTGGATCCACTTAACCCAAATGAATCCTACCTAAAAAAAATATAGATTTAGATTAGTTTGATATTCAAATAAATTTCACTAGAATCTCAAATAAATTTAATTAAAAAATATATATGTAAATATGTAGCTATGTATATATAATAGTTTAGACTTGGTTTGGATTTGATGAGAGCTAAATGGGTCTCACAACCAACCCAATCTAATCACTCCCCCACCTAAACCCATCCTCTCACTTGAATACATCCCATCCCACCAAATCCGTTTGACCTATTGCGGTATTTGTACAGTCATGGATATAAAGCGAAAATGATTTGTCCTAGCGCGATTTGCTTTCACGACCTTTGTCTATAAACGATATATCCTATCACGATTTACATAATGACTGATTCATAAAAAGCGAAAAAGAAAAACAATAAACCAATCGACACGATGTTTAAACTTAGTAAAGTACAAATCGAGGTAACTTCAACAATACAAATCGAGGTAACTTCATAAATATAAATTGATTTACAACATGATACCGATTTACGTTTTATACAAAGACAATATTTTAGTAATAGTTGCAACTTGATATGAGTAAATCATGATATTACATATCGATATCGTTCGCAAAGACAAAAAAAAATATATCATTGTCGCGGTAACTTAATGATTTACAACCACATTTATTTACAAAAAAATATGAGTATTTAGTGACAATACATCATGACCAATGGTTTGGCCATTGAACGATTTACACAATGACGGATTCATAAAAGGCGAAAAAAAAAACAATACACAAATCGACACAATGTTTAGACTTAGTAAAGTACAAATCGAGGCAACTTCAACAATACAAATCGAGGTAACTTCATAAATACAAATCGATTGACAACTTGATACCGATTTAAGTTTTATACTAAAACAATATTTTAGTAACAATTGCAAATCGATATGAGTAAATCGTGATATTACATATCGATATCGTTTAAAAAGACAAACAATGATATATCATTGTCGCGGTGGGCTTCATAAGTAAACATCGTTGTACGATTTAACAAACTTAAGTACAAATCGTGGTAACTTCATAAATCATAAATACACATCGCTACTCTTTAAATGTATAAATTGTTGTTGCATCGAACGTATAAATCGTTATTGCATTAAATATATAAATCATTGTTGCATTCAAACGTGCAAATCGCTGTAGAAATTTAGCTTTCATAAGTACATATCGTTGTAATGTTTAGCCTTCATCAGAACAAATCGTGTCAACTGTTTTTCGACGCCCAGAATATGGATAGGTATAAATCGATTTGTTTCAGTATGAAAATAGGTGTTATTTAGCATGAATAATACAACCAGTCGTAAGATTTAATATTCAGATTTACAAATCGATTTGTTTACGTAACGAAACCTTACATGAAACTCACCGAAACGACCAGAGTTTTGGTAATCCGATTGTGGAGGAAAAACACTTAAAAGGTCGATGCAGCCGATGGTGGCAACAATGCTCTCACTGTGCAGACGATGGCAAAGGGTGCTCCAATGGCAGCAAACGACAACAAAGGGTGCTCTGGGGGCAACAGACGATGACAAATAGTGCGTTATCAAAGAAAGCTCCTGTTACAGCAGATGGTGCGTTGTCAAAGGTGGCATCATAAGAGTTTATTGCTTAGGGCGAAAACGGAATGTTTGGACTTTGAAGGGTTAAGATCATCCTCAGAACATTTTTGTCGTTTTCTCGAATCGTCGTTTTATGACGGAAATGTCGGGAAAGGTACTTAAGTCTTTGCAACCGCACTGGACTCCGACGCTAAGTGATGCAAATAGTGCGTTGTCAAAGGTGACATCATAGGAGTTTACTGCTTAGGGTGAAAACAAAACATTTGGACTTTGAAGAGTTAAGATCATCCTCTCTTTTCTGGATGGAAAGAACATTTTTGTCCTTTTCTCGAATCATCGTTTTATGACGGGAATGTCGGGAAAGGGTACTTAAGTCTTTGCAACCGCAATGGACTTCGACGCTAAGTGATGCCGACACACACGAGGATACAAGCCCCACGTGCTTATATACGTGGCGCTCATTCGGACCCCCTAACACGCACCTGCGTCTTCGGGGCGGGGGGGGGACATATAACCTGCTTCGCTTTACAACGTATAGACAAAATTTTCAAAACTTGAAAAAATAGACTGCTCACAATGCATTTAAAACTTTACAATACAGAGTATTGTGGGCAGTTGATATTTAGCTTTCAAAAACACATCTAAACATAAAAAATTCATAATCCAAAACATGTCACCCACTAAATGAAATCCAATATGTAAAGTCTGACCGATGAAAAACTTCTTCGTTAGAGAAGGAATGGCGTTTATTATCATCGATTGTAGATTTTGGACCTTCCTTTAGTTGGATGGTCCCCCTTCTCTCTCTCTATATATAGTAGTTTTGATTATGTATTTTTTGTTGATGCTGTATAGGATTTCTGATTAGCTGTTTTTTCCTGCTAGGTTTCTTTGTAATCTTCCCATCGTCTTGTATTTTTGTGGTATTCATCCTTTTGATGTTGGAACCATGGCTCTGTCCAAGGTAGATGATCTCTTTCATTGCAGCGACTGCAGGAACAAATAAAGCTGCCTCTAGCAGCACTACTTTGAACACAAGAAAGCTTGATGAAGAAACAGAAAATCTATCTCGTGAGTTTTCTGCATTCGCTTTTTACTTCCTCTTGCTTAGGTTTCTCAGGCTGATAGTTGTTCTTTACGATGGAAGTTTTGTGTTAGTTTTTTCCTAATGTATTGTTTATTGAATGAAACCTGTTTCTTTAGCTACTTTTTTTAGTTTACTTTTTGGCAATTAATCTGTTCAAATTATGGTACCTATTATATATGTTGCATTTATTAGTTGTTGAGGTAACCACTAGCAACAGGACTTTATATGGGGTTCATGCACAAAGAATTCAATAATCTATGACTGCATACTAATTAACGATTTTCCTACTTCCGTGCTAGATGTTGAAATCGAAGTGTGTATCCTTCTCCTGAGTTGACAGGTATTAGGAGGGGAGATGATGGATCTAAGCATTCAACATGTTAACATAAGCGTTTTCTAGTGATTCTTTTGGTGCACCATAACAGGATGATAAGTATTTTGAAATGTAAAAGGTGGTATAGCTTATCTGGGGAATATATTTTTTATGCAATGGTTATGCCTGTCTAAAATGCAATTCATGTTTTTTATGCTAAAACATTTTTAATTCCATTAAAATGCACTTATCTCTAGATGTAATCAGTGGGTATAGATGTTGGTTTGGTGACTTGGTCTGATATCTTGGTTGTGTTGAGACATTCCTATTGTTGTGCTTAACATGATGAAATGCCTCTTTGACTTCGCTTCATATGAATTTGTCACTCTGGGTCCTCAACCTATAGGCATATCACCAGGCTATTTTTCTTTTTTGGGACTGCACTTGGTCAATGGGCTGACATAAAACTATGCCGCACATTCTGTCACTGCTCAGATCTCTCTCTCTCTCTCTTTATTTTTTTTTCTAAACAACACTTATTTGAAATTTTGGGAAATGAAGAATAGCTTTGATGACCTGTATTTAGTCTTCATCTTCCCAATATTTTATTATGTTTTGTAGTTTTTGGTCATATACGGATTGCTTTTTTCACCGTATAGATGCCCAAGAATTTGGTTTTAACTTTTGCGGCACCAAGTGGAGCATCTTTGTGTTTATAATTCATCTAACCTTGGTGGGTGGTTTTCTTAAAATGTTCTTGGGGACAAACTCATAAAAATCATGAACTGTCTTTTCCTGTATGTAATACTTACCTATCATGAAGGTGATTACATCAGCGAGAAAGGGATTTCCAGAACCATGATGAAATTTGCAATTTTTGTGCATGTTTGTGATGATTCTAAGGGAGCAGCAGCTAATAAGTTGGGCTGATTGATTGATTTTAGCTGTCTGGTTTCACAGAACATGCTAGCTGTTTCCATGACCAAGTTGCAATTTTGCCCACCTTTTATGGTACTAACTGGTACAGTATGAGAATATCTGCCTGTGCTATTTATTATACCAGGAGGGATTGAAATGACACAAATTCAGCTAGAAAGAACTATGTTTCTCGTTGTAGAAGGTGTTGTAAAGTTCCTCAAAAGTGTCTCTTATGATGGAGAAGTTGGCAGTCTCCGCTCCAAATAACTGTAGCGTTAAATAAACTAACTTTGATCCGCTGGTGCCTCATCCAGTCATACTCTTGTGCATTTAAACCCGTCTCTCCACATGACTCTGAAGTCTGAATGCTGGTTGCATTGATATGTCCTTTTTCAAAGTTGGGGCAGCTGTTGCTCATCTCATTTTGTTCATGCTAGTTGTTGCTGTGCATTTTTTTTTGTTTTCAGATCTGGCCTTCTGTACGGTGAGTCTAAATATTTCAGGTCAGGCTTTCATCAATACTTGATACATGCTGTTCAATGGTTTAATGAAATCATCATGATAGAACTTCGCAGTCGAAAGTGCAATTATATTGCAGAACAGGGTGGTTGATGCCTGCCCTTTGAAAAAAGGGTTCGGATCAAGTCTTTTTCATGCAGAAGTTACTGTAGATGGACACTGATCCAGCTATGTAGGTTACAGCTTGTTTGGGTCGGGTATGTGTTATTGTGTTTATCAACCTTCAGAATGCTGTTCAGAAACTAGCGGGAGACAGCAACAAATTTCGTTTGCAGCTTAAGAATATGGGTGAAAGGGTTTCCACTACTTGTCACAATTCTTCTTTCATGCTTTTCGGTTCCATAGTTGTATATACTTCCTTTTCTTGTTATATTTATGATTCTGCTACGTGTGAATAGTCAGTGGCGTCTTTTCATAGGTCTGCTAGGCATTAGATAATCATCCCTTCATTTAAATTCATTGGTACTTGCAGCAAATCATATTCTTAATACCATGATCATCCTTCTTTTCCTCTGTGTTTAAACTGTAAAAAGATTGAAGTCCAGTGTAGATTTCACTGGAACCGATTTTAAGATACTCCAGTCCTATATGAAAAGTCCAGCATGAAGAAAATGAAAACTATGCCTTCTGGGTGCGTCCTAGTGTCTGGATTTGCTAGCCAAGAGGTTTATCTGCAACTCATTGTTGCTTGGAAGTATCAATATGGGCTACTTCAGCTCATTTTTTTGCATTATCTCTGTTTCTGTCCTCGCCTCCCTGCTGCTTATGTGATACTTGAATTTTCATTGTTTTGCCTTTCACCAAGACCTATATGGAATGTTTGTGCAATTTGACGACTAATTTTGTCTGTCATACATCTAAAACTATTTCACGAGAGTTATCATGGTCCATGCTGTTGCACAATGTTTGTTGTTGAGATTTGGGGCATGGAATTTTGCCTTGCTTTTCTAACTCTGGTCGGTGTTGGAACCAGATGAACGAGTACCTACTGAGCTAAAAAAGAACATCATGCAAGCTCGAATGGACAAGAAACTTACCCAAGCTCAACTGGGGCAGGTAAGTAGCTTTTCCTGGTTCCGTTTCCATGATTGTTTTCCCAGCTGGCTGTTGTCGTAATCTTAAAAGTTTGTATTTGCAGTTGATCAACGAGAAGCCACAGGTGATTCAGGAATATGAGTCTGGAAAAGCCATTCCAAATCAACAGATAATCTCTAAACTGGAAAGGGTTCTTGGTGTGAAGCTCCGGGGAAAGAAATAAACGCACGAACGAACGCTTGGTAGAAGATCATGGCTCGCTCCTGCAGTTTGAGATACGTTGTCTAGTCTGGCTGTTTTAAGTGCTTGTGGATCAAAAGGTTGAGTGTCAGATACACATCAGTGAACGAGTTTACTGTACTAATGCTAAAAAGATGAGTTTGTGACTTCAACTTGTTGTCCTTTGCCCGTTACGTTTCATTTTCATCCTGCCACTTTTAGCTTGGAGCTTTTGTCTAACCATGTTGCTCGTCTGTTTCCTTCCCAGAAGATATCAGCCTGTTACTCTTTTGTGCTTTTGAGATTATATTAGCGACTTAGTTTTTGGTGCGTTTGTAAGGTAAGGGTCTGGTTTGGGATTCATCTGGAAATGGGTGGAACTATAGAGCAAATGAGACTCGATCTTGAGCCTCTGGTCTGGTTGGTATGAAATTTGTGCAAAATTGCTTCATGTTGAATTAGTGCTACCCGCCCGAGTTATGAGTTGTTGGTCGTATGTGTGATAATAATGCGAGATTTGGTTTGGGCATAACCACGATCCCACCTGATCTGATATATTGAAATTTATGTAGAGTTGTCTGGTTAAGACAGTATTTTTCAAGAGTGGCGTAGCCAACTTTTGAGCTAGCTCATATTTAGCTCTTCTTTTGGTAACGTCAATTGGTCAGATTTGGGTTGGGTATCTGACAGAATTTGGGTGTTTAGTGGATTTCGTAAATATTGTAGCACAACAAACCCAAATCTGATCGGTATCCAGAGCTGTTTACACAGATAACTTGTATCTGATTAGTTATTTTAGCTAATGGCATCTAGATTCGGTAACAACTCACATTCGACTCTGAATCCGATCTTGACTTAGCCAATGAGGTCGGATTCCATAGTGCCTCAAACTCAACCCCACCATATCCGTACCCTCTGTCGAAGTGCAAGAAGCTGGAATAACAAGGGTCATCCATTCATCATTCAACTTGGGCTTGGATTATGCCCTGTTGAGAAGACGAGTGCTTAAATCTAAACCATAAATTTCTTGGATGAGAAAATGAAAGCCCGAACTCAAGCTAAAAGGTTTTCATGTACATATATAGGGAATTGGAAGATTTTCGGTGTTTTTATTTTTTGAAACTCTGACTTCGTAAATGAGTTTATTATGATTGATTTACTAGAAATCAACACTTGGATAATGTATTTTGTATTAAAAATGGTATTTTGAGCCTAAAAAATTTATGAAAATTGTAAGCCGGTGATTTTTGAAAAATTATAAAAATGAATCAAATGCTCCACGGTGTTATTTTTATAAAAACAAGCATATAGATCACATTTGTATGAGCAGGATTTTGAAGAAACATAAAAAATACACACACACACACATAGGATTTTGAAAAACTTTCCAATGGAAAACCCTCCCGAAACATATCAAATGGACGTTTTATTTGATATTTGATGTTTTTTAAAAAATTCTGACAGGACAAACGTGATCTATGTGTTTGTTTTTATAAGAATCAGTTCTTGGAGCATTTGATTCTAATGCATTGACAGTTTTTTATAAGTTTCAAATCAACAGCGGACAATTTTCAAGGCTCCAAATGTCATTTTTTTAGTCCAAAATTCATAATCCAAGTATGGATTTATATTAATCAATCATGATGAACGCATCTTTATGGTTAGAATTTTGAAAAAAAAATACCAATTTTTTTTCATTCGATAGGTTTGTCCATTTCTCCTTGGCTCATATGTAAGTCATAAAGTGCGTGTCCCAGCCACTAGGACATCAAACAGCGACACCCAACTCAACCGAATGCTTACTAGAGTGCAATAGGTCAAGCCTCAGCCAACCAACAACCCGACTCGACCCATACTGCGTTTGGGCTGAGCTTGGGTACCATTAGTTGTGGGGTTGCGCCTGTTTGGTTGAGGTCAAACTGGTCGAGTTGAAATTATGAAAAAAAATACCTTACTACCCTTTAAACAATGACATTTCACAATATTCTTCACATATCCACCTACCCCCTTTTTGCTGAATTTGGGAGCATTTCTGATGATTCTACTCTTCTGCCAAAACGTGAAAGAGCGAAACTCACTTTCAGTTTCGTAGAAACTAAACTAATGAAACTCACAATTTCAGCAAACTTTTACTTTTGCCAGAAAAACTCACAGTTTCATCAAAACTCAACTTTTGACAGTGAAACTCTTCTTTCATCAATGAAACTGAGATTCATCTATACATCGAAACAGCGAAACTCAATTGCAAAACCTAATCGTCACAAAACTAACGAATCTCAATTGTGAGACTTTTTTTGCAACTTTTCTTTCACTCCACCTCCATCGTCTTTCTCCCTCACCACCACCACTTCTTCACTATCACTACCACCAACACTATCATCGTCACTACCACTTCTCCACCATTATCATGATCACCATCGTCACTACCACCAACCATTGCAATTGTGTTTCATTGTCAAAAGTTGAGTTTGTCTAAAACTTTAAAGGCCGTAGCTCGATGGTAGTAGTGGTAATGGCAGTAGATGATGGTGGTAGTGATAGGTAATAATGGTAGAGAAGTGGTGGTAGTGATGATGGTGGAGTAGTGGTGATGATGAGGATGATACTTGCAAAGTAGAAGAAAAGTAGTAGTAAAAAAAAAAGTAAATCTCACAACAAATTCATTAGTTTTTGAATTACTAGGTTTTACAATTGAGTTTCACAATTTCAATGTATAGGCAAATCTAAGTTTTGTTAGCAAATGTGGACTTTGGCCATTGAAACTATTAATTTCACTAGTAAAAGTCGAGTTTCATTGAAACTGTGAGGTTTGCTCTTTCACGTTTTTGTGAAAGGGTAAAATCATCATAAATGCCCCAAATTCAACGGGAATCAAGTTGGTGGGTATGAAAGAAATATTGTGATATTTTGGGCTATTCTGTGAAATACCATTATTCTCAAGGATAATATGGTTATTTTTGTTAAAATTAAATTTTTTTTTACCACATCTTAGTTGGCCCGGTCCATTTTTGGGGCCAGGTCATGCTTGGTTTTAAAGTTGCACATGTAGCCCAAGCCTAGCCCAGGTCAAGTACCAAACCCAATGTCTGTTTCAACCGGGATAAATGGTGATAAAACTTTTCTATACCTTTTTTTGATATTTACATGGAGAAATCTCCCCCAGAAACATAGACTAGCTGCGCTGGCTCTGCCGGCTATACTTACGGTCACTGTCCTGGCAGCATAAAACTCTATAGGCTTACCCCTTGCACCCAGGGATGCTTCGGAGCAAGGAGTGATGCCCATGAGATTTGAACCTAGACTTCCTGCCTAATGGCCTAGGCCCCATTCAACTAAGCCAAACCCCTTTGGGGCACAACTTTTCTAAACTTGCTTATTGAAAAAAAGAAAAGAAAACTTTTCTATGCTTAGCTCATTTGACTTCAACCAAAATTTCACCATTTGCTGGACAAAACTACAAACACACCCTGGTCAATAACCAATATAGGGAAAACGATCCTTGACGCGATGAAATGGGGCACGGATCAATCAGCCGTTGATGTGGGAAATATAGAAATTAGTCACATAAGAAGCTTAAAATAACATCTTAATTTATATTGGAGTTTGGTTATATCCGAGTGTATTTTTTGGACATGAATATAAAACCAATTCAATTAGCTTGCACTTTTCACGCTTTTTGACCTCTCACATTAATATATGAAATACAGATCGGATCTACTGTAATGGACTTAGTCCAGATCTGGATTTAAATTCAGATTATTTACTTATTGGATATCCCAAAAAAAATTAAGGATGGATAGGCTGATACTAACCAACGTTGCTTGAACTATTTTTCTTTTCGGGTCGACTAACTGCTAAGCAAGAACGCTCTGTTTTATCCTTCCCTCGCACAGGAAATAATTTGAGATGCTCTTGACTCACGTTGTGGGGTCTCATATTATTAAGACACAAGTAGTTTGCGTTTCATGGTTTTGACAAGTGAATGGTGTGAGGCATTTTTTTTTTATATTTACACAGAGAAACTATCTCCAGAATCAGAGAACTAGCCACCCTGGCTCTGTCTGCCATACTTACTGGCAGCTTAAAACTTTGTGGGCTTACCTCTTACCCCAAGATAGAGGTGGACATCGGCCCTACCCAAGCCTGTTTAAAGCTTGGCCCATCGGGTGTTAAGTATGGCCTGGCCCGGAGATGGCCCAGTCCATTTAGTAACAGGATGGGTTTTGGCCCGATTCTTAATGAGCTCGGGTTTGAAGTGCAGCCCATTGGCCCAATCGGCTAATTTTTAGCGGGTCAGTCCAGCCCAACCCAAACCCATTTGTAGGTCATAAATTAATTTTTAAAATACCAGAATTAAATAAAAAAAACATAAATTTCAGTTTTTACATTTAAAAAGTTCATAGCAAAATATTTCGTCCAGGCATATTTGAACAAATAAATCAACATCAATTTTTCCAAAATTACATAAAACATCATCTTGAATTCCGATCGTCCTGATCTTGAATTCTAATCGTCCTATGCATCACAACGTGGTTTCTTCAATCCACTAATATGGTTTAACTCATTAAGCAACATAAAAGCAAAGCAAGAATATTTAAACATGATTGCAGTATGGGCTTGGCCCGGCTGCCGGGCACGTTGCCCACCCGTCAAAAATATACATCTGTGGCAGTGGCAGATCAGCCCCATCTTTACTCACTCCCCCACCTAAAAATTTAATTGCAATATGGGATCTAAGGCATAGAATTGAGAATCAATCGGTTTTAAACAGAAGGAAAAAAAAAAGAAGCATCCGGAAACTCCAGTCCATCAACATTAACACCTCTAACACACCGACCGGTGCAGCAGCATCTGTATCTCATCGCTGTGCGTTTGTTGTCTCATCTGACATGTGCTCAGAAAACTAGGAAGAGGCAACGGTTGCATTACTTGCTGGTTAAGGATTCCTTACTGATTAAGGAAGCAGCTAGCACCACTTTTGACAGTTCAAGCCATCTTTTCTTTGGCTTTTTATTCGTTTTGTATGAGGCGGTTTGGGGAGTATATATGTAGCTAAGGGCCTGATCTCTGATGTTAAACTGTTGATGGGTTCGTCTCTGAGAGTGATAAAAGAGGGGTGGATAAGGAGGGCAGGTAAAGATGGCAAGCATTTCTCGGCCTTTTGTGTTTTGACAATGTTGATTCTCACTGCTGCTCCGTTGTTTCTCCCCGTAGTGCTCCTGCCCTTGCCACCACCACCTTTGATTCTGCTACTGATTCCTGTTGGTATTCTCGCCATCCTTGTCTTTCTCGCCTTAGCTGGGTGAAAAAACTTGTTGGTGCTCTCTCTCTCTCTGCTTTGTCGTGTGTTTAGCAGGAAACCAAGTTTGAAGAGAACATCTGCAATTACTCAATATGCTTGATGGGAAGTTCTCAATGGAAGAATGATAGAATACAACTTTTAATAATTTTTTTCATTGAAGATCCTTCGTCTGCTAGAGGAAATATCAACCGTTATGAGAGTTTAATTAGCACTAGTGATACCTGGGAGGTTGTTTTTCTCGTGACAGCAAGTCAACAACCACATTGAAAGTTTACCTTTTGTTTTTTTTAAAAGGCAAGTTGTGGTTAGGCAGACTCTATCGAAGCAGTTATATGTTTCCCCCAAGATGACCGCCGTTAGCTACATCTAGTGTTCGGGGGTCTCAATGAGCACCACGTATGTAAGCATGTGCAGCTCGTATCCCCATGTTTGTCAGCATCACTTAGCGTTGGAGTTTGATGCGGTTGCAAATACTTTAGTACCATTTGCTCCATTGGTGCAAAAAAAATGACGATTCTAGAAAAGGAGTGGTTGCAAAGACTTAAGTACCCGGATGATGGTTATTTAAGACCCAGTCCCTACACTGCAGGATTATCCGAGAAATGAATCCCCTTGGAGAAGGCCATGAACATCAACCCTCTCTCTCTCCCTTCTCTTTCTACTTCTGTGCACATCCAGCAGACGATCCTACACTATTTCATCAAGCACCGACTGACTGTAGCATGGTTCAACTTGATGAGTTGTGGAGCTTGATTCAAAGTTTTTGTACCGACTGACCTGCACACTGACTGTAGCATGGTTCAACTTGATGAGTTGTGGAGCTTGATTCAGAGTTTTTGCCCTTACAGGAGGGATATCCCGGGGATCCCCTCGACGCGGGTCTAGGGGGGCCGCCCCTGGCGAGGGGCTCGGGGGGGCAGCACCTCCCGGACCAATTTTTTTTCTTAAGCTTATGTTTGAGACCTGGTTTCAGTTGGTGGGGGATCGTGGGGGGCAGCACCCCCCGAAAGATTTTTTTTGGGGCCTTGTATAAATTCTTTCTTTTCTTTCCCTCTTGTAACTGTCAAAAAAGAACAATAAAGTGTTTTGTTTGATCGTGACACTCATGTTTCCTTCAGTTGTTTCTTGCTCAAGGTTTTCGTAACACCATTTTTCATGATTTTCTGTTTTTTTTTCTTGCTAAGCGATTTTCGTAAATTGCTACTTGATTTAGCGTTTTTTTTTCTTACTACGCGATTTTCGTAAATCGCTACTTGATTTAGCGATTTTTGTTTTTTTTCACTATGCGATTTTCGTAAATCGCTACTCGATTTAGCGATTTGCCATTGATTTGGTGGAGAGGTGGGTCTTGTCGGAGAGCACGGCGCCGGAGGTCGAGATGAGTGCCAGAACATGACGAATGCCCTCCAAGACCTGAGGGTGCGAACGCCCGTGTTGAGCAGCGTCAGGGTAGCCTGGAAGGCATAGCGTGATCGAAAGTATTGCCAACGTAGGGGTACACAGATTATACTTCGAAAGTCTCTGTTGTAGGTGTACTGGAGGAAGATTCTGTTGTAGGTATCCCTTGAAGGCAGCAAAGGGGTTAGCACAGTCGGTTGCCCGTTGAACAGAGGCAGCATTCCGACCACTGCTAGCAGAAAGAGGATGACGATCACCATCGGATGGTCGACTCTTTGCCTCCCTTAATTTCTTCTCTAGAGAGAGAGAGACAAAGAGGGTTTTCCAGTGTTTCACGGAGAAGGAAGAAGAAGAAGATAACGACAAAAAGCTCAAATAGAAAAGAAAGAGAGAGTGCTTCAGGTTCGTTGCGCTGTTTAGACTTTGAAGAGTCAACATCATCCTCGACTTTCTGGATGGAAGATATTTTTGTCCTTTTTTTGAACTATTGTTTCCTTTTTTCTTGAATGGAGGACATTTTTGTCATCTTCTCGAACTGTCGTTTCATGGCAAGAATATCAAGAAAGGGTACTTAAGTTTTTGCAACCGCACCATACTCCGATGTAAAGTGATGCCAACATACACGAGAATACAAGCCCCATGTGCTTACACACGTGGCGCTCATTCGGATCCCCAAACATGAGATGTGGGATTCAGTGCATCATCGGGGGAGAACATACACCGCCCTCTCGACCCCTATCAATTATACAACGATACCATTGGGATTTGAACTTGCAACCCCCCAACACAAGGTGACGTGCACTAGCTGCGCCGAGCCCCGGTTGATACACTTAATTTGTCTTTGGGTTAGGCAGACTCCTACCAGATATCTCTTAATCCCCATGTGGGGAGGGATTCAAACATGGGCCTTCAGCAGGACCCTGCTTACCACATGGGATACCACCTATGTGGTTGGTATACTGAAATTCTCAGCATTTTACATGATCTGCTCCTAAAATTTTACCTGTCCACCTATATTTGTATGCTTAAATCATAGTTGGCAAACTTGGCGAGTCGACTCGGGAATCGCCCGAGTCTTATACCCAGATCAGACTCCAACTGGGTCACGATTCAGGACTGATGATCCAACCCATTAAATACATTTTTTTATCATGTATTTTATTATTTTAATGCATAATTCTTATATGAAGTCACAAGAATCTAATATTGTTCAATGAAAAAAGTTAATAATAATGTATAATTATATGTTTTTTGAAACTTATCTATTGACATATTAGCTTGAAGTTTAGTTATTTTCATGTTTTATTCATGTGCTTACACTAAAATAGAGTCCTGACACTGAGTCAACCCGCTGACTCGGTGACCCAATAGGAGTCTAATCCGAGTGAGTCACGAGTTTGCCAACTATGACTTAAATGTTTGTTGCTTTAAGGCTTTGGAACTTAACATATGCCTAACTCGGTTCTTGTCCTGCACTATAGGTGTGGATGATGAAAAAGCAGCTCAATGAAGACTCTGTTTTTCTTTTCCCTTCTAAACTTGTTTTTCTTAGACATATAGTATATTAGTATGTTGTTCTGTTGTCCTAAGGAAAACCAAAAAAAAAAAAAGGTATGTGGAATAAACCAAATCTCAAAAGAATGGGCCTCCCCATGTGATTGATTTCATGAAATTTAGGTCTTGTTTTCACTATACTGATGTTAGATCACGAAGGAGAGAGTGGGGTAAAAAAAAAAACGACATGCAGACAAGTTTTATCATCTTTGCAAGACTGAAATAGTCAAACCCAATTTTAAAAAATTCCCTGATGGCGTTATGATGCATGCTGAATAACCTGAGAAATTGCACATTGGAACCCAGTGTAGTATATCCTCCTGGCTCATCGCACTTTTCTATATGAGGGTTCAACCAAGCACCTTTGGATGGTGTAAACAGTTAGCTAAGCCCACGTGATAGGCAATTGAATGAGACGAGAGCCAAGCTAGAGTCGACTCGTGTAAAAACTTTCCATGTTATTTATATTTGGATATATATTATATTACACTTAATATATATTTTTTTTATATTATACTTCATAGTTCATATTTTATGTATATATTTTTCATGCATCCTTCTCCTTGTATATATATATATTGTATGCATTTTTTCTTTATATATTACACAAAATATATAGTATACATAAAAATCTATATAGCTTTAATTATATAAGAGCTCTTCCAAGCTGTGCCGAGCCGGTGTTCGTGCTCCTCAACATTCAAATCATGTAAAATATGGATAAAAGTCCAAAGCTCCCAATTTTAAGGCATAGTTGTTTGTTCAATACCATCAAACAACATTCACTCACGCGGGCAAATTAAATATATCATAATGTTTGTCCAATTTTGACATAATACGTGCAACTGTATTTCTTGTATTAGATTTTCTCTATCGGGACTGGTGTCACGTGCAGCATCAGCACATTTGGTGCGGTATTCCGGTGGTATCCAAGCGGTTTAAGAGGCTAGAGATTATCTGGTGAAACCACGTGATATATGTATAAATAAGAGATATGATGTAATTTGTTTTTTATTTGATCAGAAAGGAACCATCTTTGCTGCTGTGGACTTAGGCTATCAAAGTTGAACCACGTTAATTTCTCTTTTACATTTACGTTCCTCATTCATTCACATAGTTTAACATGGTATCAAAGCAGGTTGGAGATTGATCCCCTTCCTTGGATCATAACCATGAGCGGCGACGCCAACAGCACCAACATCCTTACCAACGCCATCACCAAGACTATAGTGCAGGAGCAGAATCCCACGCTCAGGATCACCACGGTACTCCTCAATGGTACCAATTACCTGGCGTGGTAGAAGGCTGAGATGTTATAATTAAGCAAAAAAGGCAAACTCGGGTTCGTCAATGGAAAGAACCCTGCCCCTGCCAAAGAGCACGCCACCTAGGATGAATGGGAATCAGGAAACCACTTGGTTATGTCTTGGCTCCTAAACTCAATGGAGCCCAAACTAGCCGAAGGCTTCCTCTTTCACAACACGGCCCAAGAGTCGTGGCAATCCTTAGCTGAGGTCTATGGACAGCAGAACAACATGGCACAAGTGTATCATCTGCAACAACAAATCTCAAAGCTTCAAATGGATGAAAGGCCCTTTCAGGAATACGTTGGTGATTTGCGCGGGATGATCGATGAACTGAGCCAGTACAGGCCCATCACTACCGGCATAATGGTGCTCAAATAACAAGCAGAGGAAGATAACGTTTTTAAACTTCTTGTTGGTCTGCATGATAGTTACGATAATTTGCGAAGCCAAATTCTGATGTCAAATGCACCGGTATCCTTCAACAATGCGTGCACCATCATACAACATGAGGAGACTAGGCAACAAGTAATAGGGACAAAAAACAAAACCAGCAACAACAATGCTCATGACAAATCAGCATTCACAGTGCAAAATGCATCAAAGTTCAACAACAATCTCGGCAAGCCCAATTCCAATGATAGAAGCCTCGACAAAGAACGTGTGAAACTCAAATGTGCACACTGTAACAAACTTAGGCACTCCAAAGACTGGTGTTGGGAGATTGTCGGTCAACCATCTCGTCTCAATAATCAGAACATCAAGAAGCCTCCAGCCTCGAAAATAAACATGGATGATCTTGCCAGACTCCTTAAGCAACTCAATAAAGCTAACTTAATTAGCAGTAAAAACAATGATGGATGATAAAAACAAACCCTCAGGTATGTCTCCCATTGCTCTCACCGTTAGCTCACTCTAAGACAGATGGATCATAGATTTCGATGCCACAGATCACATAACCGGATACCGCGATTGGCTCGTGTCAGCCAATAACACATTCCTTAGCCCTATGTGCATAGCTAATGGTACCCTTGTGCTCTTTCAAGGCAAGGGAACTCAAATTTTTTTACAAAGCATGAAGACTTCTGACGTCCTTTACATACCTAAGTTCCCATCAAATCTCATATCCATCAGTAAGATCACTAGATCCCATAATTGTGATGTGATTTTTTTGGCTAAAGAGGTGATTTTTTAGGACTTCAAGACAAAGAAAACAATTGGTAGAGGAACGGAAGTCAATGGACTCTACGTTTTGGACAAAGAAACTAAGGCCATGTTGGCGAATAAGAGGGCTGACGAAAACAAACTATGGTACTCCAGACTTGGTCACCCATCCGATCGGGTTTTAAAAGCTTTACTCCTTGATTTAGTCATTGATACGAATACATCTTGTGACACATGTCAATACGCAAAGCAAACAAGACTTCCATTTGGCGTCTGAAGACAGGTATAAGAACATCTTTGAGCTAATCCACTCTAACGTTTGGGGTCCAGCCCCCTCCATTTCATATTCCGGTTTCAAGTATTTTGTTACATTCATTGACGACTGATCGAGAGCTACGCGGATTTATTTTCTACAAAAAAATATGAGGTCCTTGATGTTTTCAAAGAATTTTACAATATGGTTCATAGGAAGTTTGGCATCTACGTCAAAACTCTCTAATCCAATAATGGAGGAGAGTACACTAGTAAGGAATTCAAAGAATACCTCGGTCAACATAAAATCCTACTCCAGAACACATGAGTTGGCACACCTCAACAGAATGGGCTTGCTGAGCTCAAGAATCGACACTTGTTGAATGTTGTGAGAGCCCTCATATTTCAAACCAATGTCCCAAAACAATTTTGGTCTGACGCCTTTACGATTGCTTGCTATACCATAAATAGGTTACCGAGCAAAAACATCGGAGGCATGAGCCCCATGCATATATTGCGTGGAAAGAGTTTCTCCATTGCTCATCTAAAAGTTTTTGGCTGCACTTGTTACGTTCATTTACAAACCAAGGACAGGGGAAAATTGGATGGCGAGCCGTCAAATGTATTTTCTTGGGCTACTCTTTTGTCAAAAAATGCTACAAGTGTTTTGACCCACAACGGAACAAACTTTATATTTCTCATGACGTGCAATTTTTTGAGCATGAGCCATTCTTTAACAACACCAACTCGAATAAACTGGAGTATGAACCTCAGGGGGAGTCCACCAATAACCAAGTTCTTGAACTCGTTTTACCCAACATCCACAATACAAGCCTTTTAATCCACTCACACCGAGCGACATCCATTACCAAATGTCACCATTCCATCTCTGCTCGATCCTAGCACTCAACCATCACAACCTATGATTAAAACCGAACCCATCAGAAGGTCCACTCGGACCACTCAAGCTCCAGCACACTTACGAGATTATTATACCTACCTCACCTCCAACTCCACCAATCATCCCATCGAAAAATACCTATCCTTTCAGAACATGTCCAACCAATACCTAAATTTTCTAGCAGCTACCTATTTCCAAACCAAACCAAAGTCCTTCCAAGAAGCAGACTGACAACCTCATTGGAAGAGGGTCATGCAAGATGAACTCTGCTCTTGAAAAAAATCACACTTGGGATGTTGTCGCTTTTCCTGTAGGTAAAAAGCCAGTTGGATGCAGGTGGACTTACAAAACAAAGTATAACAATGATGGTAGCATAAAACGCTTCAAAGCCAGACTAGTGGCAAAGAGCTACACCCAGATCAAAGGCATTGACTTCAATGAGACCTTTGCACCAGTCGTTAAGATGAATTCCATTAAAATTCTCCTTTCAGAAGGTGGAACGTGTACCAACTCGATGTGAAGAATGCATTCCTCCATGGTGACTTCGAGGAAGAAGTGTACATAGACCTACCCCCAGGCTTCAAAGGAACTCATAATCCGGACAATGTATGTAGATTGAAGAAAGCGTTGTATGGCTTGAAGCAATCATCAAGGGCTTGGTTTACAAAATTGAGCGAAACACTATTAGAACAAGGATTCAAAAAATGTAGCGTCGATCCCTCCATGTTTGTCGCCAAACGTGTCTCCGGCATCGTCCTTGTCCTTGTCTACGTAGATGATATTATTGTGACGGGGGATGACAAGAGAGGCATGAAGGAGGTAAAGTAAAACCTCAACAAAAAATTTGAAATCAAAGATCTCGAAAAGCTGCGATATTTTTTGGGCATAAAAGTTGCTCACTCTGATAAAGAAATATTCATATGTCAACACAAATATATGTTAGATCTCTTAAAAGAAACTAGGATGCTTGGAACAAAACCAATAGAGTCACCCATGGAAATGAATCACAAAATTCTCAAAGATGATGGAGAACTCATTACAGACGTTAGGAGCTTACACTTGATAGGGAGATTGATATATCTGACTGTGACCAGGCCTGACATCTCTTACACTGTGAATCTAATAAGTCAGTTTATGCACTCTCCAAGAGTTCCTCATCTCGAAGCGGCATATAGAGTTTTGAGATATCTCAAGGCCACTCCTGGCAAAGGCATATTATTAAAGAGACATGGTCATACTGACATAGTAGGGTATTCCGATGCCGACTGGGCAAGGGACCCAAATGATCGGAGGTCGACTACGGGGTATTGTGTATTCATAGGAGAAATCTCATGACATGGAGCGTTCCAGCATCAAGGCTGAATATAGGGCCATGACATCAACTACATGCGAGCTCATATGGGTGAAGTCTTTTCTTGAAGATATGGGGATCGTCACATCCGCACCGATACAATTGAAGTGCAATAACAAGGCAGCCATTCACATTGCCGCAAATTCAATTTTCCACGAGAGAACTAAACACATAGAAGTGTACTGCCACTTCATACTTGAGAAGATTCAAGGAAAACTCATTAGCATTCCATTCGTCAAGAGTGAAAGCAGCTTGCAGACATACTCACCGAAGCATTGAGTCGGAACCACGTGCAGCATCAGCACATTTGGCACAGTATCCGGGTGGTATCTACGCGGTTTAACCTCGTTCCTTATCTCCATCGCCTCCTCATTAAGAGGCTAGAAATTATCTGGTGATAGATCTGATGTAATCTGTTTTTTACTTGATCAGAAAGGACCCATCTTTGCCGCCGTGGACGTAGGCTATCATACCACGTTAATTTCTCTTTCACATTTCCGTTCCTCATTTGTTCACATAGCTTAACATCTTGCACCATGTAAATAGTTTGCTCTGTGTGTTGTGTGTGTTCTAACAGAAAAGAGGGTAGGTAAGAGAATGGCTCTCAACCCATCCAATCTCCAGCTCCATGGCATTGGTAACTGCTGAGACAAAATCATGACCAACATGACTTTAAGAATGCATATATGGGCCATATGAACATTACTAAATTGATGCAATTAAATCATGAGCAAAACCAGAAAATGTTTCCCCAGAAGGAAAAGCAACCCTCTGTCCATGACAATCAATGACTGATAATAGCATAAAATCTGAGTGCAAGTCTCTTATCCTTGAAGAAAAACCTGTTTTCAGGTACTAAAAAACCCTGCAGTTACCCATTAAAATGTCATTAACGTGAAATACCAAGAATATAATGATGACAAAACACAAAATTCAGGAAAATTGATAATAGCATCTTCATAAGAAAGGAAAAGGTCGGCACCATTGACCAAACATAATTACATACTCCAAAGATTAAGATCACTAGCATGCGGGGATTCAACCACTCGTTCTCCATTGAAAACCAATAATTCAGCAGATAGTGGACAGACATAACCAGCCATAATACAGCATTGCTGATACATACATAAACAACACAACCGCCGTACAGCCCAACAACAAAATACACATATTGCAATAGACATTGCAAGTGAACACCACCACTATAACTTAGCTGCCGCAAATGCAAAATAAATTAGAGATGGTTATTATTCACAGGCAAGTTTTGTACCGAAGCTGGTGAGAGAAATAGCAAAAGCCTGGAAAGCAGATAGGGGCTGCCTATAATCCATGGTGAACAGGTCATCCCCAACCTTACCGAACTGGAGGAGGACCAGCTCATCATCCCCTCGTGCCCCAGGTTGGCTTGGGTCAATGGCTGCAACAAGCTGGAAGTTCTTTACAGATGCAACTGTGACACGGCCATGAAAATTCAAGCACCAGCACTGCAGATGCTCATGCCACCTTGGGGCCTTATTTTTGAGAACCATGTTTCCTGAGGTTGAAGCAGATGCCATATCTTTTGAACTTTTATCCTTGGTATGAGTTTTATCCTTGGTTTCTGATTGAGAAGAACAGTAAAGTGTGCAAAGCATTCTTCTTGGCCCTCTCGATTTCAACAAGTTGAACTTATATGAGACCTGTCCTATCTCATAATTTACAGCTGGAACTCGTGGGCAGACCTGCTTTGGGGCAAATCTACGGCTGGCTCTACAGCCTGAAGGGCGTGCACCGTTGTATGGCTGATGGCTATCATATATGGTGAAGTTGGTTCCCAGGAAATCAGAGCTGTAAAAGGAAAAGAGCTGAATTAACAGGTTGGAAACCGGCATTTAAACAACCCTAGAACTTTTTAGGATTTCAACAGATCCATGTCCTTCAGTTTGATAACTAGATAAGTATTTTTGTAGATGAAATGGAGTTCTTGAAAAAATTCTGTCAACCCAGAGAATAGATAGCATAACAAATAATAGAAGCTGCATTGCAAACAGAAACCTAACACAAATCTTAATATTTTTTTTCAAAGTAATCAAAGGTGATACTGTATCAAAACAAAACAAAAACATGAGTAGATGCTAGCAGCCAAATAACTGATCTAACTTGCAAATGGACCTGTCAAAATCTATGCAAAATTCAAATATACTGGTCCAGCTTACCATGAAATTTAGAAACATAAGCACAATTCATGGTTAAGCTTCAACTTAAGCGGAACTCTTAAATCTTAATTTAAAAGAGAAAACCAAAAATGCATGATTTCCATCAGATGGTCAAAGGTTGAAGCACACAAGTGGTTCACAAGGCGCCATAATTTCAAAATTTTCAACTGCAACAGATGAGGAAAAAAAAACTTGTAGCTTACCTCAATTTCCCAATATATGCACTGCTCCCTTGCGACAAGTCTTCAGCATCCAGAGAAATAATATATTCAATATGAGCACCATGCCTATATCTCCGAGCAGACATGAGGAACTTACCTTTTTCTGTGGAATCTGAGGGATAATACAAACATATTTCAGATTGCGCTGTAATATCATGAGTAAGCAAAAAAGCATATACACTGGCTTGGAAAAGAAAATAGATGGCCCAAAGAAAAACAAAGGCTCATGTCAGACAAAAGAAAAAGCATTATAAAAAGCTTGGATTGGAAGGCATAGTAAACCGCATTGCAACTGTGAAACAAGAAGCAAATAACTGTTAAAAATGCAAAGGCAGTTAGGCAAGACAACCAACAATGATATGAGATAATGTCAACTTATATGAGTTAAGTTGCCTGAATGTAGTGCAATAGTCTAAAGACTGGCTATGAAAACTAAACATGAATCAAACCCATTTGGCATAAGAACATTAGGTATGAAAAAGATACATAAGATACAGTGTCAAGATTGCTTCTGATTTAGGCTGAAGCCAGGAACCACAAGCTCATTGGCACCAGGTCCCATTTCAGACTACAGACCACCATTTGGTTTGATGCTGGTGCACATACCATGTGTCTTACATAGGGTTGTAGCTGAAAGCTTTATGTTACTGATGGTTACTAGCACCCAATTCAATATGGTAGGTAGACGCCAAATGCAAGAGATTATTGACCTAGAAAGGCATGAAATGAATTACACATTATTGCAGATGCATTTTTTAGATGTTTATAGGTGTTCAAAAGACACTATTAGTGGAGACTCAGTAAATATGGGTATGTCTCTTTCTCAGTAAGTTAAACAGCAGAAATATAAATATAAACTATATTTTTCCTATAACAGAGGAATAATACATGACCAAGAATCTTTGACAGAAGACTGCGACATTTGGTCGAAAAGGACTTGGGCAATCAATAGGATAATGCTAATGTGCATTCCTAAGTACAATGCAAACTAACAAAACCTCTGTATTATATTCATAACAACCACACTTTCAAGTTTCAACTAGAATAATGATTTATGCAACCAACGAACAAATGTACTGATAACATTACTCACAAAAATAGTTGAGAACACAACACCTATATGATTAGTGAAAATCAAAGCATTTAGACACAGTTCACACATCATTCAAGTTTAAGCTTTTATTATTCAATCTAGGTTTTTCATATAATGGGACTTGCAAATGGAATACATTTAGAAAAACAAGGCAATATTAGAGATCATGATTTCAAACATCAGTACATATCTACAGTACTTGTCAATAATTCAATAAAAGAATTTGACATCATCTGTTGTCCAAATAAAGTTGTACGTAGAGATGAAACATTCAAAAAAACATTTAGTTCTTAAGGTAGTTTTAATTTTCAAGGGAAAATGAACCTTCCAATCTCATACTATTGCTGCATGTCATATATCTGAACTTTCTAGCTTCTTCAATCAGCATAAACAAAAGGTTTGAAATGTATGCAGTGTGACATAGCTAACATATGAACCAGGCAACGCCGTAGATGCTAGATGCCACCAGAATCAACCAAGAAAAGAACAGGAGAAAGAGAAGTTAGCATTCAGCATGCTTTTATATGCAATAGATAATCTCTAATCAGCAATAACTGTCGTCAAATATGTTCAACATAAGAAATAATCAGCACTTGGAAAATTAACTTACTTTGTGTCAAGCCAAGATAAAGATAAAATGTCGAAGTCTTCTTGTTCCTCTTTATAAAACATTGGAGAGGAAGATCCCGTGGCCCTGGCTGCATAACCAACTTATGTGTTCAGTAACATTCCTTATCTTGTAAAATGTAAGAATGACTGCAAGAATGCTTACTGGTTAACTGAAAATAGAGACACGACCAATCATCAATCTAGCTAATGCTCAGAGAGCCAAGATTTATACATCAATATGAAGGAAACTGAATGGTCATTACCAGATAATGTAGATATTCAAAATGAAATACAGTTAGATTTGTGGCTTAGGTTAAAGAAAGAATACTGTTAGGACCTTTTGTTCACAGCAGATGGTCCCTGGAAGCACTACTTATAACAACTAGATATTCTTTAAGACATAAAACTTGTTATCCCTTTGGTTACCAGCCTTTTATCAATATAGTCTAACCAAGTGCTCAGATTCGCTTAAATGGTACTCTTTCTCATGTAGAAAAAAGTAGATTAATTTATCTATTAAAATCAAGTGCAGCACTAAATAAAACGAAAGAAAAGTTGGATCAAGAACCTCATTATTTCAATGAATATTCATGTTATGATTTAACATAGGAGCTTGGTGTTTTCATGACTTATATTCTTCACATCTTGAAAGTAAGATTATCCTCTATGACCCAAAAATATTCTTTATCTCAACCAAGTCAGATAAGCCTAGCTACTTCAAAACTGAAATTCACCAAACTAGCAGACTGATTGCACCTGCAGTAAAGACGTAAGTAGATAACCTTTTTGGCATTCTAACTGAGAAAACTAATTTTTTGGGCTAACTCAAAGTTAATCCTGAATGAAATCAGGCCTTACCTTTCCAGTACTCTATCCGAAAACACTGTGTGTTTCCCTTGACACCTATGTCACAAGGACTCGGCTCCAAGGTCGACGCACCCACGTCGACACGCACCGACACGGGTGCATCTCGGACTCGGTCAACCCGACCCTGGGTGCGGTCAACGCACCCAGGGTCATTTTGGTCCATTTTTTGTTTTTTTTTTAATTTCTGGGCTACAGAATTAAAAAAAAAAAAATCTTGGGGGGGAGGGGGGCGCTGCCCCCCTATAATCCCCTGCCAGGGGAAGCCCCCCCCTGGACACCCGCCCGCTGACTGCGCAGCGGGACCCGCGCCAGGGGGACCCCCCCTTCCTGTAAGGAAAAAAACCCTGAATCAGGCTTCACAACTCATCACCTGTCCCCTAATGGGCACAACTTTGACCAAGTCTTATATATATATATATATATATATATATATATATATATATATATATATATATATATATATATATATATATATATATAGCCGAGTCCCCGTGTCCAAAATTTTTGAAATTGCGCCGCACCCGCACCCATGTGACATACCTTGACACAAAAGTTATTCCTATACCCAACCAAGCTGGTCCTTTGGCCGAGTCCAATGGATCAAAACCAAGCTATATCAAATTCAACTCAAGATAAATATCCCTAAGCATTCTTTTAGTTCTAAGGAGTCTCTAGTGGGTACCTCACAACACAGTTGGCAAGCCCAGGGAGTCAACTCGGGAATCGCCCGAGTAGACCCGGATCGGGCCCTAACAGGGTCACCGATTCAGGACCACCGATCCACATGCTTCTTATGTGTTTTTTGTCATGCATTTTGTGGTTTTAGTGTGTAATGTTTATAAAATATTACTTGTTATGAAGAATCATATGTTTTTAAATCATAAAAATTAGCAATTATGTATAGTTGAATACTTATATAACTTAGTCATTGATATCATGTGCTAAATTTAGTGATTATACAGTACAAATTTTGATTTTTTCCATATCTAGAAAATGCATAGTCCTAACTCGTCCAAGTTACCAAGTTGACCCGCTGACTCGTGAGTCAAGGATCAAGCAATCCAAATCCGAGTCACGAGTTTGGCAACTATGCCTCACAAATCACTTCCAAATCTTGGAACACCACTGATGAGATTTTTGTTGTACCAACTACCAAGTGTGATACTAGGACATCTGCATCAACATGATACCCTCAATGATGCAAGAACTTCAAAGCTTATAGAGCTGGAAACAGATGTACATGGCAAACTATGATGCTCCTTTGCATCTTATATTACTAGTTCCAACATCATATGTACACCAACCATATATTCTCTGTTTGGAAGCAGCTCTTATACACATGTTGATATGTCCACTGTGGATTATTCCATTAAAGTTTTCACCATTGTCACAAATATTGGTGATATTTTCAAAATATCGTAATATTATTGCTGTATTTTCAGCAAATGATATTATAGTTAAAATATCGTGATATTTTGAAAATAACACCAATTTGATAATACCATGATATATCAAGTGAATATCATGATATTATCAATCATTTTTAGTTTTTATTTGTTTTTTACATTTTATATATGTTTTTCTTCTTTCTTTTACATTGTTCACTTATTTCTTTTATTATATATGTGTTTTTTGTCTAAACATGACATTTTCTTATTTTTGTTATTTTTATACTTTTTAAGCCCTGAGATTTATCACCAAACCTATAATATCATGAGAAATAGCCTTACTAAGATATAGCTGATACCGATATTTGCGACTATGGTTTTTACATATACTTTAACAAATTTAGATTTTTTTCCAAATTTCAGATTTCCAGAAAAAAATTAGTTTATGTTATAGTTTCTTTTTTGGTTTGATAAACTTGATTTACATGTTGGAACACTTCCACACATAATAGAACAATATGAATCAATCACTTCCAGAGCCACTCCGAATATCACAAAAGGCCATTGATTTTCAGCATAGACAAAAAATGTAGGTCCTTACTTGCTAGCTGGTATAACATGCCTATACTTGATTCCTACATATATGTTCTTCTTTCTCCATTAATGCTCCCTCTTGTACCTTCCACAGAAATACTGAGGATTCCAATTTCACCTTTGGTCCAATGTCACCTGTCATCCAACAATTTCGCTCCTGACTCTTACCCAACTGCAGTTTCAGTGCGCCATACTTTCATCACCGAGCTCTTCGCTGAAACTTGGAATCCCTACCAGCTATTGAGAATTCACATCTTTCTTTCAATTTTCTCCAGCTGAAGAGCTTCCGAGATTTACTTTTCTTCTTCCTCTCTTACGTTCTCAATAACATGAAAATACTGTCATACAAGAATATCACATCAAAAACGGCTCCTGGTTCACATGCCATCTTCTTCCTCTCTGACGTTCTCAATAACATGAATATACTGTCATACAAGAATATCACCTCAAAAATGGCTCCTGATTCACATGCCATCTTCTTCCTCTCTGACGTTCTCAATAACATGAATATACTGTCATACAAGAATATCACCTCAAAAATGGCTCCTGATTCACATGCCATCTTCTTCCTCTTTTTCTATTTCTATGATATAATTTGAAAAAAGCTAAAAAATAGAAGCTTTTACCATCCGAAAGCTTGCCGAAGCTTATCACCCTAAAATTCAAATCTCATATCTCCTTTATCTCAGAAACGCCTCCTCTTTATCACATCCACGCAATGAAGATGAATCTCAACCAAAAAAACGAAAAAAAAAATCTAAATGGAAAAATAAAGTACAAAAACCAAATATGCAACCCTTGGAAACACAGACATGCAACGAATAAGATCGCATCCCAATTATGCACACTCACGCGTGCGCGCACACACACACAAACAGATATTCTCAGCAAATACGCAATTTCTCCACCAGATCAGAAATCCAAACTCCTCCAACATCAAACGCGAAGAAGAAACAGAGCAACAGAAGCAGGAGCCAGAGACCGAGATCACACACACAAAAACGAGAAAAAAGGAAACCCTAGACGTAGGGGTGGAAAGGGGCCTCCGACCTGCTTGAGGGAGAAGGGGAAGGTGATGATGCCGCTGTCCTGGGGCGACCTGACGACGGCCCTCGTGATCTCCCTCCATTTCCTACACACCGACGCGCACGCCACCACGTTCCTCCTCACCGGCCAAGCCTCCTCGCTCGCCTCCACCCTCTGTATGATCTCCCCCATCAACTCCGGCAGCATCCTCCCCCACGCCCTCACCTCTTCGGCTTCCTCCTCCTCCTCTCCTTCCCTCCTCCTCCAAAACCCCTCCTCATCGTCTCCTTCCTCCTTCCCTTTCTTCCTAAAATCCGATCCCAGGCAAGGGAACGCCCTACTCTTCCCAGAGAAGCTCCGTCCCAGAGATCCGATCTTCACCAGGCTTCTTCTCAGAGACATCTTTTCCAAGTCTCTACCGTTTTTTTCTACCTTTTTTCCCGTTAAATCCAAGAAGAAGAAGAAGAAGAAGAAGAAGAGGAGAGGAGAGAATGGAGAGGGAGGAGGAGGCTTTGTGAGCGGTGATGATGATGACGATGTCGATGCCCTTCCGTCGTCATCATCATGCTCATCGATGCATCATCATCATCATCATCATCATCATGGCAGCTGGTGATGATGAGAGGACGCGGAGACAAGGCGTCATGCTTTGCTCCCCTACGTTTGTCTTTTTCCTTTGACCTTGTAAAAATATTTTAGTTTATCTTTTTTTTTTAAGGGTGTCCGTTCAAAAAAAGAAGAAATTATCTGGATCTTGCTTAAACTGTTTTGCTAATCGGGGTTAGATTTTGTTTAATCATTTCTTGCCTTTTTAGAGATTTGCTAAATATGGATCTGATGGTGTCGACGGTAGGGATGCAAACGGGTCAGACTCTGTCTGGATCTTTTCAAATTCAAATCCGAAATATAAACAGTAGATCCAAATCAGATCCGAGAAGGAATCCAAAATACATGTGGTGGTGCTGGATACAGAAAAAATAGAACGAAAAAAACTATTTACATGTGAAAAATGTAATCGGGTGAGATTTTGAATGGGATCAATTCGAGATCTGACTTAAAATGTTGATCCAAATATGACCCGAATCTGAAAATAATATGATTGAATAAATATGAATCCAATCCAAAAGTGAAATTGGATTTTACTTAAGGGATCCATATCCAAAAAAATAACATATCAAACTTAGATCGGATATCTGACTGTATCGGATCCGTTTGCAGCCCTAATCGACAGTTAAGGTTTGGGATTTATCCAACCATTGAAATGGTCAAATTCTTTGTGTGTTTGCTTTTTCGGCAGAATATATAGGTATTCCCATGTTTACCAAACATACTTAAGAGAAGATTTGTTAGAAGATGGCTTTGTTAGAAGATGGCAATAGACCCTTGTTTCTAGGGATGTCAATGGGTCGGGTTTGAGTGGACCTGACATATACCAAACCCTATAGGGTCATGATTTTGTAATAAATGAGACCGTCAGATTAAAATCCGGGTCAAACCCAAAGGGTTTGATTAATATATGGATCTATAGTTTGTGAAATTTTACACCAGACTCGAACCCGTCCTAAGTTCTGACTAAGATCTAGAAATTTTCAATGTAGTTCATGTAATGCTTATAGGATCTGGGTAAGGTTTTTCTTATAATAGATCCGATGAGACTCAAATCCAAACTTGGTACTATATCTCAAATCAATATTGGGTCCTTTGTTAGAAACCAAACACACATGAGAGACGATTTTACAGATTCTGTCGAGCTGAACGTGAGGCACAATTCTAGAGAGAGGCACACACCACAAGTAAGAGGGTGCGTAATGTTCGGAGGGAGAGAGAGTTGTCTCTTCTTGTTGGCTACACAAGAAAGCGTGAGGTGGATGAGGGCAGACGACAAGAGAGGGAGAAAAAATATTTTCTTTGAGTTGATGACGAACGCAGAAGAGAGACGAAGGAGAAATATGTTCTCTATAAAGCTTAGAGAAATCTCTTAATAAACTTCATTGAAAATAAACTAAGTAGGATACATCTATATATAGATTTATAGAAGGACAAAACAATAAAATACACGAGCACAATCCTACTATAGATAGAAGTCTACGGGGGTCATCTCATAAGAGTCTCAGTCTAGGTAAGATTTCAGGCTGATCAAGTTTCCCTGTAGTCGATCCAGGAGTTGGTTGGCTTATCTGGATTCGATTCTGACTAGGGTAAATAATCTAGGTCAGACCTAGAGCAACTTTTCTGGATAGTATCAGGGCAGTTTATAATAATTCACTCCTCTCAAACATGCCTTATCTTGAAGGCAAAAACTCTAGATACGGAGCTGCTATCTGGTCTTCCTCCTTCCAAGTTATTTCTTCAACGCAACTTCTGATCCACTAATCTAACCCCTCTGCGATCAAACAACCAGCATTCCATTGCCTCCTTTTGTTAGTAAAGAAACTCATTTGAATCCAAGTTTTCCCAAACTCAAAGAACTCCATCTTCACCCCGAAGTGATGGTCCCACTCTTGTCAGTCTGTGTAAAATGGGTCTATCTGTGGGGCAATGCCCATAACTCGACTGATAGGCTCACTCCATCCCCCTACACCTCTTTGGGGTTCAATTGGACATAGACCTTGATGCACTTGCGGGTTATAAAACTGGTTTGGGTAGGTTTGGTGTTGATTTAATAGGTAATATGCTTGTGTTCGAACTTGGGTTTGATTTGGATATGGGTTAAGAGAGTGAAAATAAAGGTTTTGGGTTGAATCTAGTTGAATGTGAACATGATCAGGGTTAATGGCATTATGCATCCAACTTGGGTTAATTTGGGTCGGGTGTTGGATTTAGTTAGGAAATTAGACATGAAAAGGTTTTGAGATTTGATTTAGCAAGCTCATGTTTAGGTTCATTTTAAGGTTTTCAGGATGTAAGGGTTCACTATAGGTTTATGAGGGCCCAACATCTAAGGTTTGAATTCAAAACAAGAGTTTGGATCTAAATCCTTTTGAATTGGATTTGGGTATTAAGAAATGTATTGGATGGGTTTTAAAGAAGGGATGCCTAGATTGGATTTTCATTGAGTTTCATCTACTCATTTTTGGGCAAACAAAGGGGTGTCTAAAAGCTTTTTCATTTTCTTATTAAATTAGTTTTCAATATCCAAAGAATGATGAATAGCTTGCTCAAGAGAAGTGGTTGTAATGCTTTTCATTTTTTCGGATATAGAAAAATCAAAGTCCTTCAATATACCTCATAATCCACTTCTATGTGGTTTCTTGAATTTGGGTTTCTCATGTCGTGCAATGAAACATTTATGTATATTCTTATACAAACTTTGACCCTTTAAAAAGGAAGAAGCATTGAATATCCATCATCAAGTTTTCATTCATTCTCTATTTGTGTTGTGTGACTGCAAGATAGATTAGTGTCAATCCAAAGTTCGGATGGTGCAGAGGGATAAGGCTAGGGTTTAAGGAAGGGATTTATAGATCTAGTATCAGGCGTAGAGAACTTTGTGAAGTTTAAAAAACTTTAGGTCATCATGATCCAGTCAGTGGATCTAACATATTTTAGTAAAACAGTAATATTTACATATTAAGATTTGATTTTTCCAATCTATAAATTAGGTTCAATTTAGGATAAATAAAGCTAATTATGATGATTTTTTAGAGATTTTTAGGTCTGTCAAACTATATGAATGAATTTTTGAAAACCATAATTGAATGCAGGTGTGTGCAGATCATTTTTAAAAATATGTAAAAATTTGGCTTGACTTTCAAAAGTCGGGTCAAGGTCACCGAAAGTCGGATTCTAACAGTTCAAAAAATAATTTGAAAGTAAAAAAATTAAAGAACTTGATGCCAATGTGATATCCTTGAAATAATCAGAGAAGAGATACTGGGATACAAATCATCATAATTGATGCAGATTACCATTGATTGCAACTGGATCTGTAGAGCTTGAGTTCTTGTTGCATCATCACAAAGCACGGTTGAGGGTGTGACTCCTGAGATTGTTGCATAAAATTTGAGGCAAATGCTCTTGATACCACTATTAAAACTCGAGCTCTCATTGAGGACGATTCCACAAAAGGGCCTCAAGAGGGCAACAAAAGAGCAAGTCTTAAACAAAAAAGGAGGGCGTGCAATGTTGGGAGCAGTGTTGTGAGAGGCGTACGCCTCAATACCTGAAGTGTACGCCTCAGAGGCGAGGCGAGGCGCACGCTCAAGGTACTGAGGTGTTGCTGTGATGCGCAAATTGCCCCATCATCACAGTTCCCGGGTTACAAATTCCCCGGTGGCGAACTTCATCGTTGGCTGCTCAGTCTTCTCCGACCACCGGATGCGCCCCCCCTCGCTTCCGTACCAGCTGGGCGCGTGGTCCTTCTCCTACTGCCTCCCCTCCCACCGCTTCACTTCCAGTCCAGTTGTGAGAGGCGTACGCCTCAGAGGCGAAGCGCAGGCTCAACGCCTCGCTTAGCCTCATCGCATTTAACAACCTTGGTTGGGAGAGATAAAATCATCTCCCCTAGTTGGCTACACAAAGAAGAGTGATGTGGAGGGAGGGCCGACAATAAGAGAGGAATAAATAGTGTTTTCTCAAAGTTAATGATGGGCGTGAAAGAGAAGAGAGAGAAATATGTTCTCTTAGAAAGAGGACTTAGATAAATCTTTGAATAAATTTTATTAAAAATTATCTAAACTACGTATAAATACTTATAGAATACAAAATAACAAACATGTAACATAATACAAAGGGGTCATCCAACACAATCCTAGCCTGGGTAGGACTCAAGGCTAGGCAAGTTTCTCTACACAATCCCAACTTGATTGAAACTCCAGACTAGGTAAGCTTCTTTGAATCGGATCTTGGGAAAGTATGTAACAATGCACCCCTCTCAAACTTACCTTGCCCTCAAGGCAAGATATCCTAATACTGATGCCAAAAGATAGTTCTATGAATTTCGATGAGCCAAACATGAGGCATGGCTCCAAAGAGAGGTATGAACCATGAGTAAGAGGAGCATGCATCGTTGGGGAATATATATATATATATATATATATATATATATATATATATATATATATATATATATATAGAGAGAGAGAGAGAGAGAGAGAGAGAGAGAGAGAGTCGTCTAATCTGATCAGCTATATAAAGAAGAGTGAGGTAGATGGTGGATCAACAAGGAAGAAAAATTATTTCTTTTGAGTTTATAAAGGATGTGAAAGAGAGGCGAGGGAGAAATATGTTATCTCAGTGAATCAAGAAGCAAACCAAGAATAAAGCTTAGAAAAATAACTGAATAAACTTCATTGAAAATAAATTAAGCAGGATACCTCTATATATATTTACAAGATGACAAAATAGTAAAATACATAAGCACAATCTCACTTTAGATAGGAGTCTAGGTGGGTGTCCCACCAAAGACCTAACCTGAGTAGGATTCCAAGCTGGGCGGGTTTTCCTGGAGTGGATCCTAGGTTAGGTGGCTCCTCCAAATCTGATCCTGACTAGGTTGGATCTAAAGATGATGCAGATCTTATCAGTAAAACTTGAAACCGTTTTTTTTTTTAGGATCAAATTCAAGGTAATCCATAACATCTGGTTTCACTTGGGTCTGAACCAAACCTGACCCGTTGACACCCCTACTTGTATCCAATGTGACAAATATGGTGAGATTTATGAAAATCTCACGATAATATAGCGAGAAATTGCCTGAAAGTTCAAAACGACAATTTCTCGCAAGATTTTACAAAATATCGTGAGATTTATGAAAAAAACATAACTACCAAGATTTAAATGCAATATTTATGTTTTAAACGGTTATTTATCACGAAAAAATCATGTATTTTTATTTTTAAATAATTTTTATTAATATTTTCTTATAAAAAATAATTTATATATTTTTAATTTAATTTTTTATTGCCGAGATTTTGCCAAAAAATGCAAGATTTATGATTTTTTTCAATTTCTCATGAGTTTTTTAAAAACGAGAAATTGCCGATAAAAACGTTTGTCACTATGCTTGTATCCATTAGGCACTAATTGTATCTCCATGTAACAAAAGATGCTTTTGAAGGACTAACATAACTTGGAGGCCGCAACATGGTTAGAACAAGGGTGGCCATCATGCCACCCGTTCCAACAGGTCCGACCCATATCTTGGCCTCTTTAGGCCCAACTTAGTTAATGGGCTGATCCCGTTGCAGTGTGTGTATTTTTACACATGGGCCTGGCCCCTTTTGGCATTGATTACTTAATTGTGTCTAGATAGAGCAACCAACATTAGGATGTAAACGGGTTGGATTCGATGTTGGATTCAGATTGAGATGGAAAAACCTAAAATTGAATCTGGATTCAACTAGCTTAAATAGCTAATTGGGTCTGATATTTAACACATTCAGTGTTCAGATTCGAACTTGAATGGATGTGAATCTGATTATTAATCGGATCTAACTTCTGCTACCTGATCCGAAGAAATGGATTCAGATTTGGTCGGTATCCAACTTATACTTGGAGTTGGAGGCTTGATGGGCCCTATGTCATCAACATCCATTGGTTTCCATTCATGAAGATATGATCATGATTAGGGTTGTTCATGCATATCCCTCCCCTATTAGGGCAGCTCATTCTGGGGACAGGGATGACCCTATATTGTGGTGATTGGTTATGGACCCAAATGCTTTTGGATTCTCCCATAAGGATGGCACGTTGGCATTATTTCCACATTTCACATCTGGCAAATAAAAAGTTAAATATGATTTTGTAAAATTAATTACAATAATATACATTAAATGATCAAAACTATGTCTCAAGATAATAATTATGTGGGGTATGGTGGAGAGATATGGTAGCCATGTATATAGAAATATTGTGTCATTTTAGACATGTAAGAGATATGTATCTCATATGACTTGGTCTAGATAATATTTTTAAATGGAAGCAATAAAATAAGAGATATGGTAGAAATAAAGTGTATCTTTCGCATCTTAGTGGTGCAAATGGATCTGGTTCGATTAATCCTACAATCCAAACCTGGCACTTTATTTACTGGTGATCCTTAAAATAAGATCCAAATGTATATTTGGATCCCTTTGTAATTTAATTAATTGGATTATTTTGCATTCAGATTGGATTCAAATCAGTATTTTATGTTGGAACTGTTACCGAATCTAATCCAACTAAACTTTGTTGGATACTTGATCTAATTGTACCCCTTACGTGTGAAAATCTTGCTTTCAGCCTTCCCTTAATGGATCTTGTATTACATGCATTTCCTGTATAGAATCCATTTCAACCCTTCTTCGTTAGATCTCATTTGGATCCAGATCTAGTGCTTATAACTGGGACTTGGGTTCATCTCAAGTATGTTCTGACACTAAGTCCATGCACCGCTTATCTGGTAGGGGCATCTAGTAGGGGTGACCTGTGAATGTCACCAAGTTGATGGGATGTCACCAGCTCCAGACTCATGGGTGACGACCCTTGCCATAAGGTTGAAGCTGGGTGGTGGGCAGAAACCTCAATGTGTGGTTGGTGATTTTGGGGCTTTTTCCTTGCAATATATATATATATATATATATATATATATATATATATATATATATATATATATATATATATATATAGAGAGAGAGAGAGAGAGAGAGAGAGAGAGAGAGAGAGTAATGGGGTCCTTCCTAAACCAATATGGTGTTAAACGGGCTTTTTATTTTATTTTTAAATTCTAAGCGTACAAATGTGATCTATGTACTTTATTTTAGAGGGATCAGCTCTTTAAGTGTTTGATTCCAACACTTTGGTGGGTTTTTTATAAAGTTTGAAAAATCAACGGTCCAAAATCTTTGTAAATCTTGGAGGCTCCAAACATCATTTTTTTCATGGAAAACACATGATCCAAGTATGGATTCTTAGTAAATCGACCATGCCCAACACATTTATGGGGCCCGAACCGTATAAAAAGCACCGGAAAAGCCCGAAAAAAGCAATTTAACATGCAGTTTAGCACCAAATTGGTTTAACATGGACCCATTTCCATATATATATATATATATATGTGTGTGTGTGTGTCCGTTTGCACTCTGATTTTTATCTTTGAGAGCGAGAGAGTTTTTCTACTTGGCTTTGACCGAAACCATTGAGATTCGAACTTGCAATGTCCCGACTCCCAACACAATGTGACGTGCAGTAGCTACTCCTACAGATAAGCGGAGCCCGGTTGGTCCTTTAACTTAAAAGCCTTAGGCAGACCCACTTAGCCAGGTTATCGGAGCCCTTGTGGGCTTATAAATCTGTCTTACCAATTCACAAACATTTTTTTTTTTTTTGATGGGGAAGAAACCTTCACCGAGAACTGGGTCACTTATGGGCTCTCCTCCCTGAGAGATGTCTTACCAATTCCCAAACATTGTTTTTTGATTGGGGAAGGAACCTTCACCAAGAACCGGGGCACTTAATGGGCCCTCCTCTCTGAGAAAAAAACACTGTTGCCCATATGACCCTTATCCAAAAGCTTTATATAGATGTGCAACCAAGATGTACAAAAAATGTACTACCTTTTCACGCCCATGCGGACGTATCTACTTATGGTTTGGTGCATCTTGTCATGGAGACTCGGGTGGGCTTCACTATTTATGGGACATTATCCGGATCCAACAATATGGGTTGGATTCAGATAGGAACCGGGTCAAAGCTCCAACCAATTTACATCCTTATCACCAATGACTGCGCCATATGTATGGTGGTGGGACCCAGACGGGGTGTGACTTAATTCTTGTCGATAAGAGTCATTTTCAAAATAATTTTGTTTTGTAAGCCTCTTGGGAATCATAAAGGTTGTGTAGGAAGATAGGGTCCATTTTGAGACAAGATTAAACACCGAATTACACTTATTTCCTTCACTTGTCTTAATCCTTGACCAACAGATGTAGCTTGTTTGGGTACCAACAATCAGTGTATCCAAATAACCAAATTGTATCCAATATATAGTCAATAGCTTATGTTGACTTTAATCTCGGGTTATAAATGAGTTTAATCTAATATCGGTTCAGATCCATTTCCAAGATTTCCTTATCAAGTCAAGATCCAAATCCCTGTTTGGTGGACAATTGGCGATTCCATTTCCCCCAATATCTTGAGATTTCCTTTAGTAAAATCTAGAAATTGCAAAGTCTTTGCTCTGCAGTACTGAGTTCCGAAGATTGATTGGATCTGGTCTGACCCATTGAGTCCATGAACACACAATTTATTACATGGGGAAACCTGCACTATAAAGTCTTGCCGAGAAGTTGACTATACCCGAGAGGGGTTGGTGTGGCGGGTGAGCCTTGCCGTTAGACGGCCAGTCAAGGTTTGATTCTCACGAATGTCACCCCTCCTGCGCAAGCCAACACTATATGCATTAGGCGAGGGAGTTCTAGACTCAGGGTTTTATGATGTCGTCCGTAGGTATGACAAGAGAGGGTGTTGCGTCTTCTCCCTCGAACATGCACTGTAGCTACAGTGCATGTTTGGGGGCCCGATTGAGCGCCGTGTGGTGCTCAGTCGGGTGTACGGAACCCTATACACCTGCAGGCGAGTGTACGGCAGGGTATAGGGGGCCGTACACCCGACTGAGCGCCATGCGGCGCTCAGTTGGGACCTCCCAAACACGCACTGTAGCTACAGTAAGTGTTTAGGGGGAGGGCATATAACCTGCCCCCTATGACAAGCTGAGCCAGCACGATCAAGTCTTTATGTTAGGTACAGTTTCGTTAGGTTATTCAAAAAAAAAGTCTCCGAGCCTGTTATTTGGGTCTTGTAGCAAGAGACGCCCATCTGAGATATTGAACTCATAATATCCTTCAACTTGAACATGCCACCTATGCCATCGTGACTTTATCTTGGATTCTCAATATTTCTGTGGCTTCATCACCACATTAGTGACATACTGAGATGAACAGCTGCATATATATATATTGTATTATTTTAATACTTTAAATATTTTAATTTTATTTTAATAAAAACTATTTTTTATATTAAATTATTAAAAAAATTAGCGATTAAAAATTAAAAAATTTGTCCTCATATACCATTTTTTCTAAATTTTTAAAATTTCAAGTCGAATCCAAATCCGAATCTACATCCTCAAGTGCACGAATCATTGTGGCATAGGCATCTGACCACCTAAGCTAGCTGTTCGGACCTCTTGCGGGCATAGTATACGCTGATCTTGAAAACTTTGAAAAGTCAAAGTCAAGCCCTTCCATCCCAAACACACACCTTTTCTGTCGTTGGTGAGTCCTTGAGTCGTTGACTCTGAAGACATTACTCATCGTCCAATTTTGCTTTCAAGTCTCATTTGCATGAATGTTTTAAGCAGCAGATCGTGACAACCAGAAGAACCAAAAGATCAAGCCTTATAATGTCATGCTACCATCTTTCAAGGTCGGGTTGGCTAGCAGCCTACTTGAATTAAGGGGCGTAAACAGGTCGAGTTTTGTTTGAACCCAACCAGATTTGAGATGTATCGGTGCGGACCTGGTTCTAATCGAATCTACCATAAGAGAAACCATACCCGGATCCTATAAGTACTGCATGAACCAGACCCGAACCATACCTCATAAAATAATATATATTATTATTTTTACATTAAAAATTTGCAGATCTTAGTCGGAACTCGGGTCAGGCCCAAGTCTGGTATAAAATTTTACAAACCATACCCGGCTCCATGTATTAATGGGACTCTTCAGGTTCGACCCAGATTATAATCGGGTCATCTTATTTATCATAAAACCATGATCCTATAGGGTTTGGTACATGTCGGGTCTATTGACACCCTTAAATTGGATAGATGGTTGGAAATTTTTCATTTAGGAGCCCAACCTTTTGCCCCTAACTTAAAAAATAAACCTCACGTTTCTATTTTTCTTGATATAAGCCCTATTTACCTTTGTTTTGTTTTTTTTAGGAATATTGATGGGCATTTTTCAAATTTCAATGGATAATACGAAAAAGTAAAAAAGTGATACAATCAAATTGTAGAGGACCAAGCTTTATAAGATACATTTCCCTAGTCAAGCAAAACGAACCTTAGTGTTGAAGACCCCAACCAATACTCATAATCTCAAATGGATCCAAGTATATGACATACTCATTCAAATCCATTAATCTAGTGGGTCCAAGTATAGAGAAGTGTCGAATACCGGAATCCAAGCAATCAATAATAATCAATTCTCTACAGATTCTGCATATGGGATTTGGATTCAATTTAGAGTTCGACAAAGCTGAGCTAAAAAGACCCATACCAGCCAACCCTTGTGGGACCCACCTAGTGGTCAACCTCCCATTTTGAATACACTTTTATGGACGTTTAGGAGAGTCTAAAAAAAGAGAAAAAAAAGTTAGAATTAGCTTGGTTAATTCCGGCAAAGTCAAGGAAGATGTTTACTTGTTTAATTCCGGCAAACCCAGTTTACATATTGCTCGGGTCGGGTTTGGGTCAACCTGAATATTATTTGGGTCGGCACTTTTCATATCCATATCCAGAAATTCAGGTTTGGTCCTGATACAAGTGTGATCCATTGATAGCCCTAGTGAAAATAGGCCTGAGCAATGAACCGAGCAAGCTCGGGCTAGGCCCAGACTTGGTTTAGTTAAGTTCGGATCAAGGTTCATGCGCCAATGTAAATGAGCCGGGTTCGAAACACAGTTTTAGGCTCAGGTTATGTTGTTGCATATCTTTGGCTAGGTTTTTGGTTTCTTTTAGGGTTCTTGATTTGCCATTCACGTCCTCCTTTTGATTTGTTGTTGTTTGTGTTGCAGTGGCGGAGCCAGGGGTGGGCATGGGTGGGCGGTCGCCCACCCCAGAATTAGAAACCAAGTCGAAATATGATACGACTCAGGTCTTCTTCTTCATTCCGCACGATTTGGTGGTTGCATTCTTTCCTTGCGAATGCTTGTCGAAGATCAGAGCAGGGTGGTGCAGGAGTGGAGATCTAGCCTCCCTGCAATACAGAGTACCCTATGGCACCCAGACGCAAGAGACGGTGGACATGGGATGGAGCCAGCCGAGGGAGTTGCACCTCATGCTGTGGCGAGGACCGTCCCCTCCGAGAGGGAGCTGAGGAGGCACCTCAGTTGGAAGACCTTTGGCTTGCTGCTGGATCACCACCGAGAAGGAGGTGGCTCAACTATCGAAACAGGCTTTCGATCTCGATCTATGATCTTCACCACCACGGAGGCTTCGAGTCATTGCACCACCGATAGAGGTCGATCATCACCACCCGAAATCTGCCCACCCAACGAAAAACTTCTGGCTCCGCCACTGTTGTGTTGCGGAATGCAGTGTTTGTTCTAGTTTTTCAAAAAGCTTGGGTTTCATACTTGCATGTTTGGAGATTTAGGGATTCAGTACTTGTACGTAGAAAGGTTGGGTATATTAGATTTTTTTCTTCAATGTTTTCATTGTCATAATCTAAGGTTAAGCATGGGCAGTCTACTAGGTTTTGAAAGGATCCTTGCTACGATAATCAAGACTTCAAGGGTTGATCGGTTTGGTTTTTTTGGGAAAGACTAGAGCTATGACTGCAGATGGTTTAGTATATATGCAGCCAAAGCAAATGGAATATGTATTGTCGTTGATCATAGTGAATGCTTAATTTGTAACTCTACCACATGAATCCTTCGATATTGTCAAAATAGTAGGAATCAATTCTCGGATGATAATTTTTCTATGTAAAAATAAGATTTTTTTTAGGTTTAAAAATTTAGTACATTGTAAGCAAGCCATTGATCTCTCAACCCGTACCGGGATGGAGGGCATGAAACAGGAATGGAGGCGGGGACATAGATTAAAATCAAAACCCGGGGATGGAGGGCATGATTTTGAGACGGGGCAGGGGTAGAGACCTTGTCCCCCATCCCACCTGTCCACTGCCGGAAGCAGATCAGGTCATGCTGAACATGAGTGTTTTTTCTCATGCCGACATCGTGGCCGTCTGTTTGTATTTTGGATGAATGCCACGTGGTTTTATTGACTTTTGAACTTTTTAAAATGCAAATCGGATGGCCACGATGTCAGCTGAGAAAAAACGCTCATGTTCAGCATGACCTGATCTGCTTCCTCCACTGCCATCCCTATTTATCCACGAGTGTAGCAAACATTACCCCTAATCATTTTGCATAACTACTCCCTTATATCATTAAGCCGTCAGTCATTAAAATAACGCTAACATTATTGATTTCATACGTGAAGAATACTTGCATTTTCTTCAAATTCTACTAATTCACCTGCAATTATATATTTCACCAACACTACGAGCATAAGATAATAGAAAAGTAAAAATTGTGAACGTAGTACCATACTTTTCATTAGAGATCACGAATTGTTAAGAAATGACAAGATGCTGGTTCTTTGGTTTGTTTATTTCATATTAAAGGAGAAAAAATTAGTTGATATGTTCAAGAATATATATTTACAAAATACCATCTCAGTTCATCCTGTTCATCATGATATGGTTCCGAGCATACTAAATATATACATTTTTTTTAGATTTATAAACCGAAGAAGATTGTAGCCGGCACGAAGACCAGAATGCATCTTTCCTGAACAAAAAACCGAATCCATTTGCACCCTCACAACATAGTGATCATCCACTAGAACATGAACTTGTTTTGGTTCAGATCTAAGGAATCCAGAACGGTTTAAGCTAACTCTAGCATTAGCCTTTGTGTTTGGGTGGATTAGGCCTGCACAACGAACCGAGCTAGCTCAAGCACAGACTGTTTAACACCAGCGAGTCGAGCTCTAATTAACAAAACACTCAGTTTTGGTTGGTGCAAAGAAGCCAATCCTTATCAGCCTACAAAGTTCACTAAGCTCGATTAGACTCTTTTAATATGTAATTTAAAAAAAAAAAATTTATGGTTGCCCATTAACTTGGGAGGTGGCAGGTTCATATTCCATCCCCTCTTCACTGTTTTTCAAGCTTCTGAAATGAACACAGCTTAGCTTCAGCCAAGCTGAGCCTGGCTCGAGCTCGGCCCGAGATGAGTTCGGGCGAGGCATATTCTGTTAGGTGTAAGAAGGAAGGGAAGAGAGAATTCAAATATGAAACTGGGCTGTTTTAGAGAAAGTGGTTTTGATGACGTGGAATAGTCTCATATTGATTGTGCTTGAGTTTGTTGTGAGCTTTATAAGCCACATGTAAACTCTTACATTTGTTAATGAGAACAAGAGGTTGGGATGACTACCACACGCCCGCGCCCGCCCGTCATGCCATACCGAGCCGGGTTCCGGTAATTGGCCCTTTAGGGTCATATCCAATCAAGACCAAAGTACCTTTTTGCCCAAAGTTTCTGTCGATATTTGGATTCTTTAACAGGTTATGAGAAATGATAACGTGTCACAACTCCTCGCAGTCCGTGCTTGTTATGACTCTTCGGATTCCTTTAACGGATCTCGACTCTTCGATTTCCGTTAATGGGTCATGTCTCATCGGATTCTGTAACGGGTTTCTTTCACGCTTTGTAACCTTTCATGGGTTATAAATGCGTGGTTAGGGCAGGGGTTACGACAAATTGGAGATGCTCTAATTTCTGAAGAAGAGTCTGCAGTTTTCCATTTCCCTGTTGCTCTCTCTCTCTTTTCTGAGTTATCCCGAAAGGGGTTTTTTCTGCAACTTCGGTTCGTGGAGGTTGTTTTCGAAGGACGATCCATCGGAGTGCACCGTTCTGATCGTCGAGGCTATTGTATCCTGAGGGAAGGATGCCAGACCCTGTTTTGCATTGTATGTGGGGGTGAATCTTCTCTAAGGGAAGTACCTTCGTACGCCTTAGCCTTTTACACAGTATTAACATGATTCTCTTGTGTTTATTGTGTTTTGTGCATCTGCTTGTTCATATGCTGCTTTCTGGATTTTGGTATATGGTGGAACCTGATATGCCTGCTCCCTGTTTATGTTTTGATCTGCTGAAAATCATGATTTGTATTCTGCTGCATATTATGATTTATATCATGTTTTATATCATGATTATGATTGTGAAACTGTGTGATCCGAAAATCGATCCAACATATTCATGCTCTGCTAGAGCTCCAGCCAAGCTTGAACATGTTGTATGTTGGGTGAATGAGATGAGCTCGAACAGACTAAGCTCGGTGCACCTCTATGGTGGATTCTGCAATCAGGTTATATATAGTACACTTTGTGCTTTGGTGAAAGGTGAAACATCAATTGGATCCCTTGATCCACCCAAACCTGCCAACTAGGATCGATTTGCTATATATGCAACTCAACCCAGCCCAGGTCATTATACCCTCATTCAGATGATACTATGCTAATAAGCCTATATAATCTTGCTAAATAGACATGCTAATGGATAGGATTTGATCGGACATTTGGATCCATATCTGATACACTAGAATATGGATCTTAAAATAGGTACAAAACGTTTTTTTGGGGCTGCATTTGCATGTACATAGATAGTTTAACTCTTTTGGGGTTTTGCAACAATTTCTTTTTTGTCAAATTTGTATTAAGATCCAGATTACATTCTAATCCATTTGTAGGTTCTTCTAGTTTTACAGAATCCAATGATATCGTATACAATTTGTTTGGATCTAAATAAAGTTCAGCGCATCTATTTCAGATTCAGATCTAGGCTTACTGATCAAAATTTGGATTCAGATTCAGATTCGGATCAACTATGATATGGCCTATATCCCATTCATCTATTTTCACCCTATTTTAAACAACAAATAAATCAATAACGTTAAAAAAGAAATTGGCTTTTACTATTAGTAAAAGTTTAAAATCACACTTTAAAATATGTCTATATTTATTATACTTAAAAGAAAATAAAAAAATAAAAAGGGAACCCGTAAACTTGGTTGTAGTTTTCAATCTATGTTTAGTTATTTTTTCATAACTAATTGACTGATTTGGGATAATGAGGGAACCAGAACTTGGGAATTCCACAAATTTTGAGAGTTCCAAAAAGTTTTTAACCTAGAACTAAGTGCAAAAAATGGGTATATCTTAAGCATAGTTGCCAAGACTGGTATGGGTACAGGTACGGGTATGCAAGGCCCTCAGGTACCTTAATGTGTATCTAAAAATTTTGGTACAAGTTTCTAATAGACATTGATACAAGATTTTGGTACATGATTTTCTTAATTATCATATAATTTTTTGAAAATTACATCTCATCATCTAAGTTATAAGAATAGTGTCATCATATACATATTGTGACAACAAAAATACTAAGAAAAGTAAAAGCACTACCAATCAAAATATCACCTAATTTCACCACGTATAGCTATAAAAAATGAGTGAATGTCTCCAGCAACTTATAAAAGCAAAACGTCTAAAGACAATAACTAAATAAAGGAAAAATATAGAATAATCTCAAGCTAATGATGTAAGGGTTGTCTCAAATTTATGAAAAGTATATATATGGAGGTATGAAAATGATCTTTTGCATGTCTTCTCAAATCTTGATCATGAAATTAATATAAAAGTACAAAAATAATATTTAGATTAAAGAAAAAAAAATAAACTCTCATGGCAACCTCAATGAAAGTGAGAGAAGCCTACTGAAAGTTTCAATAAAAGTAAGCTAGATCCACAGGTGTAAGAAGGGGTGGTGGAGGTCTTATTATCACATGTCTTACCATGTTTGAGAGGGATACAACTAAATTTGGTCTTGTTTTCACTTGTATAAGAAGCATGTTTCTTATATTCTTAAAGACAAGTTTTATATGCATTTAGAAATAAGTTTATTGGTGTTTCGGAAACTAGTTTCAATGTTTTTAAAACTAGTTTTATGTCAGTACCATGTACTGGCAAACCTAAAACAAGATACGTAAGGCAAAATATGGTTTTTATGCAGGATACCAATTGTTCCCTTGCGACTTACAGTGTACAGTTGCGCTTAGAGTCTGTTTTGCTTTTGTTGAGTTTGATGTAAGCTGCCCGGTTCAGGTGAATCAATACCCCGAAGGGGCAGCCCATATACTCGAACTGTAATAGCCTGCGGGCAAAATTGTGAATGAAGTAAATGCGTTGAGCTTTCTTTTGTTCACCCTCGTTGTGATTGCTTCTTGTGATTGCAATTTCTCTCCCTCTATTCTCTCTTGCTCTCTTGCACTCTGATTACAAGCTTCCGCGATCGGCAAGCGAGCTGACAAGTAGGCTTGCGGCGGTGAGGAAGGACTGTCGCGCCGCGCTGGCCCATTGAAGAAAATAGGCCCGTGACAAGTGGTACCAGAGCCCGTTCTCGTGCTGGGGAAGGGACTTCGGAGTCGGTGTCGACAGACACGCCGACAGGCTGCGATTTGTGAGCAAGACATCGTGGCGCCTTATCAAAACTTGCGCAACACCAAAGGCAAGATAATGTTGAAGCTGAGGAGATGGGTTCACCTCAGGGCCAAGAAGAGTTGGCAGCAACTGTTAACAAGCTGGTGGAAGAGGTGACTTCGCATGATGAAGTGATTTCACGCGCATGTGAATAATTCAATGGACTGAATGATGTGGTGACGAGCCTGCAAGAGCAGGTAACCTTATTAATAGGGCAGGTCACTTCGTTGACGACTACAGTGGCCGACTTGCAGACTGAAGTAAGGGAGCTTCAGTTGAAGAACCGTACGTTGCAGCGGACGGTGACCCTAAATGGCAGAAATGGTGAGAGATCATCAATGATTGATGTACCAAGACCCGCAAAATTCAATGGTTCTCACGACAGTAAGGCCATTGAGAACTTCTTGTTCCAAGTAGAAGACTATTTGAATATCCAGAATGTGACCCTCGAAGATCTGAGGATCAAGGCTGCAGCGGCCTTACTTGATGGGGATTGGTGGAGGCGGAAGCGCAATGACATGGAGAGGGGTCAATGTGTGATAGACACCTTTGATGACTTCAAAATGGAGTTGCGCAACTACTTCATGCCAAGAAATGCACAGAGGCAGGCTTATCGGATGGTTCGTGAGCTCAAACATACTGGTTCGTTGCAAGAATATGTCAGAACGTTCTAGAAGCTTATGCTGGAGATACCTAACATGCCAGAAGACGACATGCTCAACTAGTTCATTGTGGGACTTCAGCCATGGGCACAGTCTGAAGTAGAAAGGAGCAACCTCCGTATTTTGGAAGATGCATATGTGGCGGCTGAGCGCTTAGTTGACACTCAACGCAAGCCTTTCACCCCATCAACCAAAGTTGAGAAGAAGCCTGACCACGGAGGCAAGAAGGATGAGTAGCGCAATGATAAAGGTGAGGCGTCGACACGCCATCAATCCGAAAAGAAACAGAACTTCACAAAGCATAACAACAACAACAAGGGTGCGGTTGTGACATGTTGGTTATGTGGCAATAGACATATCGCCAGGCAGTGCCCAAAGCGCCTTGTAAAGGACGACGAACAAGCTAATGCTGCACAGGAAGAATGCAACGATACTGAATGCAGTGACACTAAGACCATGCAACCAAGGATGGGGGTCATGCGATCGATTAACGTAGCTAGAAGTTGTGCAGCTAAGAACATGCAGGTTAGTAAGGAACTTATGTACGTAGAAGTCATTATGAATGGAAAGTCTACTTCAACAATGGTAGACTCGGGAGCCACATACAACTTTGTCTCGCGGAAAGAGGCAGAGCGGTTGGACTTGAAAACTGGGCCAAAGCAGAGGACTATTAAAACAGTAAACTCTGAGGCCAAGTCCATCCTTGGTGAAGCAAGAGATGTAGCTACTCAAGTGGGGAGTTTGGTCGGCAAAGCCAACTTCTCTGTGGTGCCCCTGGACGATTTCAAGGTGATTCTGGGTATGGAGTTTCTGCGAAGCCAGAATGTTATGATGCTGCCAAAGTTTAACACGTTGACGATCATGGGGTCAGACCTGTCACACACAGTGCAGTGCCTTACGCAGAAAGGCAAGTCTTCCGTGTTATCGGCAATGCAACTGAAGAAGGGTGTCAAGCATGGGGAGCAGACATTCTTAGTTGCAGTGCATGCAGATGAAGGGAAGGTAGAAGCAACAATGACGCCGACCCTAGCCCCACTATTGGAGAAGTTTCGGGGGGTGATGCCCCCGGAATTGCCAAAGCGTCTTCCGCCAAGATGCGAGGTCGACCACAAGATTGAGTTGACCTCGGGAGCGAAGCCTTCTGCAATGGTTCCATACCGTATGGGGCCAGCTGAGCTGAAAGAGCTGCGCAGGCAGCTAGATGAGATGTTGGACGCAGGCATTGTTCATCCATCAAAAGCCCCATTTGGTGCCCCGGTCCTTTTCCAGATGAAACGTGATGGCTCTAAACGGTTAGGTGTGGATTACCGTGCCTTGAACAAGGTCACAGTGAAGAACAAATACCCATTGCCATTGATAGCGGACTTGTTCGATCAGCTAGGCAGTGCCCGTATCTTTTTCAAGCTAGATCTGCGATCGGGTTACTGGCAGGTGAGGATTGCCGAAGGTGATGAGCCGAAAACAACTGGCATCACCCACTATGGTGCTTATGAATTTCTAGTAATGCCATTCGGGTTGACAAATGTTCTAGCCACGTTCATGACTTTAATGGACAAGATCTTCTACCCTTACTTAGACAAGTTTGTGGTAGTCTACCTGGATGATATCGTGATCTACAGCAGCAACATGGAGGAACATGTCGCGCACTTACGAACAGTGTTTCAGGTGCCGAAGGAGAATGACCTCTGTGTCAAATAAGAGAAGTGTCTCTTCGGGCAGGAGGAGAGCAGTTTCCTTGGCCACGTTGTGGGGCGTGGTGTGCTGCGTATGGATGGGCAGAAGATAAGGGTCATTCAGGAATGGGTTCTGCCAAGCAAAGTGCCAGAATTGCGGTCATTCCTTGGTTTGACAAACTATTATCGGCGTTTTATCGAAAGTTATTTCCTCATTGTTGCGTCCCTCACAGATTTGTTAAAGAAGAATCGGATATGGCTCTGGACAGGAGCGTGCCAAGATGCCTTCGATGGCTTGAAGAAAGCCTTAGTGAGGGAGTCAGTGCTGCGACTGCCTGATCATTCGAGACCCTTTGAAGTCCACACTGATGCCTCAGACTTTGCCATTGGCGGAGTTATTATGCAAGATGGTCATCCGATCGCATATGAGAGTCGCAAGCTGAAGGATGCAGAGAGGCGTTACACAGTGCACGAACGTGAGATGACTACCATTGTGTATTGTCTCAGAACCTGGCGGCACTACCTTTTGGGTGCCGAGTTCGTCGTCAAGACGAACAATGTGGCCACAAGCTATTTTCAGACACAAATGAAGTTGACGCCTAAACAAGCTCGATGACAAATGTTTTTGGCTGAGTTCGACTTTGCCTTGGAGTACAAGGTTGGAAAGACCAATGTTGTGGCGGATGCTCTGAGCCGTAGGGCTGAACTGACAGCTGCGCGCGCGGAGTCTTCTGAAGTGCATTTGGAGGGTGCATTGTTGAGCCGCATCCGCGAGGGTACGCAGCAGGATCCGACCACACAACACCTTGTTTCTCTGGCGCAGGCGGGGAAGACTCAGTGATTTTGGCTACAGGATGGCCTCCTCGTAACAAAATGGGGACGTATCTTTGTACCACGGTGGGGAAGCCTTCGCTGAGAGCTACTCAAGGAGTGCCATAATACACTATGGGCCGGCCATCCTGGTCAGGAGCAGACCTTAGCACTCCTTGAGCGCGGCTACTATTGGCCGCAGATGAGAGACGACGTTGAGGGGTATGTGCGGACATGTCTCATCTGCCAACAAGATAAGGGGACAAACCAGAAGGCTGCCGGTCTCCTTGAGCCTCTACCATATCCAGAACGTCCTTGGGATAGCATCTTCATGGACTTTATTGTTAGTCTGCCGAAGGTAGAGAGCCTCAGTTCTATTTTGGTTGTGGTGGATCGTTTCTCAAAGTATGTCACCTTCATCCCAGCTTCCAAGGAGTGCCTTGTAGAGAAGACTGCAGAGTTGTTCGTAAAGCATGTGGTGAAGCACTGAGGCATACCAAAGAGCATTGTGAGTGATCGTGATGCTCGCTTCACGGGCAAGTTCTGGCGTGAAGTATTTCGACTACTTGGCTCTGAGTTGTTGTTTTCAACAAGCATTCATCCGCAGACAAATGGGCAAACAGAGCGTATCAACAGAATACTGGAGCAGTACCTTAGGCACTTTGTTAGTGCCAATCAGAAAAATTGGGTGAAGCTTCTTGATGTGACACAGTTTTGTTATAATTTGCAGAAGAGCGAGTCTTCAGGCCACAGCCCGTTCGAGATAGCCACGGGACAGCAGCCACTGACTCTGCACACTGTTGCCACACAAGAAAAGGGAAGGTCATCATTCGCCTATCAGTTTGTTCGCGACTGGCACGAGCAAAATGAGTTGGCGAAGGCATTCTTACACAAAGCGGCAAAGAGAATGAAGAAGTGGGCGGACAAACACCGTCGGCCCGCAGGGTTCCAAGTTGGAGACCAAGTGTTGGTGAAGTTATATCCTGGTCGCACATGCATCTTCCGCGGGCGGCACCGCGGACTACTCAGAAAGTATGAGGGACCCTTCACCATCACAAAGAAGGTGGGCAAGCTGGCATACAAGCTGAAGTTGTCCCCAGACTTCAAGGTGCACCCGGTGTTCCACGTGTGCAACCTCAAGCAGTTTCATCCAGATGATGGAGACCCAGAACGCAGTGTGCCACAACGCGCTCCCATCATGCAAAGGGCCCCTGCAGCACAACGAGCCGAGAAGCACCTCAGTCAGATCCTTCGCCACAAGGTCAACTACTTGGGACCAACGAAGAAATACTTGGTGCAGTGGGAGGAAACAACGGAACCAACGTGTGAGCCTGCATTTCGAATGAACAACCGCTACCCGGCTGAAGTCAGGGCTTACCACGAAACAGATGGCGGCGAGGACGGTGCATGATTTGAAGGGGGGAGCATGTTCCCTTGCGACTTACAGTGTACAGTTGCGCTTAGAGTCTGTTTTGCTTTTGTTGAGTCTGATGTAAGCTGCCCGATTCAGGTGAATCAATACCCCGAAGGGGCAGCCCGTATACTTGAACTGTAATAGCCTGCGAGCAAAATTGTAAATGAAGTAAATGCATTGAACTTTCTTTTGTTCACCCTCGTTGTGATTGCTTCTTGTGATTGCAATTTCTCTCCCTCTATTCTCTCTTGCTCTCTTGCACTCTGATTACAAGCTTCCGCGGTCGGCAAGCGAACTGACGAGTAGGCTTGCGGCGGTGAGGAAGGACCGTCGCGCCGCGCTGGCCCATTGAAGGAAATAGGCCCATGACACCAATGGTTGTAGACCCAAGTGTGTTTAATAATGTCTATGATATTGGTGATGATAAGTATCAATGACTTTAAAATAGAAAACAAATAATTGAAAATAACACAAGTATGTGAGGACACCAATTCATTGGTTACAAATGTGGACTGAAATTTTGGAACAGCCAATTCCCTCATAGAACCTAAGTGCAGCACTAATTAATGGAATCAAATTAGACAAATGTTAATGAGCAATATGATCTAACTTCATTACCCCCAACTATAAAGGCAACCATGCTCACATGATCATGTTTAACCAAACAAGGGCTAAAAGTATGATTCGTATGAGTAAGAATTGACCTTGGCAAAGGTCTAGTCCAGGTGTGTGCGCATGGAAGCTCATGCATGAGAGAGAGAGAGAGAGAGAGAGAGAGAGAGAGAGGTGGGGCTGGCAAACGAGATAGGCTGCTTGTGAGTTCAGCTCTCTCTCTCTAAACTCATTTTAACTGGTATAATGATATCTACAAGTCAAGCCACAAGCAGCTCATAAAGCATATACGAGCCGAGTATGAACAAGGGATTTTCAACTCATATATATAATCAAAATTTGAAAAAACGAGCCAGCTTATTGGTTCTTAGAGCTTGGGCTCAGCTAAGCGCTTGAAGAGCCTACAAGCCAGAGGTGATATTCACCCTTAACCAGCCGAGCCGAGCCGAGCAGAGAGAGAGTCCAGTCCAACACATTGTTCATGAAAATAGTAGTGAACCTAAAATACACAAAAGGTTCCAACATCGTTTTTCCAATCCCACGTATTATAGGAAGCAGATCAGGTCATGCTGAACATGAGCTTTTTTGCTCATGCCAACATCGTGGCCGTCCGTTTTGTACTTTGAAAAGCTAAAAAGTCAACAAAAACAGTTATATGCTACGTGGCGTTCATCCAAAATGCAAACAGACGGCCAGGATGTTGGCATGAGCAAAAAGCTCATGTTCAGCATGACCTGACCTGCTTCCCGTATTATAAGGGTGATGGTGCCAAGAAAAGTTAGAATAGTGTAGCAAAAGATAGATTTTGAGATCCATTAGCTGGATACTCAAAGCAGCTAATAGGAATTATCTGTTTGTCAATATTGGTGAGCACATGGTTGTGCTTGATTGTGGACCTGTGGGCCCTCTTCATGAAGGGGAAGATCTCATGTTGATGCCTGGAATTGTTCTGGCCGTGTACCATCTTTTGCAGTGCATTAATTTTTAAAAGGGAGGTTTGGAGTCATAATCATGGATTAGGCTACAAGTTAAATTGCCAACCATGATAATTATATTGCCTGTTCACCATACTATGGGACCCATGTGAATTCATAAATGTGGTTCATCATGCTATATATGGGACCCATATGAACTCATAATCTGTAAGCTCCATCCAAATTATGAGGGTCCACAGTACATCATGTCCATTGGCATGTAGAACACACATATTGCCTTGATTAGGAACTCAAGGAGCCTATGCTTTTGCTATCTGATTTCTCAAAACCAAAAGATTTTAGGCTTTTAGCATCTGTTTTTAGGATAATCTATTTATTTGGTTGTCTATATTTCTTGGACTATGTGACTATCTGATTGTCGCGAAAATGTTGGCTACACTTGTGAGTTCTGACCCCCTAGATCATACGTATAGGGGCAGGTCGATGTGTTGACCAAATCTGAAAACCTGACAGGACCCGCCAACCCGCCTCTTAGGCGGGTTCGGGTTGGGCTTAAACTAACCCGCTTATTAAACGGGTCGGGTTCGTGTTAGGGGTATGCCAACCCGCCAATCAGGCTGACCCGTTTAATAAATGGGTTAGGCGGGCAGGTCAACCCGCCAACCAAGGCACCAACCCAACCCGACAACCCGTTTACCTGACCCAACCCGTTTATTAAACGGGTTGGCGGGTCGTGTCGGGTTACCCGTTTAATAAACGGGTCGGGTTTGGGTTGAGGTATGCTGACCCGCCAGGTCGACCCGCAGACCCGGCCGATTGCCACCCCTAAATCTGACTCCATGAATGTGTTCAGGGCTCTTAAATTAAAGCCCTGTTTGGAAACTAATAGCTGGGATGGGAAGTGACATTTCAGGAAGTGGCAGCTGCCAAATCCTGTAGCTGTCAATTTCATACTTTAGTGCAAATACAATGTCACTTCCCATCCCAAATGCATTAACTCTAGGGGTGGCAAAACCTGACACGACCCGCCAACCCGCCTCTTAGGCGGGTTCGGGTTGGGCTTAAGCCAACCCGTTTAATAAACGGGTCGACCCGCGTAACACGTTTATTAAACAGTTCGGGTTCGGGTTGGGGGTATGCCAACCCGCCAACCCGGCTGACCCGTTTAATAAACGGGTTAGGCGGGTGGGTCAACCCGCCAACCCGACCCGCGAACCTGAGAACCTGTTTACCCGACCCAACCCATTTATTAAATGGGTTGGCGGGTCGTGTCGAGTTACCCGTTTATTAAACGGGTCGGGTTCGGGTTGAGGTATGCTGACCCACCAACCCGTCGGGTCAACCCGCCAACCCGACACGATTGCCACCCCTAATTAACTCCCATCCCCACTACCAGTTTCCAAACAGCCACTTGACCAACCTTTTGCTAAATGCATCAACTCCTATCCCAGTTGCTAGATTCCAAACAGGCCTTAATAAGAATTGACTTTTGGATCATAATTTTTCAACGTAAAAATATGATTTTTTGAGGGATAAAATTTGAGTACATTGTAGACTGATGATTTTTCAAGCTCCAAAAAATATGTACATGTCACAAAAGCAAGATTCAAGTGTCTGGTTTCAATTAAGCTAAACATGTAGATTACTTCTGGAGGGTCAGATGTAAAAAAAAAAAAGAGTAGATTGCAAATTTGGTGGATACAGGTCGGACCGTGGCCAATCCAAAGTCTGGAGTCTCCCTTAATTAGTGAATAGAGTTTTGGGTTGGGTTGGTGTCCATGTTGGAGTCAAAACTAAAACTACTGAATCAATTCCAGTTGGACCCTCGAATGGTACAAAACCAGATGAAAGTATCTTTGGTTACAATGTTTTCAGATAGCAGTAAGATTGGTTGGATATGAACAGGGTAATGTACAGATCCAGATCAACCAGATCCAACATGATCAGTATTATCACATAAAATTCAAATCCAAGTCGTCTACATCAAATCTACTTTGAATGAATTTAGATTCGAACATGCTACATCAAATTCGGACTCGGATTCAGATTTATTATAATGTGAACCATATGTTTACCCGTTCACATCCTTACCCTGACCCAGCCTATTTTTCACTTGAAGCTATACATGGATGCCCACCAACAAGGTGAATAGATCCAGTTATATTCAAGATGGCCAAAAATTATTGATATTAAATATAGATGACACCCGTGTCAGCCCTGGTGGTCCCAACACGTAGGACACAGCATGACATAACCCTTGATCTGCAGGGATGTTACATGTAAACAGTTCAGGCGCAACCAACCGGATACCCAACTCAAATCCGAGTTCATTAGGCAGGTTTGGTAGCCAAATATGGATCCGATCAATAATCATATATGAGTTTGGTATTAAGTTTTGCAATCAAACCCGAACCTGAATCTGACTAAAATCTGAATCTGACTAAAAACCTGACCCAATTAAGTATAAATACCAGCTTTTAAACTAGTCAGATCCGGGTTTGGTTTCATGTTCTTCCATTTGAATCTGGATCTGACTCCAAACCTGTGAAATTGGGCACACAGAGGAGAGAGAGAGGATTGAGGAAAACTTGTTTCGTTAAATTCCATACAGCATACACAGGTACTTATACATGAGGAGAACAAAAAAACATAAAACACGTATAGACAATACAAGTTTATCTAAAACACTTTAATGTTATCGAAAAATCAAAACTCTAATCAGATGAGAGTTTTGATAATCCGATAGAGTTCTGATAATTCTATTAATCCGATAGAGTGGTAACATCCGAATGGATGAGAGTTCTTAACACTTCCCCTCAAACCGGTGCATGGAGAATGCACACACCGGGTTTGTCGAGAAGATGAAAAAATGCTTCCTTTCCCAATGCCTTGGTAAAGAGGTCTACCACTTGATCTTGACTGCAAAGGTAACAGGTCTGAATAATACCTTGTGCTAACTTTTTCTACACAACATGACAGTCAATGTCTATGTGTTTAGTGTGCTTATAAAACACCAGATTTGCAGCAATATGCAAAGCCACTCGATTATCGCAGAATACAGTGACCGATTGTCTCTGCTCAACACATAAGTCAGTTAATAATAACTTAAGCCATACAGCCTCACATACAACATTTGCCATAGCTCTGTACTCTGACTCGGCTGACGAACGAGAAACCGTGGTTTGCTTCTTTGTTTTCCAAGAGATAGGAGAAAGGCCCAAAAATATGCAATACTCGGTTACAGAGTGCCACATTTGGAGAGATGTTGCCCAATCTGAATCACAGAATGCGGTAAGGTGGAGAGGAATATTGTTTTGCAGCAATATTCCTTGTCCGGGTTGTAACTTTAAATATCAAACTACTCGAAGGGCAGCTTGAAAATGTGAGAGTTGAGGTTGCTACATGAACTGACTCAGGATATGCACTGCAAATTGGATGTTTAGTCGTGTAACACTTAAATATATTAATCGTCCAACCAGACGATGATAGTGACGAGGATCATGTACAAGGTCCCCTTCTTCTGAACTTAGTCTGTATTTTCGCTCCATAGGAAAGGAAGCCGGTTTGGCACTGAGAAGGCCCATCTCGGTTATGATATTCAAGGCATACTTCTGTTGAGATAAATAGATTCTTTTACCTGAGCGGGTGACCTCAATACCCAAAAAATACTTAAGAACACCTAAATCTTTCATGTGAACTAACTGTGAGAGATGTAACTTCAGCTTATCAATTTTTCTCGAATTGTTGCCAGCAATGACTAGATCATCCATGTAGATCAAAAACACCACAAAGATATGGCATTCAACATAAGTAAATAGTGAATGATCTGCATGAGACTGTTTGAACCCGAAACTTTTAAGAGCATTAGAAAGTTTGTGGTACTAGTTTTGCGGTAACTGTTTTAAACCATATAAGGATTTATGTAGTTTACACACACAATTCTCCCCCTGATGAGCATATCCCGGAGGGATCTTCATATATACCTCCTCTTGCAAATCTCTATGAAAAAATGTGTTTTGAACATCCAATTGACAAAGTACCCAATTGCGGGCAGTCGCAACAACGAGTAAAGTTCTTACCGTGACCATTTTCACAACCGGGGCAAAAGTCTCATTATAGTCGAGGCTCTCTTGTTGTGAGTATTCTTTGTCGACCAACCGCGCCTTATATTGTTTAATCGACCCATCATATTTATGTTTCACTTTATACACCCACTTACAACCGATAGGTTTCACGTTGTCAGGTAAAGTGGTGATGGTCCAAGTATTCTTCTTTTGTAAAGCACATATTTCTGAGTGCATAGCATCCTGCCAAACTTTATACAGAACCGCTTCTTCAAAAGAGTCGGGTTCATGACTAGAAGCAATAGAGGCTAGAAAAAAAGAATGTTTTATTAAAAAAAATTTAAGGAGACAAACATTGACAATGAAAATCGAGTACTTAGCTTGGACCCTCGTATGGAAGAAGTGTTAGGGCTTGGTGAAGAAATCAACAAGCAGTAGAATTCCTTTAACCATGTATTGAGTTTTCTTGGACAAAATGATCTTCTAAGGCCACTCTCAAAAGAAGGTACAGAAGGTGTGGGTTCAATGCTATTAAAAAATTTATTCACGATTTCTAATTGAAGCTCCATGGAAGAATCTGAAGTTTCATGGGTTGCTACTTCAGGTACTGGGTCCTGTAATGGATGTGATATGGTAACAGTTTTTTAATCTTCGGCATGATCTATAAGCTTAGGTAACACAGTTCCATGCTCATTTTCTTCAATAGATTTATAAAAAAATATGTTTTCATGAAAAATCACATCTCTACTGGTAAAACTTTGATGGTTTTCTAGATCGTACACTTTATATGCTTTTTACACTTCTGAATATCCAAGAAATATAAAACGCCGAGCTCTCGAGTTAAATTGCTTTTATTTTGGCTTGTGTCGGTTGCATAACATAATGAACCAAAATGATTTTTCAAAAGGAGTTTTTTCCTCGAGTTTAGGTGTTGGTGTTCGATTGATTAGATAGGTTGCGGCAAGATGCACTCACCCCAAAACCGTATAGGTAAGTTTGATTGAAAATAGAGAGCCCAGACCACTTCAAGAAGATGTTGATGTTTATGTTCATCTACCCCATTTTGTTGGAGAGTGTAAACACAGCTATGTTGATGTACCGCACCATTATTTTTAAAAAAAATCTTGAATCTCATATGAAAAAATTCAGACCCATTATCGGAACGAAGGATCATGATTTGTTTAAGAATTTGGGTCTTGACAAGATTTAAAAAAATCTTTTATAATGACAAAAGTTTCATACTTGTGTCTCATAAGAAAAACCCAGGTTGTTCTTGTAAAATCGTCCACTATGCTTAAAAAATAGTGTGCACTAGAAAAAATGGACTTCGAATAGGGTCCTCATATATCACAATGAATAATATTAAAAGCACTTTCTGTATTAATCTCACTCAAAGGAAACTTCAATCTAGTTTGTTTAGCTTTATGACAGGTATCACAATGATGAGATTCATCAAATTCAAAAGCTAAATTCAAATGTGATTTTACTAATTTCATTCTTGAAGATGAACGATGTCTGAATCGTCTATGCCATAGTTCATGATTGGTTCTGGTGGTAAGAAAGACTTGGATATTATTGTTTGGTTGTAGAAAATATAACATGTTTCTTTCTTCACCTTGTCCAATCATCATCTTCAATTTTATGTCCTGAATAACACAAGAATTAGGATAGAAAGTTATTGAATAATTCAAAGATTTAGTCAATTGACCCCCTGATAGTAGATTCATTTTGAATGAAGGAATACAGAGAACATGATCCATACCAAACTGGAAAAGAGAAATTGAACCTTGATGTGACACAAGAATATGTTTACCGTTAGGTAATGAAACAAGTATATTGTAGGGAGTCAGATTATGAAAATCAAGGGATTTGGTTTTCATATGTTGATTGGCCCCAGAGTTAATTACCCAAACATGATTAGGGGAAACCGTGAATGGAGAAGTCATACCTGCAAAGTTGACCAACGTGGGCTGGTTTTTTACAAGTGACAGGATTTTATGATACTTGTTCATAGTGAATGCAGGAGCAATATTACTTAACCCATCACCCTTACCAATAACATTATGTGTATCCGTTGAAGTGGCCTAGAGATCATTGCAAAAAGATGTTGCAGCAGTGCTAATTTTAAAATTTGGGTCATATAGCCAATGACCTGGAGGATAGTCTATCAGCTTGAAACACTTTTCTTTAAGGTGACCAACATCATTGCAATAACTACACATAAGTCGATTTTGCCAACTACTTCTGAATTCCTGAAATTGGGCTATTGATTCTCGTCTTACTCCATTTGACGGTTCACAGCTGGGGTTATTACCATAGGGTATAGCTAAGGTCGTACCTGTTTGGCCATTAATCGGCGTCGTGAACCTAGCTTCGCATTGTTTTTCTTCTTGAAGCACCAGTGAATATACCTTAGTCACATTGGGCAAAGGTTTAAGTAAGAGGATTTGTCATCTTATTGCATTATAGGAATCATTTAGCCCCATCAAGAATTGAATAACCCTTTTCTTTTGTATTTAATCAGAAAACATTTTCATTGAGCCACATTTGCACGTTGGCACTTGGGAGTACGAACTAAGTTCATCCCATAGAGATTTTATTTTGGTGAAATAGGTAGCAACTGACATTGTTGTTTTTTGTTGCAGGCGACAAATAGAGCTTTGTATCTGATAGATTTGTGGTGCCAGACTTTGAGTATACCTTTTTTGTAGATCTTTTCACACATCATGAGCTGTGGTGAAGTAGATTACACTATCGGCAATCTCTTTACTTACCGAATTCAAAATTCAGGATAATATTATGTTATTACAGCAAACCCAAGATGGGTGATCAATCATTCCTTCTTTAGGTTCAGTAATAAAGTCGTCAACAAAACTAAATTTATTTTTTGTACTAAGAGACATCATCATGACTCTACTCCAAGTGCCATAGTTATCCTCGGTCAACTGTTGAGAGACTAGAATGTTGCCGAGATTATCAGAGTGATGAATGAAAAATTGACTAGAAGCATCCTAACCTTATTCTGTCTTGAGAGACATATCCTTTGAACTTTCTTCTTCTTGCACCATTGACATAATGAGAAAAAACTCAGCCTTGATGATGTCGCTCCTTACAACAATAAAGTTGAAGAAACAAGGATAACGAGCAATGTAAAAAGCACCAATGCCGGAACAAGAGCACATGACCCTCACTGCTGTCCAGGTATCTAAAGCTTTGATACTATGTGAAATTAGGCACACAGAGGAGAGAGAGAATTGAGGAAAACTTGTTTCAATAAATTTCATACAGCATACACAGGTTATTATACATGAGGAGAACTGAAAAACGTAAAACACATATAGACAATACAAGTTTATCTAAAACACTTTAAAGTTATCTAAAAACCGAAACTCTAATCAGATGAGAGTTTTGATAATCCGATAGAGTTCTGATAATTTTGTTAATTCGATAGAGTGGAAACTTCCGACCGGATGAGAGTTCTTAACAAAACCTAATTAGGCCGAACACGATTAAGTTGGACTTGGTAATACCTAGGTCCGACCCAAATCCGAACAGTTTCATCCCTACCCTCAAGAGAGGATGAGGTTAAGTGTAACCTTGTTGGAAATACAATCAGGGGTTCCTTGGATGCCATTCATCCATGCCATGAACCAATGTTGTTAGAATTGGTTCCAATTCAGAGGTGGGTCACGTAAGGCAACATGGGGCTAGCTCCATTAAGTGACCCAGTTCTCGGCAAGGTTCCATCGGCATTAAAAAAAGAATTGATTCAAGTTTGGCCCATTCAAACCAAATCGACTCTCAATCACTTCCAGTTAGTGCAGCACAAAAATCACTCCTTTTTTTTTGCATGAATCTGTTGTATCTAGGGATGCAAACGGCCAGATCCGGGACAGCTAAATGCATGTAGGAATCCAATCAGATCCGGGACAGCTAAATACAAATCCAATCGGATCGGATATGGAGCGCGCCAAAATTTGCAAAACCTCCATTCTGGATCCAATTGGATCCCAAGTTGTATCAACTCAAATTAGGCCGATACAGCTTGAATCGGTGAATTTATTTTTTGATAATTATTTCATTTCAAACTTTATTTAAGGAAACATCGATGATATATTTCGTTTTTCAAATGGACCCCACCTGTTTTTTGTAAGCCATTCCTGCTCTAAATCAACGGTATCTAGATCATGTCGACTGGACGGCTGAGAATGGATGCAGAATTCACGGTGCTTGGATGCGGTCAATCTCTTGGCCTAACCTGATCCGTTTCTCGGTCGTCTTGACAGAACCATCCCTTTCCTGTCAATGGGGACCACAACAGAGGACACACCCTGTGACGTGACGGTGGGCCCATTAAGTGGCCCAGTTCTCAGTCGGGTTTGGTTCGGACCCAGTTAAAACCAGACTTGAACCTGACTTTTGAGTATGGTATTGGGTCCGGACTCCAATCTAATCGAGTCCACTATAAGAAAAACCATACCCAAACCCGATAAGAATAACATGAACCAGACCCGAACCTTGTATTAATCGGTTCAAACCCAAGTCTTAATCTGACCTTCTTATTTATCACCATACCCGGACCTTGTAAAATTTGGTTTGGGTAAACTCAAACCGTTGACACCCCTAGTCACCGGGTGGCAACCAGGGGGACAACCAAGTCCCATTGGAGCCCACCAGTTAAATGTGCCTGCACATGGTGTTGGTTAACACCCGCTCATCAAAAAAGTTTGGATAAGATGGGTAATTGCGCTGTAGAGAACAATGCAAATTCCCACCTTATCCTGAATTTTCTGGAAAAGTTGGTGTTTTACCAAAATCTCAATTGGTTTTGACCCGGTCCACATCCAATCAGATCCGAGCATTTACTACAATTTTATTTTAAAAGGATGTGTTCCCTCACTCACGCCACTTGATGGATGACCTTACCAAAAGGGGTATTTCGGTCATTGTGTCAACGATAGCTGCCGTGTCTGACATGGTTACGCGTCATTTCCGTGCTCCAACTCGCCGATTAATCGCCGACCTTGTAGGGTGGCAGAAAAAGTACCTTTTAATAAGCTGAACTTGACTGAATTGTGAATCTTTGACATTGTCCAAGACACAAATCAGGTCAGCCTGTTTGCTACTGGATCAAATTGTATCAAACTTGACCCAACCACACCTCAAGATGGAAGTAGAGACGAAGAGATGGACAGCTTGGGAGAGGGAAAGAGAAAAGAGAAAGCTCAGCAAACTTTTACATCCACAATATGATGGATTGTGCAGAAAAAAGAAAATAATGAGAAAAAAACAACAGTAGGAAAATAGGGAAACATTTTATTTAAGGTCCAACCTTTTGTCCTTGATTTCAAAAAGCAGGCAATTTTATTGAAATTTCTGAAAACTTCCAAACAAGAACTTGCATTTGTTATTGTCTTCTAACTCAGGTTAAATTATAAATCCAATTACAATAGTAACATTCATCTTTAAGATTTCAAACTTTATTTATTTTTTTCTCATGAGGTTGAATTCAATTTATCATTTGGTAGGGGCGGTTTGTGAATGTCACCCAAAGTTAATGGGATGTCACAAGTTTGAAACCCATGGCTGGCGTCCTTAGCCACAAGTTCGAAGCTAGGCATACTCTTCAATGGACAGGGAGGGCCTTAAAGGTTTACCAACTTGCGGACAGTGATTTGAGTTTTTTCCCTTGGCTTATCAAAAAAACAAAAAATCATGTTTTTCAAGTTGATCTGAGGTCTTTATTGGACTGTTTAAAAAAATTTTATATCTGAAATTTCATAAAAGAGAAGTGTATTTTTGGAAATAAAAGCAAAATAGTTGGCCCAAGTGAATTTCTCAGAGCAAAATAAAAAAGTTTACGCGTACGAGAAAAACGGAAACTGAAAGTATCTGCCGCCACCACGGAACAACACGCCGATTTATTGAACTCAGCTGCCGAGGAATTGATAAGGTCGGCGTCGTCTTTGAAAATTAGATGGATTAAAAAACGGAGAGAGAGAGAGAGAGAGTGATAGACGAAATGGACAGACATTTTACAGGTCGTCAACTCCCCCCGTTTTCCTTCCCCCTTCCTCCTTCCACGAAGTCTCTCTCTCTCTCTCTCTCTCTCTCTCTCTCTCTCCGCCTACTTTTGCTTCTTCTCTTCTCTGGTTCGGTGTTTCGGTAAGGACTCTCTCTCTCTCTCTCTCTCTCTCTCTCTCTCTCTCTCTCTCTCTCTCTCTCTCTCTCTCTCTCTCTCCGCCTACTTTTGCTTCTTCTCTTCTCTGGTTCGGTGTTTCGGTAAGGACTCTCTCTCTCTCTCTCTTTGTTTCATTTTTTTATTCATCATCGTTTCCGTCGTTGTGATGATCATCGTCGCGCTATACGTTTTCAATTTCGGTTGAAAGCGGAGTTTGATTTTGATGATTTTGTACTGATCCGTAAGTAATCTGTTTGATGATCATCGATAGCCAGTTCTTGCTTCGATCCTTAGAGATGATCAATTCTGCATTATGAGGCTCTCTCTGTATTTTCTTCTTTATTTTTAATTTAATGTTATCAATTATTGCTGCGATCATCATGTTTTTGATCTTCAGTTGCGTCGTTAAGCATTAAAAAATCAAATTTTTACCATAATAGCTATCATGTCATAATGAATGCTTCTCTTCTTTTATTTTTTTGATCCGTTGAAGTGATGTTATTACGTGAGAATATGTTTCTGATCGTTTTTTGATAATTTAAATTTTTTGGCTATTTTCGTTTTATATACAACACGTATTTCTTGTAATTATATTTTTTCTGCTTCATTTCCTACTTGATTGCTGACTGTAAGTTCAAGTATATATTTGAAAATTTGTGTGCATGTTCTCTTATTTAATTTGTTTTCGTTTAATTTATTTTCCTTTTCGATGAATAGAGTTGTGCTGATTTAGGGCAGAGTGATGTGAAAATGCAGCAATTTTCTGCTTTTATCATTTTCAAACTGTGGTTTATGCGTATTGAAATTCTGTGATTTGTTATTTTCCTTTTAATTTATATATATTCATTTAAAAAAAAAAACTTTTTAGGGAAAATTTTATCTTTTTGTGATACTTTTTTTTGCAGTTATCTCATTTATTCTTCTTTAGATTTTTTCCTTTTTACTTCTCCTTTTCTGCCATACTTTTAAGAGGATCACTTGCAAAGGAAGTTTCCTTCTCAAGATCAAGTTTGTTTCTTCTTCTTTTGTATTCTTTTGATTCTTTTGTGGACATATACAAATCAGCTTAGTAATTCATTGACTTTCATTTAATCTTTTATTTTGTGGCACAACAAATGTATGCAATAAGCATAAATTCTCAGTTTTTTTTGTTGAATTTTCTTTTGTAGAGTCAGATTTATTTTGTCAAAGAATTTTCCTCCAACTTATTATGCTCCATATTGAATATCAGTTTAAATTGTTGAACTTGTGTTTGATTCATCTCGATTTCAAGGACTGCACAATTATTAGTTGGCTATGCTTGTAGTCATGTGATAAACCATGTGAAGAATGAATACAATTTTAGTTCTTAATTTATCTGTGTGAATCCTTGATGGATGAATCTACTTGAACTCTTTTTGTTGCTTTTTTCACCCTCCAATTTCTCATTGGATGTTTCTATTGTTTCTTTACAGCGAATTACAATCCAGTCACTTGAAGTCTGCAAGAGTTATCAGAGGGGTGAAGTTGTTCTATAGCTAAAATCATACGTTTTCTGTAGTTCCCTCTTTTGGACTTGCTGGGCTTCTCAATTTGGTATAGAAAGGTAAAAACTTGCCTGTTCTTATAGAAAAAATAAAAGTGATCACTGGTTTGGTATAACATAAATTTCATATTTTGAATGCAGGCAACTATTTAATTTGTTGGTTGATTTTTCTGTGTGCAACATAAGGAGGTTACACATTTTCTTCAACTGGTTTAAGTGTTAAATCAGAAGGGCTTCATCTATGAAAACCTGGCAAACTGGAAACTCCACTCAGATTAGCAATTAGTGCATTTGCCCCATTGAGAAATGGGCAGTCAATGGAACCTCTTTGGGTTTCCACTGCGTTGGGTCTTTCTTGCGGTCTTGACTTTTCACCTCAAGATCGAAGTATGCTTCTCACTTAATCCCGAAGGTATGGAAATTGCATAATTTTTTCTCCCTTTTATATTCTTTTAGCAAAAGCTTGTCTTGTTGAATTTATCTTTTATTTTTCGCTGCTTATCTTGGCTTCTTCATTCTTGGAGTTGTTCTCTTTGAAGATTGGTAATAATGGCTTGTTTAAAAGTCAGGTGTGGCTTTGTTGGAGTTTCGTGCAAGAGTGGATTCAGACCCTTATGGTTCCCTCTCTAATTGGAGCCCCAATGATGATAGCCCCTGTATGTGGTCCGGAGTTCATTGCCGTGATGATAAAGTGCAGAAGTTGTAAGTCGTTGCAACCCTTTCCTGCTTCTCTTTGTTTTCAATCCTTGCAGATTTCTAAGAATCAGTAACTAGTGGGCCTTTCTTTCCTGATCCATCATGTCATTTATGTATTTGTTGGGAAACTCATCCTTCTTTTAGTGAACTTGTTTTGATTCCTGCAGTTGGTCTGGTATTCTGATGCCTTGAAAAAGTCAGAACTGTGGTCATGAATGTCGTTCTTGGGAAAATCTCACGATGAGAAATCTGTTTTTTTCTGGAAAATGCCAACATATATAAAATATGAAATATGAAAATTGTAAAAATATAAAACTTATAAATAATCTAAGCAAAATATTTTAAAAGTACTTTATCTTCACAATAAAGCATGACATTTTCAATATAGTTGATATTATGAAAATATTACATTTTTTTTGGCATTCTATTGGCTTTTGAAAATGTGATAAAATAATGATATTTTCAAAACATAGCTGGTATTTGTTACAAAATCTAACTTACACCACAACATTATTTTTTAATGCGTGCATGTCTGTGTGTGCGCGTATGCACCGCATGTGTGTGTGTGTGTGTAATTCTCTCATCATGATTATGAGGGACAGAGAAAGTCATCGCGACGCCTTAGAGTGTGAGACCAGACTTAAGTTGTAGTCAAAAACTGAAAAAAGGAAAAGACTGATTATTTTCCTTGTCCCTGCTGTTCCTTTTCCTTCTCTTTGCTGTTTGAGGAATATCTGCCATCTGGGCTTTGCCACCAGTTGCCAAGAGCTGATCTATCTATGAACTTTTGCATCTTTACAGTCTCACTTGGTTGATTCTGTGGGGGAATTCATGGATCATGAAAAAGCTGGGGATTAGTATGGCTGGCTCTTTAGATTAAGTGTTTGCACTTTGTTTAGGCATTGAAATATACTGAATTTTCTTGAAGAGTAAAAAGTGACATTAGGTCTACAGCAGAACATGAAACAAAGTGCTTTTTCTGTCCCTGAAACAATCATCATTCATCCATAAATTTATTATTTTAAAATATACTGAGCAATTCTTTTTCCTGCTTTTAGGACTTTCTTTGAATGCAGAAGATTGGAAAAGAATAATTGTATATTCATTTTGACCACAACTTGCTGTTAACTGGACATGGAGATGGAAAGAATGCAAAAGTTTAATGCTTGAAGATCTAAAATGAGGAATGTTAATGAAGTTACTGACAACAATAGGGAATTTTGGATCTCATCTCTGTCTGTGTCTATATTGTGGAGCTTGTACATGATATAGAATTTTTGGAATTTCCTTTGTTTGTCTGCAGATTGCAACCTACTTTGTACAATAGAAATGTATGTTATTGTTACATATTTGTCAGTATTGCTTTTATTAGCAGGATCTTGGTGTCAAAACTTTGTCACTCATGAGATTTGAAGCTTATTCATTTGCTTCAGAATATTAGTCTATTTCCTACATAAGCTGGGAAATCATTACGGATCATTGTTGACTTCTTTGGTCTGCATTCTCAACTTTGTATCAATTCTTGCAGGGATCTTAGTGAGTTCGCTTTAAGAGGAATCCTGGCACCTGAGATTGGGAAACTTAGGGAAATGAGAGCCCTGTAAGTTTTTTTTTCTTTTAAAGTTTTATATTCTATTCCCAAAGAAATATTATTTATCTGATGTCGCTTCATTATGTTTTTTTTTTTTCCTTGGGTGATTTATTTAAAGTGTGTCACTGTTTTCCATGTGCATTGTCTAGCCATCATGCCCTTTTGTAGTTATTCTTATCAACAATTGTTCACATTAAAATACATTTTCGTGATCCTTGTATGTTGTTGACCATAATTGTCACATTGCTTATCATGTGTCTTTCTTTAATATCAAGTAAATATTGTTGGGTTGGAATTTGTAATGTTTATATTGTAGCATGTACATGAGAAAACATGACTAAAAATTATATATGAGAAAACAGACATGAGTAGAAGCTTTGGATATGTGTGGCCTTTTTGTGTTCCATCATATGTGAATGTATTTCTCTATAGCATCGCTCTACAATATTCAACTGGGTGTTGAGATGATTTTTTCATTTTCTTGTCTGGTTGCTACACCACGTGAAGCCACTTTAGTCTATTTTTGCTCAGTACAGTGCTTTTGTTTGCATTCAAATCTAAATAATCTTTTGTTTCATACATGTATTTGAGTAATAATTACTACTTAACTAGACTCAACATTTCATAAAAAATTCATGAGACACATGAGAAAGGGGAAATTCTTAGTGTGTATATTATGTTGAACTTTTAAAAACCAAAATATACTTGATATTTAGAATATTCCTATTGAAATGAAGAGGCCTAGGAGATCTGATGAGAACTAGTACGTTAAAATAACTTTTGTTTATTTCACAGAAAGCTGGTTTTGAGTATGAAATCTGTAGATGTGCATGTGTGCAACAGTCAAGCACATGTGCACACAGAAGCTCCTGGGATGTGATCTTCACGGTCTCTTCATGATCCCATGTGGCTGAAAGAAAGAAGCTAAAGTGCATGTGCTGATCATGTGTTTTTGATGAAAAATGATATTTGGAGGCTAAAAATTTTACAATGATTTTGGACCATTGATTTTTTAAACATTGTAAAATCCCACCCATGTGTCGGAATCAAACACTTTAAGAGCTGATCCCAATAAAGTCAAGTACATAGATCACATTTGTACGGTCAGAATTTAAAAATAAAACAAAAGAACCCTAAAAAAATCATTTAGCACGTATCATTTTGGCACCTACCCATTACTCTATATATAGAGAGAGAAATTGATAGCTGCAAACACCTTAGATGCTAAATGAGTTTTTCAGCTTCTTCGGTTCTTTTTATGCAGTTTCTGCTGGAGCCTAAAAATTTACAAAGATTTTAGACTGTTGATTTTTCGAATCTTATAAAAACCCACCCATGTATGTGTTGGAATCAAACGCTTTAAGAGCTGATCCCTATAAAATCTAGTACATAGATCACATATGTATGGTCAGAATTTATAAATAAAATGAAAAAAAACTGCAAAATCTATTTTGCACACTCTTTAGCACCTAACGTGTGAGCAGCTACCATCACTCGATATTTATGGCACTTTGAAGATTTCACTCTCACTAAAAGAGTGCCTTTCATTTTCAATATATTTATTCATTAAGGTATTTCATGCATTTAATGTAGTGTAGAACAAGTTGATTTTAGTTATGCCATACTTGTGGCTGTCATGACCCTTTGAAACTTGAAACTCATGATAGGAGAATATGGGTTATATGTACATGTGCTGATCTTCCTTTCCTTTTACATGTACTTAATTACATCTGATTCCATTTTGGCAGCATCCTCTATAAAAACAATTTCTCAGGCAGCATTCCTAAAGAGATAGGAGAGCTTACAAAGCTAGAGTTGTTAGACCTAAGGCATAATAACCTGGGTGGTCAGATTCCTGCTGAAATCAGAAATATGTTGTCACTGAAGCACCTGTAAGTCTGCTTTTATAACTTAATATCTAATGCCCATGCTTTCGTTTTTTATTATGACGTACTTGAATTACTGCCTGTATCCCTTGCATTGTAGCCTGGCTTTCAACAATGATTTTGAAGGTGGCTTGATTCCAGAGTCTGTAAAGCTTTGCATGCTCTTAGAGGCACAAGTTGGTCAAGCTCTTTCATATGATACTCAACATCGAATCCATTGCATGAGCAGAAAGCTTGGAATGAGGTAAAGGAAAGTGGCATTGTAATTACTAATCAATTAGTTTCTCTAGATATTCTTGTCTACTTCTGTTCAAATTGAAGTAAATGTGAGTTTCATGACTTCATCCTTTGACATGGATAGTTTTTATAGTCTCCTTTTGAACCATCATTGTTATTTGATAATAATGGTGGCACTCATCTCAGCAGTGAACATTAGTGCTGTAATGTTCTGTCTTAGCAAAATCCTGCCACTGTAGGTTCCTAGTACTTCATCAATATTTTGTGAAGGCTTTACAAGTGATAAGTTTATGTTATGTTGATATATACTCTCTATGGAAAAACTGATGATTTTTTTTTTTTTTGCTTTTAATTGTGAAATTTTTGTTGCTTTATTGCTTTTACAGCCATGCTGAATATTTTGCTGCATGCGAGAGTTAAGTCTGAGTTTTCAACTGATGTTTTTTGTAGCATGCCCACCAGTTTGAAACTGCTAAATGATAATAATCCTTTTATGAACCAGTTGAAAGGAAAACTTCTAAAATTCAAATGGTTACCTCTGTATGTGAGAAGAATTCATATCTCTTGTATTGTTTTAATTCATGCTATTTTCAGTGGAAATTCTCATTTTAGCAATTTTTCTTTCAGCCTTGTAAAGAGTTCCTCAAGTGGCAATGAGAAGTCTCAAGACTTTCCAGGTAAGTAAACTGATGCTTTTTGGGTCCCCACTCTAAAAGAATGTAGGATTGATGTATCATAAGCTTCGGCTTCAGATTAACTGAACTCTTGTCTTATTGAATCAAATGTAGCTCGGCATGTACAACATCTGCTTATTTCTGTCCACCGCAAACTTCTAGTTGTGACGAATGGGGCTTCTAATTCTGCTCGTGAAGCTTCTACCCCACCACAAAATTCTTTGCGTAAAGCAAAAGGTCCTCCTAACATTGGCTCAACTGCTGCACCACCTTCGTCACCATCTCCTGCCCCTGCACCACCTTCGTCACCATCTCCTGCTCCCTCTTCTACTGCTTCTCCTAGCACTCCAACACAGGAGCCTGGGCCTGGCCAGTCTTCCACACCATCATACAGTCAACCACAAAGAAAACAAACAACAAGAATGTGGATTTTAGCTGTTGCACTTCCTGGTGCTGCTGTTATTCTATTTGTCAGTATCGCACTGCTTTTTATGTGCCGAAGTCGAGGTGAGGCGACAATTGGGCCTTGGAAGACTGGACTAAGCGGCCAATTACAGAAGGCATTTGTAACAGGTGAATTATTTAAGCACAAATTTGCTAGTTGCTTATGTTCAGTATTCGAGGACTTGGTGAACTTAAGTCCAGTTAATGAAGTTCTCATATATAAGCGGATCTGAGTCCCTGGTTTTGAAATTCGATCAGTGTGGCGATAGTCATGTATTATATTGTGTGCTCACTTTCTTTTTATATTTCTGGTTTTGAATGGTATCTGTAAACATAATCAAGTTTATATTGTTAAGTCTAAAATGTTAGATTTATCTTTTGCTTGAGAGACTTGACATGAAAGAGATTGATTTTGCTAATAAAATGATTATTCATTCACTTTTTTTGTCTTACAAAATATATTTCCTGTTATATGTTTTATGTTATTTATTATTATATCTATACTTTTCTTATTATTGATTAGTTTTGTACAAATTGTATATATTTCTCTACTATTGGTTAGACTTTAGCACATTCATTTTTAGTATGTTGCTATTTTTGGTTTTGGATCTCAATCGTTTCTTTATTCAGTGTGTTTTCTTTCCTTTTGTTCAAACATATTATCAATTTTCTTAACTGAAAACATTGAACTTATTGACTTCATGGACTAATTGCTATTTGACTCATTACGCTATGACTTTATTTGTCTCAATGTTCAGCTCATGATCCATGATTTATCTGCAGAAAGGTTTTTGTTAATCTTGGCCTTTAATTGGAATATTTCACTTCTTTTTCCCTAACATTTATGTGGTTTCTATTGACAGGAGCACCTAAGCTCAATCGGCCAGAACTAGAAATTGCTTGTGAAGACTTTAGCAATATCATCGGTACTTTGCCTGATTGCACAATATTCAAAGGAACACTATCAAGTGGAGTTGAAATAGCAGTATCATCAACTACAGCTATGTCTTCCAAAGAGTGGTCAAACTGTTCTGAGTTGTACTTCAGGAAAAAGGTTTGGATCAATCAAGCTAATAAAAAATCAAAACTTGAGTTCTTCAATGACTGGTTACTTATGTTGGCTTTGCATCATATGTAGATTGATACACTATCTCGCTTGAACCACAAGAACTTTGTCAATCTTCTTGGCTATTGTATCGAGGATGAGCCTTTTACTAGAATGATGGTTTTTGAGTATGCTCCAAATGGGACCCTCTTTGAACATTTGCATGGTGAGTATGGCTTTCATTGGGATACTTAATTATGGGCTCGAATGAGTTGCATTGTCTTGAGATATCATAAGTTGAATTTTACTTGGTGTCCTTGTTTGAGTTGGGTTTGTGATTTTGCACTCTTGCTTAGAGGCAAAAGCGGAAGTTGATCAAGCTTTATTTATTCATTGTGATTATCCAATTTTCAGTTAAAGAAGTTGAGCACTTGGACTGGAGTGCAAGAATGAGGATTATCATGGGAGTGGCTTATTGCCTACAATACATGCACCATGATCTAAGCCCACCAGTAGCTCATCCTAATCTGCATTCAAAATCTGTCTATTTAATGGATGACTTTGCTGCTAAGGTATGTTATAACTCTTGCTTTTGTTATTCATTTTGTAGTTTTATTGGCAGCAGAATCTCATCATTTACTTTTCTGCTGTTCCCAAGTTGGCGGATTTTAGCTATTGGAAGGAAACAACAGAGAAGGCAACGCCATGTGGTGATGATGATTTGAATCAACTTGACTGGCCTTATTCAGATTTGGAGAGCAATGTCTACAACTTCGGGGTTCTTCTCTTGGAAATTATTTCTGGAAAGCTTTTTTATTCTGAAGAACAAGGACTTCTTGTTAACTGGGTAATGTGTCTGAAAGCATATGTTGTTTTCCTGCACTTCATTTTTCCTAAACTTGCATGACATTGATCAGACATTCACAAAGGAATCTACCAATCTCAAAAAAGATAAAGCGTTTCAGATCTTTCAAAAATTGGTTGTCAGTTTTTTACCATCTGTATTATTGAAGCTCATGATAATACTGATCATCTCTAATGTTGTTAATGACTAATGACTGAAAATTTCACCTTTCTTGTTTTCATTTTCTTGATCTTCTGCCTTCTATTTGGTATCTTTTTTGGTATCTTTTTCTATTTTTGGCCTTTTGGTTTCTCACATTTTCCTATTGTTGGATTCATGTGCTTTCAGGCGATTGATTACTTGAATGATAAACGTAGCATCAGTTACATGATTGACCCCACATTGAAGTCCTTCAAAAACAATGAGCTAGACATCATTTGTGAGGTCATTCAGCAGTGCATTCATCCAGACACAAATCAGAGACCTACAATGAAGGACATAACCACAAGATTGAGGGAAGTCGTACAGATTTCACCAGATGCCGCAACCCAAAGGCTTTCTCCTCTTTGGTGGGCAGAACTCGAGATACTTTCAGTTGAAGCCAGTTAGCTTTGTGCGTTGCAATCATGTCTGTGAATAACCTCCTGTAAGCCTTTAATCCGCCATTGTACAATCTGTATTTCTTTCATGTCACCATGTTTTCTTCTTTAATTTACTCGGATTAACCTGTCTCGCCATGCCAGCAAGTTGGCCTTGATTTCTTTTATTTTTTCCTATTTTTTGATTCTTTTTTTAACTAAACAAAACTCAATAACTAGTCGCCTAAGGTGTTGTAATGGGGTTAACCTACCCAGCTTATACTCAAAATGATTGAGACGAAAAGGACAAAGCGTGTCTCAATGTGATGAATTTTTCTCCTTCATATGTTACTGTGGGAACTCTTCATAGCAGGCTACTTAAAGCTTCTGTATATTCTTCTATGCCCTACTGAAGATTTGCATCTTCCAACACACACATTGGCCTGCAGCAGAAGAGGGAAAGAGAAAAATAGACAGATTTGGAGTTCTTTGATGCATGTGAACTTGGTCGTGTATGTGCGAAAGTTTTGTAAGTATAATGGATCAACGGCACATCTCTCTCTCTCTCTCTCGCAGTCACAGTATAATGGATCAATGGCAAATCTCTCTCTCTCTCTTGGTCACTGCTAGTTCACAACAAGAACCGATGGTTGATTGTTGAAATCAACTCTACACTGAAAAACTTTGCCAACTGCGGACTAACACACACAGTATGTTATTATTAAAATATAAGAAACTGTGATATGTCCTATGGAATCTGTCTGGGAATGTTTGGATTGGTGAAATTAGGTGGAATTGGAATCCTGTTCTGCCAATATTTTGTTCTCTGTTTTGATGAATTCAAGTTCCACCTAATTCCATCAATCCAAGCACAACTGTTTGACCACTTTGGACAAGGAATGCGATCTCTTATGGAAGGCAAGGATTGAACTGTAAAACTACACCGCTTTCTCTTCATAATGTGTTGGTGATAAAGAAGATGATGAGCATCAGATCCCATATAGTTAATTTCTTTTCTACCTTATCATTTGCATGACAAGTTAGAAAAATGTTGCTTTTTGCAACACCTTGAAGTGGTATGGTCTATTTGCAAGGGGGAAGGGGAGCAGCGTCCAAGAGATCTGAAGGGTCTGTTTTGGATGTGATATTTGCAAGGAATTGATGGAGATTGCTTGGAGAGAATCCTAGAGAAATGGATATTGAGACAATTAGGAGTAATTCTCTTGTTTAGAAGCCAAAAAAAAAAGAAGTCTTCCATAGAATGATTTAGTATTATCTCCTCCTTTTTGAAGAAATCCGATACAAAGATTTTAAAGAAATTGGCTGAAATCCGATACAAAGTTTTATAAGGGAAATTTTCATACTTATCTTATCAGTGTTAAATATGTTAAAAACACACCTAAATTTATGTTCTGTTAAACATATATCTGTTTTTTGTTCGTTTAACTTGGTTATTACAAACTCAAGTTGAGTCCCCACCACCCACCCACCACCACTCTCTCTCCCTCTCTGCCACTACTACAGCCCATTAAATCTCCTTTGTGCGGCCTCTACTATCACCACTACCTCTTATCCTCTTTCCTACTACCACCACCACTAACCACCCATTTTTTTTATTTTTCTGCTGCCCACCACCACCTCTTTTTTTTTGTCACCATTTTTTTATCACCAACCATCCCTACTTTTTTCGCCTTCTCCTACCACTATCACCATTTCTCCCTTCTCTCACGATTTGCTATCCATCAACGGCCATGGTCTCATTTCTTCCACCATGCCTCTTTTCTTTCCCTGCTATTGCCCACCACATCTATCTTCTCTAATAACTTGGGTGTGTTTTTAACATTTTTTATAACTTAGGTGTGTTTTTTAACTCTAATAACTTAGTTGCGTTTTTTAAAATTTTTGAAATTGACTGAAATAGATTTTCTTAGTATTTTCATGATTCCTTCAATTCCTTTGTCCTAAACAACCTGATCCAAGGAAACCTTGATTTTTAATAAATGCTTCCATTCTGATGCAAATTAAAGAGGCTCGATTTACAAGAAAACTACATTACACTATTTTTATGCACGAAATTAAAAAAAAGGAAAAATACGATCAAATTACATAAAATTCAAGAAAATAACAAATTAATCATCCAACCTCCTCCTGGAGAGTCTCATAACAACTATTTATAGTAAAACAGGAAACCCTACCCTATGTTGGATCTTGAGTGAGACCTGAATACCCAAATAAACATAAAAGAACTCAAATTCAAAATGCAACTACGAATCCTATTGGATCCCCTCTTGTTGGATCCATCATATTAAATCACCTTATGTTCCTCCTTTTCTTCTTCTTGCCTTTTGTTGGAGTTATATCCGACTCTAGATCCACAACTGCATAATCCTTCACGAGTTGGAAAGGATGCATATGGGTCTGCACAAAAGAATCGTGCAATCATAAATAACGGACTCACTATCATGCTTTGATTCTTGATCCTCATTTGTAGTATTTGAATCTGTTTTTTCATGCTTCTCATGTCCAACCAACTAAACATGAGGCATTGGGCTGCTAGATGCCCAACTCCATTGCAATGAAAACCTTGGTTTACCTTCAAATGCCTCGTATGCAGGCCCTAAATCCTTACATTGGGTTGATGGCTTGTAATTCTTTAGATTGGTGGCCTTAGTATCATGCTGGTTTGAGTGAGTGAGACTCAGTCGGGACAAAAAGCAAAAGCAAAAAGTGCAGCACTTTCAAAATTTTAGAAGCGAGAAGCGCGGGACAAGTTAAAAGTGAACCGAAAGCTATTTAGGAAGCCGAAGCAGGTTATATGTCTCCCCCCCCCCCCCCGAACAGGGCATCTCATGCTCGGGGGTCCCAAAAAGCACCACATATTTAAGCATGTGCGTCTCGTATCCCCATGTTTGTCAGCATTAATTAGCATTGGAGTTTGATGTGATTGCAAAGACTTAAGTACCCTCTCCTCCATTGGTGCCAAAAAAAATAACGATTCTAGAAAAGGAGTGATTGTAAAGACTTAAGTGCCCCGAAGATGATTATTTAAGACTCGGTCTCTGCACTGCAGGATTATCCGAAAAAGAAATCTCTCTTCGAGGAGGCCATGAACATCAACCCTCTCACTCTCTCTCTCTCTTCTCTTTCTGCTTTTGTGCACATCCAGCAGAAGATCCTACATTGCTCCATCAAGCACCGACTGACCTGCACATTGACTGTTGTGGAGCCTGATTCAGAGTTTTTACCCTTACAGAAGGAGGGTTTGGGGGCTCCTCCCAGCGTGGGTAGCATCATTCAACTAAATGAGTTGTGGATCCTGATTCAGAGTTTTTACCCTTACAGGAGAGGGGTTTGGAGGCTCATCCCAACGTGGGTAGCATCATTCAACTTGAAGAGTTGTGGAGCCTGATTCAGAGTTTTTACCCTTACAGAAGAGGGGTCTCAGGGTTCCTCCCAGCGTGGGTAGCATCATTCAACTTGATGAGTTGTGGAGCTTAATTCAGAGTTTTTGCCCTTATAGGAAGAGGGTTTGGGGGCTCCTCCCAGCGTGGGTAGCATCGTTCAACTTGATTCGTTGTGGAGCCTGATTTAGAGTTTTTGCCCTTACAGGAGGGGGGTCCGGGGGCTCCCTCCGGCGCGGGTCCCGCTGACATTCTCGCTTGACATCCACATCTTGATTCTAGCATGCTCCTTGTTGGATTTCCCATTGATTTCTTTCAACCTTGCTTGGAACAAACATGTCTTTCTCACCACGACACCTTATGTATTTTTTGACCAAAAAAACCTTCTCACACTGAAGCCAACTTTTAAGGCATAATCATTGTAAAATTTATATGCAGCTTCTTCATTATTAAACTGCATTCCTTCTACCGGAACATAGTCAAGTGTACTTCCATGTACATTCCCAATGCCTACACTTTTGTAGTGTTGTGCAACTCAAATAACACAAAATAATAGGGGTCTAGTTTTTAGTTAAAATGTGGAATGAAATGACAATAGAAAATGCTGAAAATTTACATAAATAAACTAGACTCAATAATGAAGACATCACTTTTTACGGATTTGGAATATGACCTCCGGTTAGGGAGATATGACTCTGACAAGTTGGTCCTAATTCAGGTAGCGATTTGCTTACTAAATAACACTACATATCGCTATAGTGATTTGCAGAAGACACTAAAAATCACTATAGTGATATCCAACAACACTATAAATCGCTGTGGGGCTCGTTGGAGACCCAAAAACACTATAAATCGCTATAGCGATTTGTAATGTCTTCCGCAAATCATTATAGTGATTTATAGTATTTTTGGGTCTCCAACGAGCCCCACAGCGATTTATAGTGTTGTTGGATCTCACTATAGCGATTTGTAGTGTCTTCCACAAATCACTATAGCGATTTGTAGTGTTATTCAGTAAGAAAATCACTGTAAATCGCTACCCGAATTATGACCAACTTGTCAGGGTCATATCTCCCTAACCGGAGGTCATATTCCAAACTCATAAAAAGTGGTGTCTTCGTTAATGAGTCTAGTTTATTCCTGTAAATTTTTAGCGATTTCTATTGTCATTTTATTCTCCATTTTAACTAAAAACCAGACTCTTATTATTCTGTATTATTTGAGTTGCACAACACCATTCTCGCTTGACATCCACATCTTGATTCTGGCATGCTCCTTGTTGGATTTTCCATTGATTTCTTTCAACCTTGCTTGGAACAAACATATGTCTTTCTCATCACGACACCCTGTGCATTTTTTGACCACGACACCCGGGACTCGTGCCGGGGGGGAGCCCCCGGACCTTCTCCTGTAAGGGCAAAAACTCTAAATCAGGCTCCACAACTAATCAAGTTGAACGATGCTACCCACGGTGGGAGGATCCCCCAAACCGCCCTTCTGTAAGGGCAAAAACTCTAAATCAGGCTCCACAACGAATCAAGTTGAACGATGCTATCCATGCTGGGATGAGCCCTCAAACCCTCCTTCTATAAGGGCAAAAACTCTAAATCAAGCTCCACAGCTCATCAAGTTGAATGATGCTACCCACGCTGGGAGGAGCCCTCAGACCCCCCTTCTGTAAGGGTAAAAACTCTAAATCAGGCTCCACAACTCTTCAAGTTGAATGATGCTACCCACGTTGGGATGAGCCTCCAAACCCCTCTCCTGTAAGGGTAAAAACTCTGAATGAGGATCCACAACTCATTTAGTTGAATGATGCTACCCACGCTGGGAGGAGCCCCCAAACCCTCCTTCTGTAAGGGTAAAAACTCTGAATCAGGCTCCACAACAGTCAATGTGCAGGTCAGTCGGTGCTTGATGGAGCAATGTAGGATCTTCTGCTGGATGTGCACAAAAGCAGAAAGAGAAGAGAGAGAGAGAGTGAGAGGGTTGATGTTTATGGCCTCCTCGAAGAGAGATTTCTTTTTCGGATAATCCTGCAATGCAGAGACCGAGTCTTAAATAATCATCTTCGGGGCACTTAAGTCTTTACAATCACTCCTTTTCTAGAATCGTCATTTTTTTTGCACCAATGGAGGAGAGGGTACTTAAGTCTTTGCAATCGCATCAAACTCCAACGTTAATTAATGTTGACAAGCATGGGGATACGAGACGCACATGCTTACATACGTGGTGCTCTTTGGGACCCCCCGAACATGAGATGTAGCTAACTGCCCTATTCGGGGGGGGGCATATAACCTGCTTCGGTCATCGAGCCCGATCTCGGCTTTGTGGATACAGATCACGTAAACTAGCAGGAAATATTGAGTCGGACTGCAACCGGCGATCCAGAGTTGAGCATTCTCAATTGAGCTATTCTATTTTAGAGCAAAAGGAGCCGGGGAGTGCACTTTGGCCATCTGAGACCTCGAGACTGCGTTGTCATGGTAGTGGGCTAGGTTCTTGGTGATAATTAAAGTCCCTTAGGGTTTGGTCGTCTGGACGTCAGCCGGGGCCGTTAGGGTTTACAGTGGAGAGGAGTTCGTAGAGGTCTGCTTGTTGTTGGTAAATCCATGTTTGGTAGTTTCCATGGAAGACCTGATGGACTGTTGACATAATGATCAAGATGAAGATGAAGGTGGTAGTGGTGGCTAGTTGAAATGAAGGAGCAGTGTGGGCCCATATAAATTTATAGAGCAGAAGGTATGTTTACAGAGAGACAAGTGTGGATTTTCTGTTTTGGGGTTTTTCATTTGGTCAGTGTATGCTTGTCACGGTGGTAGACAAACCACTGAATCTCGAGTGTGTGTTAGTGCATCAAATTTAAGTCAGAGTAATCATTAAGGCTTAATCAATGTGATTGGTCATGCCCAAGAGAGTCAGGATCAGGTGCAATGTGGTTGCACACGTTTGGTGGGGAGATAAGGCTGGCATTGGATGGAGTGGTAGGGAGAGGAATGAAGTTTGCTTGGGAGGGAGCCCATCCCCATCGAAACCGCCATGGTCTTGGGTCCCCGCTTCCGTCTCTGCTTCCATCTCCCTGTCCATGTATTGAGAGATTTTCAAAAGCTGACAAGCAAAGTGTGCCTAAAGGGTGGTATTTGCCAAATCCAAAATTTAGCATCAGCCACTTTATATATATATATATATATATATATATATATATATATATATATATATATATATATATATATATATATATATATATATATATATATATATATATATATATATATATATATATATATACTGGAGCACCTAATCCCACCTAATAAATGAAAAATTAGTGAGTTTTTTTTTGTCAAACAGACCTTATAGATATGATCTACATGTATTTTTAAGTAGAAAACAAGTTTTGGATCATGTGATTATTATGTTTGTATTGATTTTTAAGACCTTAAAAAATCAATGGTCCACAATATACCAAGGTTTAATTATTTTAAAAAATCTTATTTTATGTTAAAAAAACAGGCATCATTTGTTATCAAATAAACTATGTTGAATACATTTATGAAGCTTGATTGAGAATATGCAACATGCATATGTGATTTCAACTAGATGGGTGTAAGTGCACCCGGAGCACCTAAACATTACTATATATATATATATATATGAGCTCTGTCGAGCTGAGCTGAGCTGAACACCTTGAGTTCAAGCTCGGCTCGTTTAAGCTAAACAAGCTGCTTGTGGCTCTGCTGATCGCCAGCTATACAAATTGATCACGAACAAAGTCCGTGACTAGAGAACAAAGCCAAATCACTAGCTGCTTGGTTCGTATATAAGCTCTCTCAAGCCGACCCTGTGTTCAGGCTCAGCTAGTTTAAGCTAAATGAGTTGCACGTAGCTCAGCTCACCAGCTATACGAAAGGCTCAAATAGTTTAAGCCAAATGAGTTGCACGTAGCTCAGCTCACCAGCTATACGAATCGATCACAAACGATGAGCCCCGAGCTGCTTGGTTTGTTTAGGCTTTTCCACCTATGTAAGAAACCCTATAACCTATAATCATTAATTAATTCGTGAAGTTGCCTAAAAATAATTGAGAAAGAGAGGGAGAGAGTATGATTTCTATAATCGTGGAAGATGGCTCCGGGTGAAGACCAGCTACACATGATAGAACTGAAAAACAGGAAAAAAGATGCGAGAGTGAGGGAAGAATATATACATGGTTACGTCATTTTATGTTGATTATAAAGGTAAAGTCAAGACTTTATGGATCTGTTTGAATAGCAGGGCTCTATGGATGAGATATATAGACACGCCCATCAAGACCAGATCTGGTGTGAAATGTCCTCCTATGAGAGGATCTATGAGATCCTCAATATGGCTTAAGTTCCTCGAATTTCTGGTGAAAAGAAGAGTGATATGCTTTTGAACTACAAGAAAAATATTTCGGGTATGAGTTTGAGTCATTATCTAGCCTAATCAATTCAGTCTTAATTGGACCTTCTTTAAGTTATGATTCAGAATTCTCTCTCTAGTGGTCTCCCTCTCTTTTCTCTCTCATGCATATTAATATAGAACTGATGTTAACAAGGGCTCCTCACACTTAGTTAAGTGGGTTAACCTAAGATTTTCAAACCAGCAGAGGACAAGAGTTAGATACCTGGGGGTGTGCATCTTTTTGCCACAAGGCGAAAAACTATCCAGGTTGCAGGGGCAGTACTCTTAAGGCTTTATACTATGGCCACTGACTTGAGTCTATGGTCAAGGTGATAGCTTTTGAAATGAAATAGACTCGTAGGGGTGTGCCCAACCCCAGCTTGCTTTTTTTTTTTTTTAACAAAAAGTCTATAATCAACATGATGATTTTCAACCCATATCTGGACGTCCAAAACAAACCGGTGGTAGTTTCACACTGAATCAAAAAAGAAATATACACTTGGTAGGATGAGTCGAGTGGTAATAGCGACACTTTTTGTTTTATTACCATCTAACAAGTGGAGAGACCATTAGACCCAAGGGGTTTAGCTTAGTGGGGTGGGGCCTAGACTGTTAGACGTCCAGTTTAAGTTCAAATCCAATGGGTGTCACCCCTTGTGCAAGCCGAAGCTTGACGACTCCCTGGGGTCAAAGGGTAAGCCCTCAGAGTTTTACACCGACATGAAAAGAGACCGCGGCAGGTTGAGCCAGCGTGGCTAGGTTGGAGAGACCACTATATCATTGTTAATATGGTAGTGTAGATTGCAGTTCCAAGTTGTTGGAGCCTTTGGTTAGGATTATCTAATAAAAAACATTAAAAAGGAGGGAATGGAGTGAGTTAGAAGCCAAACAAGAGTTGGTTTGATTTAGAACAACCATATGCAACCAACTTTGATATTCAATTGAGGTGATTTTTGGTTCATTGAAGTGGTAAAACTAAATTCTAAATTCTGACTTCTATGAAAAAGCATTAGATCTGCATGTGTACTTTGGGGTCAAATTAGTTTAATAAAGTTGCTCCTAGAATGTGATAGAGTCATGGTCAGGTCAGAGTGGTCTCCTTTGCCACTCACTAATCACTGTCAAAGTGCATGTCTCAAGTGTGACCCTTAAAATAGACTTCCTAAGCAAATTAAGATCACTCAGCTTTCCCAATTTCAATCTCTATTTTATTCCTCAAATTGCTATCCCAATTTCAATCTCTCTATTTTGAGGCATTCATGTCCAAAACTTCCCTCTACTTGTTTAGGAAGATGGTGCTTAAGTGCCGATCATCATTTAGGAATGTAGCAGATTTGGATGCAGGTTAGTTATCTGGCAGTATCATAATATGTTTAGGTCGGGTTCAGTGGCATCCGATTAATAATCGGGTATGGATTTGCAGTATAGAGTATGACATCTGAATCTGAATCCCACGTGTACCAGAATCTGATGCATCTGATTAATTATTTAGTCTAGTCGAATTTGGTTTTTGTTTCGGTATTAGATTTTTTCATCTGAATATAGAACTGACTGTCAAATCTGGCATGGGGGATACACCGGAAAGAATATGGGTCGTTCAGACTGAGTTTGCAGAATGCGACACATCCATCAATAATGGTTATTATGTTGGTATCCCCAAAGAGTTCCACCTGAGGGATGAACTTCAAATTATTTAGGAGATGAAAAAAAAGCTAAATGCAGATGGCTGAATGAGGGGGCCGCCATCCTACATATATATTTTCACTCTCTCTACAACTGAAATATATATCTTGAGAAATTGCATCACGTCCATGGTATTGAATGATGGATCCACCATCACATCAAAACAGAAGTTATACCAAGGTTTAAAAACTCGCCAGGTTGATTGGGCTTGAATCACCCAATCACCAGGTCAAAAACTGGTTTAATTGGGCTTTAACAAAACTCGGTCAAAGTCATGGGTGAGTCATGCATAAATATATTTTATATATAATTACATATTTATATAAAATATAATATAAATATTATGTATATTATATATATAAATATGATCATATACGTATTAATAAAATTATATATTAAATATATAATAAAAAATATCATATAATATATAATATATATGGATAAAATATTATAAAATATAGATTATATATATATATATATATATTAAAGTGTATCATCAATTTCAACCAGCAAGCATTTTTAAAGGGCATATAAGAAAGTGTGATGTTGGTGCACAAAATTGTGGACTCAATGGCAAGGGTAAAACGAAAAGGAGTGATCTTTAGGATCGACTTGGCCAAGGCCTATGACAAGGTTGATTGGGATTTCTTGAAATTAATACACTTTCCTCTATTTAATTTGGCTTTGAAAAGACCTGAACTAACAGAATAATGAGATGTGTTAGACCCCCCTCTTTCGCAATAGTGATCAATGGAGAAGCAAGCCAACAGTTATGGGCAGTCGGGTATCCGCCAGGGAGACCCTATGTCCTCCTAACTATTCCTTTTGGTTATAGAGCACCTCACCTTATGATTCAACCTCTCAGTTTCCAAGAGAGTCCACCCCATCTCCATAGAAGGATTTCTCTTGACGTAAGATTACGAAAGTTCATATCTGGCAGTAACCCAAACTCATCGAGTTCAGGTTCGATGCAGGTTGGAACGAGCCAAACCCGATATCCAGTCTGAACCGAAGATGGAACGATTGAGACTCCATAGGATCGATCCGTGCGAGATTCGAATCCACCAAAAATGCAGAAAGCCTGTTAAATCCAAGTAGGTCGGGTACGTATAAGGGGTTTGGATCAAAATCCAAACAGCCCGAGCCCAAAAGAATTTTTTAAAGTGAGGGGCAAAAAGGAGGAAAATCATAAAAATATAAAAAAATTAAGAAACTGTGGAAGGGTGTGGGGGTAAATTCTCATGGAAGAGACCCCAGTGAATGGGGGAGCCACCACATGGTGCCCCCCTCTCTCTCTCTCTCTCTCACCTCCTCCCTTCCCTCTCTTGAACAAATTAGGAGACTGCATAAGTCTTCCCTACTGGTCCCAGTGAGGGTATCTTTATAATTGGATTAATTTTGGTGGGAGTCTTCCTAACCCCAACTTGCCTTTTAAAAAAAAAAATCTGACTGTCAACCCAACTTGGATTAAATAAAGGCTAGATCCAAACTGTTATATCTCTACCGTGATCAACCAAACCATGATTTAGGGTCACTAACCATGAAAAATGATGACCTTATGCGCATTGCTCCAGCCAAGTAAACATTGCTCCAGCCAAGTAAACAATGTGAAAAATAGTGACATATGCTCTCTCTCTCTCTCTCTCTCTCTCTCTCTCTCTCTCTCTCTACACACACATACGAAGAAATGTTCCACTGTAGTTTCAAGTGACGCTGTTTCAGGCTCCTAGCAGAATGATGAATTATTTGTATTTGGCCACAGAAATTTATTAAATGAAATAAAATGGGGAGAGACTTGGAGTCATGAAATTGGTGATGTTTATCATCAAGCCCAAAACTTTGGAGTTCATAAACTTGGTTACCTTTCTAATGGGACCAAGCATGACCTTAATTTTGTCCCCCTAGACACACCTGTCACATTGTATATGACGTACCACCAACCAAAGCCCAATGTATTGTCGCAACTTGCGAGTTGCTAGCTACTTTCAAATGGATCCCAAAGCCTCAAACTTTTGATATGGACCCCAAAACCTGAACTTTTGATTCCTTCTTCCTTCCTTTAGAGTATAACAAGATATGAGTGAGCACATATATACCTCGATGTGAATTGGTAGGTCCCACCCATAATCAAATAGAGGCCCTTGGATGCTCTCTATGGCCACACCTGTGACCTTAATTCCAAGCCACAAGCCTGAGAGGGTCCCACTTGACCTTATAAGACGACATACATGTTATATAATCCCCGTAGGGTAACCTACAACCTCTGGTCCATGTGGGCATTGACAAGTGTCATAGCCTGATAGGAGGAGTTTCATGCACCACAATAAGGATATTTACCTTTTATATTAAATCTAATTTGATAGAAGTAGCTTTCCAGGCGGCTGGAATGAATTCAAGAAGGCCATGTGCTCATGGCTGGTCCCATGTGGTGAAGCCCATGACCAGTAGTTGGGTTCATGCTGGGCCATGGGCTCCGTTGTCTTTGTCCATTTAGTGCAACTAGTTTGACTCAAACTAGTTTGATCAAGGAGGCCATTATTTTTACCAACGGGGGCTCCGCTTGTTTGGTAGGAGCAGCTAGTGCAAGTCTCCTTGTATTTTTTTAAACATTGCAAGTTCAAATCCCATAGTATCGCTGCATAACTGGTAGGGGTCTGCCTAACCTAGCTTGCCTTTAAAAAAAAAAAAGAGGTCATTATTGTCAAATAGAAACATGGAGTACCCACTTTGACCCCTCTATCCTGAATTCGAATCCTCGTGCGGTGCCCTATTCTGCAAGGCGAAGTAGGAAGTTCTTTAGAGGGCATTTGATTCGTGGACAGGATAGTAACAAGGACACATTGTTACACCGCCCAGATAGTGACTAGTGACTGTAGGTCACACCTCATTCCAACGAAGGTGGAAGGTGACAGAGGCCCATCAAGAAACCATGACAATGACCAAGAATTAAAAATTTAAAAGCGATGTCTAACAGGCATATTCCTTGAATCGAGGTTCATTAATGTCCTTGACAGTACTACTAATACCATACTGCTGATCTTCTCCATGAAAGTTTTGAGGTTGGAAAAATGACTATGCAATTTTTTTCTTATTCATTGGGCCTCAGATTATTATATACGCAATTTTGATTGCAATGAAAAAATGAGACATTTTTTTATATATATATTTACATGAAGAAACAGAATCATAGACTTAGTCCCGTTGGCTCTGCCATCACTGTCCTGGCAGTATAAAACTCTGTGGGTTTACTTTCCCCCCCCCCCCCGTTGGTCGGTGGGTTTAACCCTTGCCCTCATGGAGTCGCCCTTGGACGACAAATAACTAAACCTAAAATAGAAAGGATGCATAGATGAGAACCTTCATGTTGAGGACTGGCATTGCGTCATTCTAAAGCAGCAGCAGAGAAGGTTCCCTTCTTCCCCTTCATCCTTCTACTTCTAATATCCATTTTCCCTGTCTTCTATTTGTCCTTTTATATTTTTATTCTTTTTTTCTACTGCTAACATCCTATTTTTCTTAGCTTCTAAAAGTTTTACACCACCAGCATAACGACCCTAGTTATGGTAGGCTGAGACAGTGCTACCAAGTCTTTGTGTAATGTGTGGTTTCTTCAGGTTACAGGCAAGAAAAAAAATAAAGATGAAAGTAAGTAGTTCTTTGCTCAATTGCCACTGGATCTGCAACTAATTAATGGCAAACCACCAAGATTCTATGTCCACACCCATCAGGCAAATCCAGCTTTTTACCCTTAGGGCATGTTTGCATGTCGCGGAAGGAGGCTCTGCGTGAAAGAATTCTAAAGAAATGCAAAGCAAAAGAAATTACACGAGAACAAAGCATAACACGTGAGTTCAAGAGCAAAGTGAATGAATCATTTCATTACAGCTCTTTATCTTTTATAGTTTTTACATAAAAGATTTACCATTACACTCTTAACAAACAATTAAGTGAGATCCATACAATAATAACCATTTCTTATATTACAGCTGGAATAGAGAACTCTAAAAGTCTTCAGAAGGCTCTTGAGTTCACTAGAAGATCTTTCAAGCTTAACACTCCCCCTCAAACTGGTGCATTTTAGAAACAAAAATTGTTCTCTGCCTATAGCTTTAGTAAACATGTCTGCTATCTGATTCTTTGTTGAGACGTGAAATGTTTGAATCACTCCTGATCACAAACAAGATGGCAATCGATTTTTATGTGCTTCGTGCGCTCATAAAAAAACGGATTTGTAGAGATGTATAAGGCAGCTTGATTATCATAATACAACTCTGCTGGAGAGAGGTGATGAATCTGTAACTCCTTCGGCAGAGATTTCAACCAGACTATTTCACAAGTTGTATTCATCATTGCATGATACTCAGTTTCAGCGGTAGATCTTGAGACTATTTGTTGTTTCTTTGTTTTCCAGGATACTAGATTTCGACCAATGAACATACAATAACATGTCACTGATCTCCTGGTTTCTCGACATGCAGCCCAATCAGCATCACAGAACACTTTAATGTGTAGTCTATTTTCTGCATATAGCATGATGCCCTGCCCTGGATTTTGTTTGAAATATCTACACACTTTCATTGCAGCTTCAAGATGACATGTGTGTGGATCCTACATGAACCGACTAAGAACATTGATGACAAACAGTATATCAGGCCGAGTTATGGTCAGGTAGATTAGTCGCCCAACAAGACGTCTATAGACAGTTGGATCTTTAAGTGGTGTGCCACTTGTACTTGATAAAAATAATCCCTGCTCCATTGGAATGTCAGTTGGCTTAGCATTCAAGTATCCGACCTCCTCAAGAATATCCAAAGAATATTTTCTTTGGGATAGAAAAATCCCATGCCTCGACATGGCTAGTTCTATACCGAGAAAATATTTCAGAGTTCCTAGGTCCTTCATATGGAACGTGTTATTGAGATAGATTTTAAACTTATCAATATATTACTCATTGTTTCCTGCAATGATCAGATCATCCACATATACTAGAATTGTGATGACAACTTGATTCTTGTGTAGGATAAAGAAAGAATAATCTGATCTTTATTGTGTAAATCCATAAGAGATCAAGGCCTGTAAAAATTTAGAAAACCAATTTCGTGGATCCTGCTTAAGACCATATAAAGACTTGTTCAATTCAACCGACATACTCTTGTCTCCCCCTCACTTCCATATCTAGGTGAAAGTGTCATGTATACCTCCTCGTGAAGATCACCATGCAAGAATGTGTTATACACATCCATTTGTTGAAGTATACAATTGAACTTTGTGGCGATGGTTAGTAAGCATCTAACAATAACCATCTTGGCAACGAGAGCAAACATCTCGTGATAGTCGAGACTTTCCACTTGAGCATAAATCTTTGCCACTAACCTCGCTTTATGCCTTTCAATGGAGCCATCTGATCTATACTTAATGTGATAAACTCATTTGCATCCAACGAGTGTAGCTCCATGAGGCAATGCAGTGAGAGTCTAGGTATTGTTAGCTTCCAATGCTTTGATTTTTGCTGACATAGCATGTTGCCAACAAGAAAACTGCACTGCTTGACTGAAAGAGGTGGGTTCTGGTTCTTGAGAAATGGCTAAAAGAAATGATTTATGGAAGGTAGAAAATATGTTGAAAAAGACAAAGTTAGTTAATGGATACCTTGTTGTAGACGAAATCTTTGATGATGATTACAAAGGTGATTGTTGAATGCAAGCTATTCCACAGTAGAAATCTCGAAAAAAAATAGATTGTTTCTTTTGTCTAACCGATCGACGAAGAGATTGAGGTTCAACTTCAGATGGTTGATGTTGTGAGGGGTCAGTTGATTGAATTTGTAAGGGTTTAGATGGTTGAGTTGAGGGAATTGGTTGATCAGACCAGGTTTGAGATGGAAAAACAAAATTTAGATCATTTTGAAGTTGAACTGTATGATCTAATGGAGTAGAGAGAGGCTTGTTTCCTATATTCTGTGAAATGGAGTTGTTTTCAAGTACATGATCTGTATCAGGCAAAGAAATAACAGTTGTAGAGTTTTGATTTTGAAAGGAAAACAATTTTTCATGAAATGTCACATCTCTACTAGAGAAAATTTTATGATTTTTCAAATCATATACCAAATAAGCTTTTTTATCAAAGGGGTAACCTAAGAATATATATGGGCATGCTCATTGATCAAACTTAGATTTTGGTGTTAAGTCTGTAGCATAGCATAGGCAACCAAAAACATGCATATGTGGATAGGAGGGCTTCTTATTTAGTAACACTTCATAAGGTGTTTTGCCATGAAGAACAGGGATAGGAGTGAGATTAATTAGGTATGTTGCAGTAAGAATGCATTCTCCCCAGAACTTTAAGGGCAAGGTTGCTTGAAATCGTAAAGCTCTGGCCACATTCAAGATGTGCCTATGCTTTCTTTCCACAATATTGTTTTGTTGTGGTGTGTGGGCACAACTATGTTCATGTTGCACACCTCTTTGTGAGAAAAAATCAATCATATCAGTAAAAAAGAATTCAGCGCCATTGTCAAAGCGAATTCTCATGACTGATACATTAAATTGATTTTGAACTGTTGAAAAAAAAATCTGCAACAAATATTTAGTTTCATGTTTGTGCCTCATTAGATAGCACCAGGTATCTCGAGAGTAGTCATCGACTATGCTCAAGAAGTAATGAGCTCCTGTGAGAGAAGCATGTAAATAGGGTTCCCAAATGTCACAGTGAATTAGCTTAAATATTCGTTTAGTGGTGATTGAAGTTAAAGGAAACAGAAGTCTTGTTTGCTTAGAAATGGAATAGATATCACAAGCATAATTTGATAGTTCAATACACGAATCATATACTGAAAAATCTTATTTCTAGAATTTGAAGGATGACCAAGTCTCCAATGCCAAATGTCAATTTCAGAACTGAACATAGCCATTGTTGTAGATGTAGTGGATAAGAGGGAATGTCTAAAGTAGTATAACTCATTCTTCAAGTCACCCACTCCAATCGTCGTCTTGGATATCTGGTCCTGTATAGTGCATCCATTAGAGTTAAACAACACAGACGAGATTAAACTTGAATTCAGGTATAAAAAAGACATGTTTGAGTGTCAATGAAGAAGAAATATTGACATCTCCTTGATGAGTGGCATAAACCACTTTGTTATCAAGTAAACGAATTGGAAAAGGCACTTACAACTTTGTTAGTTCATAAAAGAATGACAGAGATGAAGCTATATGATAACTAGCTCCGATGTCTATGATCCATGCATTATTGTTAAACAGAGACATATCTGCAAAATGAACCTGAGAAGAAGACGATTTGTCTTTAAGGAGAAGTTTGAGCTGACGGTATTTCTCCATTGTCAATGCAGAAGCCATTTCCTTATTGGTTTCATTTGAATGTGCAACAGAATTCACTTTAGCAGAATCATTCTGATGACTTTCTTCAGATTTTGAAGAAGCACTTGCACGTGTTCTCTCTTGTTTGTATCTTTGTCCCTTGTAATTTTGTGGATAACCATGCAGTTTGTAGCACCTATCACGAGTGTGACCATTGCCTTGACAGTAAGTACATACTAGTTGTTGTCTTTTTGCACTTTTACTTTGAGTATTTGACTTATAAAATATGATTTCTTTATTAATTGCAGCAAGGCTTGAATGAGAAGCAGTGGATAAGAGAGGAGCCTCCCTGTTTCTCCTCTTGAAGAATCAGAGAATACACCTTTGTGATTGACGACAAAGGATCAATTAGAAGAATTTGTCCTCTAATAGTGTTGTAGGATTCGTTTAGACCCATAAGAAATTGGATAACATGTTCTTCATGTTTTTCAACCATTTTCCTTATTGCACCATAGGTACAGGTGGGCAATGGATCATATGACGTCAATTCATCCCAGTAAGATTTCAGTTTGGTGAAATATGCAGCAACTGATGAAGAATCTTTGAACATGTCTAGAAATTGCAGTTTTCATCTAAAATTTCCTAGGTGATGTGCTTTGAGTGAATCAATCACTCAAGTCAATCCAGACTTTACGAGCAGTAGATGCATAGATTACACTATCAGCTAGATCACAGGACAAAGAGTTTATGATCCAGGAGAGTACCATGTTATTGCAGCGATGTCAAAAGATATACTCTGCAGAAGTTGTTTCAGGTTGAGGAAGTGATCCATCAATAAACGACAATTTATTCTTTGCAGCAAACGCCATGAGCATAGATCGACTTCAGGCGACATAATTGTTGTTTGTAGTTGCTGAGAAACAAGAATTGCTCCAGGATTATCCGAATGATGTAAGAAGTATGGATTTACAAATTTTGCATTTAGACTTGTAGAAGAATCCGATCCTCTTGAAGCAGAAGCAGTATATGAAGATTCATGCCTAGTTGAAGCCATAAAGCTAACCTAGCTTTGATACCATGAAAGAATTCTAAAGAAATGCAGAGCAAAAGAAACTACACGAGAACAGAGCATAACACGTTAGTTCAAGTGCAAAGTGAATGAATCATTTCATTATAGCTCTCTCTCTTTTATAGTTTTTACAGATGAGACATTACACTCTTAACAAACAATTAAATGAGAACCATACAATAATAACCAATTCTGTTATTACAGCTGGAATAGAGAACTCTGAAAGTCTTCATAAGGCTCTCGAGTTCACTAGAAGATCTCTCAAGCTTAACACTGCGGTCCCCGAATCGAAATTTGTCGACCCTCCCAGAAGAAATGACACCAAAGGGGGTGATCACAGTTGAAATATCAGTCTTCCTTTTCTCGGGGAAAGGGAGTGCCATGTTTGTGTTGCTTGTGATGGTTCCTACATAAACACATGGGTTTGTATTTGTTTTCATGAAAAACCCTCAGGTTTCCACAGCAAGCAAACACCCCTAAACCAAATTCATGGTGCACCCAACATCCAGATAACCACATTATGTCTATATAAAGTAAGCATGCAAATGCTCCTCCATCCAGGCCTAGGCAGCTTCATATCCGAACTAACCTGATATGACTTTCTAGCCCGGTTTGGTCCAGGTCTTCCATGGGGTTAGGTTGGATGGCATTAGGGATGTGAACAGCCAAGATTCTGGTTGGATATCCAACCAAATCTGAATCCGTTCAGACGTTTCGGTAGTCAGAGATTAAACAGATCTGGATTCAGTATTGAGTTTTGCAACTAAATCTTAGTCTAAGTCTGAAAAAAATCTAAATCTGACTAAACGTCAGATTTTAAGGTTGTCAAATCAAGATTCAGTTTTAGCAAATGGCCAACCAACTCCAAATCCGACTCTGGATACAATTATGATAGACCTGATTAGATCGGTTTTGGTAATGCCTAGATCCAGTTTGAATCTGACCCGTTTACATACTTAACTTGGCATCTGTCCCATTTTTTTATTTGTTGAATTACAAATATCCCTTCGGAGTTTCCAAATAGTGAGCAATACCTTTCCAGAAGACAATGACGGCATGTATTGCCCGACAATCCGGTGAGGAAGGTAGACCTGACGCCCCTCAATTTGTCAAAAAATTTGCTAATTTTTTTCTCTCTCAAAAAAAATTGGCTACTTTTAAACTCATTCTCCTCACCACAACCCAGATTTCTCTCTCTCTCTCTCTCTCTCTCTCTCTCTCTCTCTCTCTCTCTCTCTCTCTCTCTCTCTCTCTCTCTCTCTCTCTCTCTCTCCATTTGTAGACTTTGCATACATGGTATGTCATATTTTTTCCCTTCTTGGTATCATTCAATGATAGGATTTTTAGGCCAGATTCAAAACCAATGATTTAGTTCCAAGGAGCAAATACACACACCCCTCTCCTTGTTTTCTCATAGTAATTTGATACAAGATTTTCTTCCTGCGATGCCCTTCACATGAAAGGTATAAGCCGGCACTGAACATTTAAGGAGGTGCCTTCTTCTGTCATAGAGAGATCACCATGGCATGGAAGATACCGGTGATCTCTTCTCGTATCTGATGAGAAAACTTGAAAGCAACCCAACAAAATGAATTGGCTACAATAGGAATCTAAAGAACAGAGGGTCCTCAACAGATCCAGCAGCTGCCCTTGTTTATTTCCAATTACAATCCAAAGATGGAGAAGGGCAGCGTCCTGATGCGCAGGTATGAGCTCGGGAAGCTGCTGGGTCAAGGCACGTTTGCGAAAGTCTACCATGCAAGGAGCCTCGCAAACGGCCAGAGCGTTGCCATCAAGGTCATCGACAAGGAGAACATACTCAAGGTAGGGATGATCGACCAGATAAAGCGCGAGATCTCTGTCATGAAGCTGGTTCGCCACCCCAACATGGTCAAGCTTCACGAGGTCATGGCGAGCAAGACAAAGATCTACTTTGCGATGGAGTACGCCAAAGGCGGGGAACTCTTCAACAAGGTGGCCAAGGGAAAGCTCAAGGAAGATGTGGCAAGGAGATACTTCCAGCAGTTGATCAGTGCAGTTGATTTCTGCCACAGCAGGGGAGTCTATCACAGAGACTTGAAGCCGGAGAACCTCCTCCTAGATGAGAACGGTAACCTCAAGATATCTGATTTTGGACTGAGCGCGCTAGCCGAATGCAAGCGCACTGACGGCCTGTTGCACACCACATGCGGAACACCAGCTTATGTAGCACCAGAAATCATACACAAGAAAGGCTATGATGGTGCAAAAGCTGATATCTGGTCGTGTGGCGTGATCCTATTTGTTCTGTTGGCAGGTTATCCTCCATTTTATGATCCTAATCTCATGGAGATGTACAGAAAGATAAGCAAAGGAGAATTCAAATGCCCGCAGTGGATTCCTCCTGAAGTTCGAAAGCTTCTATCCAAGGTTCTTGATCCAAACCCCAAGTCCAGAATAACCATTGATAGAATCGTGGAGAATCCCTGGTTCAAGAAAGGCTTTAAGCCTGTTGAAATTCAGGAGCAGGAACAGGCTAGCTCTGATGATATTGATGCTGCCTTTGAATCCAAAGCTGCTGATTGCAGTGGTGGTGTTGAGAAGATTCAAGTAAAACCCACTTGTTTAAATGCATTTGACATCATTTCTCGGTCTCCAGGTTTTGATCTTTCTGGGTTATTTGAGGAAGGGGCTAATATGAAGCAAGAAGAAAGGTTCACAACAACCAAACCAGCTTCTGTCATCATCTCGAAGCTTGAGGAGATTGCAGAGAGAGAGGAATTTAAGGTGAAAAAGAAGGATGGAACAGTGAAATTGCAGGGCCGCAAAGAAGGAAGGAAAGGCCAGTTAGCCATTGATGCAGAGATCTTTGAGATAACTCCTTCATTTTACGTTGTAGAGGTAAAGAAAACATCGGGAGATACGTTGGAATACCAGAAATTTTGCAATCAGGGTCTGAAACCTTCTCTGAAGGACATAGTTTGGACGTGGCAGGGTGAACAGCCGCCACAACCACAGCAGCAGCCATAGCCATGACAGGTTTGGCTGTGCCCAATTACAATAAAATCAAAATACCCCAACTTAGATAGGAAGCATGTTCAGATTCAGGATATAAATTTCAACCACAATGTTCAGGAAAATCAATCTGCAACAGAATCACCAAGCTCTTTAGTTTCTTGTTCATGTTAATCAGGTCCATATTTGGAATGTAAATTCATGCAGCCAGATGTTAGAATCTCTTACACTAGCTGTTTTTGTCCTCCCTTTCTTTGTTGTTTTCTTGTTAGATTATGTAAGTTGTTCCCTTTTTGGTTTTTTCTCCTTTCTGGTGCCTGCCAATCAAAATTAACATTGTGTGGAAGTTGAAATTTCTATCAGAATCTGTGAAATTAAATGGCTTTTTCTTTTCCTAAATAAAGGACAGAGGGAGCAAATAATTCCACGGCACTGGAGACATGTTCATCCTCAACCTACTTGTTCCCCCACGTTTCTGGAAACACCAAGAGGATGCAGGAATGATCCAATATCTGGGAGAGGTGAATAAAGCAGATTGGTCCATGATAATCTGTCCGTGGTGCAGTGGACCAGATCCATGACCATGCCTAAATCAGATCCCGTATTGTATGAACTAAACTTCAATAAAACTAGCTTCCGGAACACATGGCAATACAACATTTGTCAGAAGACGTGAGTATTTGCAACCTTAAGTCTCATGTCATGATAAATAGTGCAAGCTATGTAGAAGGCAGAAATATAAAAACTGAAACATTTGGGATAGGACTAACTTTTGTTATTCCAGGAACAGGCTTACAGTTCCGTTTACACCTCTCCGCCTTGGAAAAAACAAATGGATTTTCAACATAGCAATTTTAAATAAGACAAAAATATTAATAATAATTTCTGAATAAGAAGTACAAAGGCAGGTAGTATATTCCATTAAGAATCAATTCCTGAAAGAACACTTGATTTCCCACCCAGCCATGTTGGCCCTCTCTGTAAAGCTGACATCCTTATCAAATGAGTTTAGTTAGGACTAATAGAATCCGAAAATATAAACCGAAAAAGATATGTCACAAGAATGAATTTACATAACATCCACATTCCTGTGGTTCATGTGACCATGGACCATCCTGCACTTATTATGAAAGACATTGCACTGATGCACCTTGTAAGTGACAAGTTGCCGGTGCTGTCTGTTTCTGACACCAATGTGGTGATCTGAAGCAATTAGTAGCATCTGCCCCTTCAGCAACAAAATCCAGACGATGATGGTAACCAAAACTTTAGAGAAAACAATTAGGGAATAATATTGCCCTAGACAGAAGGCACCCACAACTAAGACCAGCATCTATCCCTTCAGCAACAAAATCAAGATGATGACGGTAACCGAAACCTCATAGAAAACAACTAAGGAATAATTATTGCCTGAGACAGAAGGCACCTACAAGCAAGGCCAGGATAAAGGGCATCAAGGCTAGAGAGGATATTTTATGCATGCAATTGAGATGCAAATGCAGTTTTGCATCCCAGCAAATTCAAATGCAACAAGATAAAGCAAGAAGATTTTCGAGAAAATTTGCATGTAATCATGTTTTTGTTGCTGCATTTCTGGTTGACAGGGAAGGTACCACTACAGAAAAATATTTTCCTTCACTAAATATCCAATTTTCAACATTCTGGTGTTTCAGAAAGGGGATTGCCATGAGTTACATGGTTTTATACTAACACATTTATTGTACCACTAGAAGTACTTTTAGTGTTCCTAGAGAAAGAAATGATATTTTCTGATTGATAACTCATTCCTATTCATAAATCCTATTCGTTCTTATACAGTTATTCTTATTGCTTAATTGTGGACATCATCGTACATATAAACTGCAACTCACTGAGATCTTGTGGTATCACAATCGTTCATTTAACATGAATATGGCTGTTGCCCGCATGTCTCCTGATTTGCAATGCTTCACAAAAACTACATGCTAGAAAAACTTTTCTGCCTATATTTGATGGGAAACACATAGGAGGTCCATCTTATTTGAGGGAAATTCAGGACCCGTATAGCCTGTTCTTGGTAAGTGGGAAACTGAACCTCAGAGCAAACTCATAAAAAGCAGAAAAATTGGGCCTTTTTACAAGTATTAAGGCTTTGAGCTCAGTTGAGATTATCTTCTCAGCTTTGTCCCAATTTAAGTAATTCCTTAATCAGGTTTTACTGGTCTGGAGGGATAATTTCTTATGAGAACAGAAAGCATGTCTGTGGTAGTCTAAGACTCTACGCCCTGGCGTGGGTTCAGCAAAGTGCCTTGTTGCTGAGTAAAGAGTTACCAAAATCCAACCTTTCACTTGGTTTGACGTGAGAAGCCCACAAACCTAGCTCAAAGTTGCACATTTTAAATATTATTTTATTAGAAAAGAATAAACAAATATTCCATTCAGCATAAGTTGCAATAGAAACCCAGTGAATGGAACTACAATATTAGAACTGATACAGCCTAACAGACATGAGTTATGGCCATAACAATCCTGTTCGTCTATGATCACATAGACAGGAGCAGAAGTGGAACTCCTCAGCATACCATCTGCCAATAAGAAGCATCTAAGAAGTCTTGATAGCTTAGTGATAATAATACAAGTCGATCAAGATGCTCCAGACTCATTATCCAAGTCTAATTTCACTCAACTCGGTCATGATTTTTAAGAATCTAACTGTCAGATCCGAAAATGTCATACTTTGCAAAGTTGTAGCTGAAGAAAACTTATTCTGAAAAAACTGCATATGCAAACACTGTTTTCTCTTTATTTCTTCTTTTCCCATTATTTTGCTTAAAAGATTTGAAATATGACTGACAATTTAAGACTAAATTTATAGACCATAAAAAACAGGAGAGTTGTATCCCAGTGCTGTGCAGGACTGCTTCAGCTGACCCTGTTGATAAAATATTAGGAAGGAATGTGATATTTTTCTTCTAATGAATCTTACAATGTGAAGATGGTTGCGACATGCAACACTTGAAAAGTAAATTCTCAAATATTTCAAGAGCTTAAAAAACTATCTACTGCTTTTCTGTTATTCTATAGGGGATAATGCTATGGATAAATTTTCTAAATTTTCATCAAGCAATTTCATCTTTAAAATTTCTACATGAAAATAAAAATGGCTTTTGCTTGGTGAACTGCATCAACAACAATTCAAAATCAAAACCTCCTATTAGTAACTTCTAAATAGAGAAAGTGTTTGACCACAAGGAAGTTCAGACAAATTATGGTTGATTGCTTCTCATCCATCAATAGAAAAGGAGTGGTTGTGAAACCACGCGGTAGAACTGACCAGTTACCCCCTAGATAACATTCCTCACAAAAAATGATTGTCGTATTTATGAATGAAACTGAATGAAATATTCAATCACTTGATAGTCAATCACGAGTGACACAAAGCAATGGAATCTTAGTTGTCTGTCCTTGACCGGGACCCTACCAAATGAATCAAGATAACCCTTAGCCAACTCATCATACATAAACCATGGATTTGAATAGAAAAATAACCTGGTCTCCTTTCTGTCTTGTTCAGTTCTCCAAGATTTAGCATCAGTATATAACAGCTAGCCACAAATATATACTAAAACAAATGACTGGATCACTAATGTGCTAGAATACAAATTCAACTCATGCATTCTGGGTTTATTTTCATTTATCATGTCTTATTATTGTGTACAGGTTTAGTCACACCATGATAGTTTAGAAATTAGAACTGAAATGCCCTTCTGCACCTCTATGTGAAGCAGTAGACAAGCATCCCTCCATAGAATGCATTAGAAATGTGCCTGTTCTTGGTGCCCCTCTTACTTTGGCTTGCCATTTCTTTTATTTCTTGCATATTTTTAGTTTCAGTGTCTATCATTCAGTTTATACTTTTCTTTCAAGGATATAAAGTTAGCCAAATGAACAAAACATTTAGAAAAATTCTAGGGAGGAGTCATTCATGTTAGGAACAAGAAACTTACATTGATGAAACTTACATTGAAGAGGGTTTTTTTTTCATTTCTTATTCTTTTTCCTTTTCCAGGCGAGCTAGCTCCATCACATTTTTTTTCCAAACTCTTCTTTACTTAACATCTCTTTAGTGCCAGCCTTAAAATGCCTCTGGATTCAGATAAGAAAGTGACAGTTCACAGTGATATATGAGGTGCAGACATTGAATACATCTTGAAACAAATCTAGAAAATTCAATTATTCGAATTTGGTAACCGAACTGTATGGACAGCAAAATACTAATTTTTCATCCTCAAGCTTAGGACAAGGATTATCCTACAGGTATATAACGGTTAAAATACCTCCCTTGGGGTGTTTATATCTTAACAGGTAATGAAATTCAACGTAGAAGTGCCTATTTTGGCACCAATCCTGTAACTGCATAACTGGTAATATAGGGACATTCTTGCACAATAACGCTATGACCAACAGTGAAGAACTGGCCAAAGATTTACTACTGCACAGTTTCCTTCAACCATATTCATGTGATGCTCTTGCATCAGATAAAGAAGATAAACTAGAGACGAGTGAAAAATAATTTTCATCGATCAACATGTGTGTCATACGAAGAATATAAGCGATCACCAGCCTAACACTCAAAAAAAGTACATATACATATAAAACAGAAAGAAGCAGATCAATATATACACACCAAGATAGTAACATCCGTTAAATCTTTGTCAGTAAAGGAAGAATGCCAGTCAAAGCATCCCACAGACATCCGTTGTAGTATTAACTAGCTCAGTCTAAAAAGCAAGCCACCTTGGATCAATAACAACAGATTCATCACTACCATTGTGTCGCTCTATTCACTGATACTACCTCCAATTGGTCTAGCATGCATGTAAGCGTGTGGCAGACATACAACATGCAATAAAATACAACCCAACAAAACAAAGTAATTTTGCTCACCTACTCACTATAGCATGATGAGAAGTAGTCGTGTCAGCTTAACCAGGGGTTTCATTGTCTGAAGCCCACCAGGGCCTCTTCTTCTGCTCGCCGGGGGGGGGGGGGGGGGGTTGAGGAATGAGAAAAGAAACCCACAACTTGAGAAAAAGGTTTTTGTATAATTTATTTACTAGTGCCTTATCAAAGAGTATTTCTTCGGTGGCATTTTCAAACAATGCTTCTTTCCCTTCTTGCATGGACCAAGGTCGATGTGTTAAACGGTGGTATAGGTTGACCAGGCACAACACAAAATCATACCACATTGGATAATTTTATGTCACCAAAATCTACTAGCTAAAAATTTAGCCCTTTGTGAAAATTGTTTCCAAGAAAACTGACTCCAATACGCGGATAAAAAAGTGTGATCCCCATTGAGCACTTCATTATAGCCAGAATAAGATTGAGTTACTGAAGACCAAGTTGGTAAGTCTCATCAAATTCACTTTCAATTGTTGTAAATTCCACACACAAAAAAAAAAAGAATCAATGGAAACCACAACAACTAAAGCAAGTAAAAATGATCTTTAAGCAGTAAAATTTACCAAGATTACTCAATTATAATCCTTTTTGACTTACAGAGAAAAACACCCACAAATTTAGACCTTATGAAAATGGGAAAAAACCCATCAAACTGCAGTTTATAGCTCAACTCACCATACACACAATAACCTTCTCATTCCCACATCAAAAACTAGCAACAATCCACAAAAATTAACCCAACGAAGAACCAATTTATGGTCTTGCAACACCCCCCCCCCCCTCCCCCCCCCCCGGCAATACAATAAAAAAGCAATACCAACAAAGCTTCCCCAACTGAAACGGTCGCTAGGCTTCCGTAGCTCTATCTACCAAATGCTTTGTGCTCTCCTGAACTCGCGTTGCTTCTTGAGACTTCCTGAGGCGATCCCTCTCGATGTTTCTCCACAAGTTGATTCCCGCCGTGCACACAACTGTCCAAAAACAAGCACCAAAATCTGTGGGTGTTGGATAAATCAGAGGAACAAGAGAAATTGGTTTACATGAAACGATTGAAATACATCCTGCACCAACGAAGAACAGTAGCCGGCCGAGCTTTGAAACCGTTTCTTCCGCTGCCATGTTTGGAAAAACAAAGCTCAAAAAGAATTACAAACAAGTTCCCTTGTTTCCTACAAATGGTCGTTAGAAAGAGCCCACGGTTTGGGAATTGGGGATACTCGAGTTCGGCAGGGAAAAAACCCCTACTCGTCTACGAGAGCAGATCAACTGATCTTCCAAATCACATTTAGAAAAGTGATTTGGCATCCTCACCGTCCACAATCTACACAAGGCAATGGACGGTGAAGATGTCAAATTACTTTCTTAAATTGATTTGACAGATCACCTGATCTGCTCTCCTCGGCTACTCCTATGGTTGAATGGCGACAACGGGTCGAATCTGATTCGGACCCAGGTGGATCCAAACCAAGATCTAGCTTTGAGGTGCTGGTACCAGTTCCGGCCTGGGGTCTAGTAGGGCCTACCATGAAGAAAACCATACCGGCCCATATCTCATAAAATATTATTTTTTAGAACTCAGGTATAACCTGGGTCTGGTATGAAATTTTACAAACCATACCTGGATCCATATACTAATCGAACCCTTTAAGTTGGACACCAGTTCTAATTGAACCTTCTTCTTTGTCCCCTAACCCTGACCCTATAGGGTTTGGTACAGGTCGGGTTCAGGTCAAACCTGACCCATTAGCACTCCCTAGGTGTGGGCAGTACGATGCAAACAGATTGAAATCGGGTTAAATCTAGACAATACAGAGTCCTGACTTAATTGGATCAAGCATAATCCCATTTGGATTGGATTCAAAGTCAGATGGGGATCAACCAAAACTGAATCAGGATCCGACTTGCTTAAAATCCAACATTTACATGTATTCGGGATTAGGTTGAAAAACTTGATATTGATTATAGATTTAATTATTAATCGGATCCTATTTAGGCTACCGAAACTGACTAACGGATTTGGATTTGGTTGGATATCAGCCTGAATCCTAAACATTTACATCTCTAGTAGGCACAGGGAGGCCCGCCTAGGCTTTGCTCAGATTTTGGTAGGCTGGATATGGGTCAGGCCACGGGCCGACATAAGCAATCCGGATAAAAATAAAATAAAATTATAAGGTCATAATTAAATTGCTAACCCCTCTTTTTATAAAACCCATTAATATCAGCAGATTGGATATCTTTAAATTTTATATTGTATTCAGATCAGATTCGGTGAAAAAAAATCCTATTTGGATTTCCATCGGAATTGATATTTGAGTAGCAACCAATAATAACTTACACAAGACTGCAGATGGAGGTATAGAAGAGACTCCATGTTGGTGTGATGACCATGGTCCCAAATATCACCCAAAAAAATCAATATCAACAAAACAAAACTAAGCCACAGATTCTAACAATGAACACACAAATAAACACTCAAAAAAATTTAAAAAAAAAAAATTTGATAAAGCAAAAAAGAATAATCTTTTGTTTTACCTCTTTACCTTTTTGAGATTAAGAACCCCAGGAAAACAAAAAGAACGTTGGAGTAATTTTCAGTGAGTCACGTGGAGGAGAGTCAACATATATAAATAAAAGAAAATTTTACTTAGGTAAATGCAGTAAACATGTATTCAAGAGAGGGTTTAGTGAGGTAAATACAGTAAAAAAGTGTGAACCATCGTAGACATAGGATTTCCCGGGGAGGGTGGTGTGTGTTCTCCCCGAAACACAAATTCATGTTCGTGTGTGTACCAAGAAATATCTCGGGACCCGTGATAATTCATATGTCAATATTGCCCACAATGACTTTATAATAAAATAACATATATAAAAGGTAGATATGCTTTTGACGCAAATGTCCTCTAATAAAATAGATATGTGTTGGATGAAAAATATCCTCCCACTACCCGTAAATAGATTTGCATGTTTCGCCTTTGTTTTTAGCTTGTGTTACAACACATGGACGCCTTCTCGTTATGAGTTGTGAAGCTTGATTCAAAGTTTTTGCCCTTGCAGGAAGGGGGTTCGGGGGCTCCCCCTTGGTGCGGGTCTCGGAGGGGGGCGCCCCTGGCATGGGGTCATAGGGGGAAAAAGGGGGGGTCAGGGGGGGCGACCCTGGTGGGGGGGTCGTGGGGGGCAGCACCCCCTGAAAGAATTTTTTTGGGGGCTTATGTTTCAGACTCTGTTTTTTATGGATCAGACCCAACTTATTTAGGTTTAGGGATGTCGCTCTTGCCTTGTATAAATTCTTTCTTTTCTTTCTCTCTTGTAATTGTTGAAAAGAGCAATAAGATTTCTCTCTGAGCCGTCATAGTTTTTTTTATTATTTTTCTGTTGAAAAAAATGATTTACAGTAGAAATCAAATCAGAAAGTAACGATTTATAGTAGAAATCAAATCAGAGAGTAGCGATTTACAGTAAAAATCATATATAAGAGTAACGATTTACAATAAAAATCAAATAAGAGAGTAGCGATTTACAATACAAATTAAATCAAAGAGTAGCGATTTACAGTAAAAATCATATCAGAGAGCAGCGATTTACAGTATAAATCAAATCAGAAAATAGCGATTTACAGTAAAAATCTGATTCGTACTGTAAATCGCTATTCTCTGATTTGATTTCTACTATAAATCGCTACTCTTTGATCTGATTTCTACTGTAAATCGCTACTCTCTGATTTGATTTTTACCTTAAATCGCTACTCTTTGATCTGATTTCTACTATAAATCGTTATTCTCTGATTTGATTTTTACCTTAAATCACTACTCTCTGATTTGATTTCTATTGTAAATCGTTACTCTCTTATCTGATTTTTATTATAAATCGTTACTCACTGATTTGATTTCTATTGTAAATCGTTACTCTTTTATCTGATTTCTATTATAAATCGTTACTCTACTTAGTTTGACATTGTCATCATTATCTCTGTTGTAAATCGTTATATTATCTGTTTACTCAGTTCGACGTTTGCACCCTCATATCATGATGAACAATAGGTAGAATGTTGATTTTTCTGGTAGTTCAACTATTTCTCATGAACAGACGGCGACAAAGGATGCTCTGACGATAATAGATGACGGCGACGACAAAGGGTGCTCTGGTGGCAGCAAACGATGGCAAAGGGTGCTCCGACGACAGCAGACGGCAACAAAGGGTGCTCCGACGACTGCAGATGACGGAAAATGATGCGTCGTCAATCGAAGCTCTTGTTATAGCAGATAGTGCATCGCCAAAGGGTGATCCAGAACGTTTAGGGCGACATATTGCGAGGAGCTTCTGTTAAAGAAGAGGAGTTTACTCCTTAGGGCGAAAATGATGATGATTTTAACCCTTTCTAGCAGGTGGACATTTTTGTCCTTTACTCAAAACATCATTTTATGGCGCTAATGGCGGGAAAGGGTACTTAAGTCATTGCAAATGCACCAGACTCTGATGCTAAGTGATGTTGGCACACACAGGGAAATAAGCCCCACGTGCATACATACGTGGTGCTCATTCAGACCTGAGAACATGCACTTGCGTGTTCCGGGGGGGGAACATATAACCTGCTTCGGATTTCTCGTGATTTAAGGAGTCTCAAATACCTCATCTTTAAGGCTCTGTTTGGGATCATGTTATCGGAGTATTTGTAGTGTAATCAGTTATCTGATGTGGCACTCATCTCATGAATTTGGCTATCGTTTGAGAGGAGTTGGAGGAAATCGACATTTTAGGCTGGAATGAGCCGACTCCAACTCGTTCAAAATACCCATTTGGACTCTTTTTAAAAAGTGGAGGTATTTGCAACTCCTTGATTCACAAGAATTTCGGTGGGTTCCTAAATTTTTTTATGATTCAAAATTTTTATCCTATTTACCTCAGTTAATATTGTATTCACTTATTTTACCTCAATAAACAATAGAATTTTACCTTAGTAAATCCTAATGTTATATATATATATATATATATATAATATTTATGCATATATAATATATATGTGTATATATTATGAAATATATATATACATGTTAAAGCCTATGGTGATAAATAAAAAGTAGTTACAAGCTTGAATACTTGAGAGAGTTGTTTAGGCTTGGGAGGGATTACCCTTCCCTCAAATCCTTATCTCAATCAGCCTCCAAACATAACCTTTTTTAACTGAATCGATTCAACTCTCTCTCTTTCCCTTAGACAAGAAAAGTGGATCAAACTCGCGGCCCACTCCCATCCAATTGAGGCTGACCGTCCGAAGATCCATCCCAACCAGTCAGATCAACAGACCCGGCTTGATTAACCTCGGCCCTCCAACAAATCAGGATAGTCCACCCATAATACCCGGGTCTAGGCAAAAAATATCAAGGTCTACAGTAAGTAGGCCTGCAAACGAATCGAATAAAGGACAGATCATGCCCGATCAAACACGATTTTGAATCAGATTATAGTGCAGTTGATCAAGTTTGAGTCCAGATCCAGTTAAGATCCGTTGGTGGAAGACTGCATGCGCGTCCAAAAATACATATTGTTACGATTGTTTTCAATGGGAAAAGTGCAAATGGATGGGATTTGCTAAGTGGTACGGTACAACATTGTACCATATGTTTATATATAAATGTTGTCCTATCTATTTAGCATGTGCCTGATTCAAAAAAAAAAACCCACAAATATGCCAAAATCCTTTATATGTCTGAAATCTTTCATTCTCAAATTTTTAAGATTATTTTACCTTTTGCATCATTTTGCCAAGATCGCTTAATGTTTGCATAAATATTGTGAACCTCTGAATATAATTAAAATTACCAAAGAGATTTATGGTTCGCATAAATATGTTGTGAACCTCTAAATATAATTAAAATTACTAAAGAGATTCCCAACATAGTTGTACAGACCTCTTGACATTCGCATAAATATATTTTTAACTTACCAATATAATTAAAATCACTAAAGAGATTCGCAATATATTTAGTAAAACCTTGTCACGTTCACATAAATATATTGTGAACAACTTATTATAGTTAAAATTATTGAGGAGATTCACAATATATTTGCCTAGACCTTCTCACGTTTAAAAATCATCAAAGTGATTCAGATTAACTTATGTTTGCACAATATGTTGTGAACTTTCAAATATATTTAAAATCACTAAAGAAACAATATATTTGTGCAAGCCTTCTTACATTTATACAAATATATCGCAAACAACCAAATATGTTATTGAAAAGATTTGGAACATATTTTTGCGAACCTACTCATATTCACACAAATATATTGCAAACCTCCTATAATTAAAATTAGGAATGGTCATCAGGCCAAGCACCTTGCAAGGCCGAGCTTAGGCCTATAAATTAAACCTGAGCTCAGTCTAAACTAAGCTTTTGGCCCATCCCGGCCCGTTTATAAGCATATTATATACATAATATAATATATCTATAATGCATTATATATAACATATTCTATATATTATAATACATTATTATGACATAATATTATATATAATATGCATTATGTATTATATATAATAGACCCGGCCCGATTAAGCCCACGAGCCTAATGGGTGGGATTTGGGCTTGAGTTTTTAGGCCATTGACAGTGTCGACTCGATCAATGGACCAATCCATTAGTGGGATACACCGGCCCAACGCCCATCCTTAGTTAAAATCATCAAAGACATTCACAACATATTTGTTTTTAACTTCCTCGTGTTCTCACAAATATATTGTGAACCTTCTCATATTGTTAAAATCAAACTAAGAAGAATTGCATGATATTTAAGCGAGTTTACCTTTGCATAAATATCTTGCAAACCTACGACGAAAGATTAGAACCAATTAAAAGAGTTTCTAATGATATTTATATAGACTTACAGTCATTCATACAAATATCATTCAAATTTTTGAAAGATTGAAAACAAATTAAGGATATTTACATAGACCATTCGCACAAAATACCTTCTTCTATTTGTGGCATGATTTGATACTCATATAAATATATGTATTTTTTTTTTTTTGCGACTATTTTGCAAATCTTCTAGGTGAGATTAGCAAAAGACCCTACCTTGCACATGGGACAGAAGGGAGAAAGCTGTGGAATATTCCAATCTCAGCTCTACACTGGGTCAGGAAGCCCTTTCTGTAATTCAAATCTGATTAGCTTCTATTTAGATGTCTTTTGTAACACCTTATTCAGATTTGAACCTGTGTTTAGATTTGTTATATATGACTAACTTGATTTGTGCACTTTTGGGTCTGCATCAGATGCCACTTTAGTCTTACCAAATCAACCCATTTATTAAATCAGATTCACAAGACTTATGAAAGCTGACCAAACAACTTTAGGCTGATATTGGGCATCCAGTCCAAGCCTCTGCAATTGACATCTCTAGTTATTTTACTCTTAAAAAAAATAAAAGATGCATCCCTACTTGTATTGCCGGTTTGGATTCCTTTTGCAGCCCTTAGCAGCAAGAAAAGAACGAACATATGTTATCGGTATGGATGGCAGTGGAACAAGGAAACAGGCCCCGCCCCGCCTCGCTCCGTTTGGACCGGAGATGGAGCACATAAAACGGGGATAGAGGTTAAAATCAAAACTCGTGTGGAGATGGAGGCGGGGATGGACTTACGCTTTTTTCCGCCCTACCCTGTCCCGATTCCCGCCCTGCCCAATCCCGATCCCCACCTTGCCACGTCCCCAATCCTTTTTTAGGGATGGCAATGGACTGAGAGGAAACGGGGCCATGTCCAGCCTCGCCCCGTTTGAACCAGAGATGGAGGACATGAAACCGGGATGGAAGTTAAAATCAAAATCCGTGAGGGGATGGACGGTGATTTTGAGACAGGGCGGGGGTGGAGACCTTGTATCCCGCCCCCGGACCGGTCCACTGCCATCCTTAGTTGTAGGCGACAGTTGAAGTTACCGTACTATTGAGTAGAAAGGATCCTTTTTTTATATCTACATGATTTTCTTAGTGGGGAACAAATTTTTATTATGTGTATGCTATGTATCGGTGGATTTTTCAAGGACTTCAAAAATCATTGACCCACAATGCACGAAAATTTGATGACTCAAAAATCATATTTTTTATGTACAAAATACATTATCAGTCTTGCAGTCCGTAGCAAACAAACCATGATGAATATTGAATTGAAACCGCTTATCCTCATGAATTCCAGCTGAATAGTATGGTACTTTCAACAGCAAATATTTACCTCACGTTATTCTGTTTGCTATGGAAAAGATAAATTACACATCTCAACAGGCATTGGATGGCTAAAATGGTACCGATTATCATCGCATGGGAATATCAATGGGGCCGGTTTGGTTCGGACCCAGGTGGAACCAAACCCAGGCCTGATTTGAGATGATGTGCTGGGTCTGGATCTGAGCCCAATTGGACCCACCATAAGAGAAACCACACTCCTATAAGGATTACATTAACCAGACCCGGTAAAATACTTTTTATCTTTTTGACATTGTAAATTTGTGGATCTTAGTCCGAACTCGGGTCGGGCCTAGACCTGGCATGAAATTTCACAAACCATACACAGATCCATATATTAATCAGACCCTTTGGGTCCAACCCGGATTCTAGTTGGACCTTCTTATTTATTACCAAACCCTGACCCTATAGGGTTTGGTACCGCTCTGATCTGGGTCAAACCCGACCCATTTACACCCCTAGTCACAAACCTTGTCATTGGGTTTTTCTCAGCAAAGGAAAATCTATCAATAAATAAAAAAAAATCTTGTAAAAATCTCAGAAAAATGATGGCATATTTTTATACAAATACATAAATCATAAGAAAAATATGCAATTTAAAAAATATATAAAATACAAATTTTTTGTTAAAAATGTGATACTATTGTGATAAAAACCTAACATATTTTCAAAATAAACGAGATTTAGAAATTTTCTTGTTTTGTTTTCAGATTATATCGGTTTCTGAAAATCTCATGATAAAAATGGGAGATTTTCAAAAGTATCAGATATTTGTAACTATGGATCAGATAACGTGACATGATCCAATCAAATCCAACATGACCCAACAGTAATAGAAGTGTGGTGGTTCTTGTGCATGAAACTTTAACAATTGGACCCGTTTGTACCTGCCCGACTTACTTCGAAACTATCCATACCCATGCCTATAACAACCCGAACTGATTCATACCCGAATGGATTGCAAAAAAAAAAGCTCTATATGATCACATATTCATTCCTGCTTTTGTGTAGCTACCTAGATAAAATCATCTCAATATTTTTTTGTAAAACGCTAGTTGCCCCCTTAAATTTATGGTTTTACCAGTCAAGTTTAACCTGGTTTGGGCCCAAACTGACTTGCAATCTGCCTAATTTATACCTAGGGGTGTCAATGGGTCGTGTTTGACCCGGACCCCACCTGTACCAAACCCTATAGGATTAAGGTTTGGTGATAAATGAGGAGGCCTGATTAGAATCCAGGTCCAACCCAAACACTTCGATTAGTATACGGAGCCAGATATGGTTTGTATAATTTCATAACAGACTCAAGTCTGACCTGAGTTCTGGTTAAGACCCATGATTTTTTAATGTAAAAAAGATAATAAATACCATTTTACCAGGTATGAACCAGGTCTGGTTCATGTAAGCTTTATAGGACAAGGTTTTTAATATGGCAGACTCAATCAGACTCTTTGTTCGAACCCAGTACCAGCACCTGAAAATCAGATCCAGGTTCAGACCCCCTTCTCCGTGGTAGGTCACAAACGGCCTTCACCATTGAAATTAGGGGTTTCAACAGGTCGGATGTGGTTCGGACCCAGGTGTCTCTGAACCCAAATCTTATCTTTCTGCTATAAAAAAAAAAAAACCATACCCGAGCCCTATAAGAATTACATGAACCAGAACCAGTGCACACCTGGTAAAATAATATTTTTTTATCTTTCAAAAGTCATGGGTCTTAATAGGAACTCAGATCTTAGCATAAAATTTCACCAACCATACCCAGCTTCATATACTAATCGAGACCCTTTTGGGTCAGGTTGTACCTCCTTTTTTATCACCAAAACCTGACCCTGTAGTGTTTGGTATGGGTCAGGTCCGGATCAAACCCGACCCATCGACACCCCTAATTAAAACCAAAAGCAATTTGGTTATCTCGTCATCCAATGTCACAGAGATTCGACTAAAAGGACACGAGACACGTCAACTTTGTGTAAAATTCAATTAAAAGTATTTGTACAAGAGGACACGACACATGGGTAAGTTGAAGTATCCGTATGACATAGTCTCCTACAAGCAATTATTTATTCCCATGCAATGATGAATAAGGTCACAAAGACCAAAGTAATCATTTTCCGTTTCTTTAATACAAAATAAAATAAAAACTGAAGGGCTCGTTGTTGCAAAATACACTCTGCAGATCTTAACCAGCACTCTGTTGCTCCCTTCAAAAGTGGAAAGAAAAGGATTAAAAAAACTTCAACTTTACACCATTGACTTCCCTCTCCGACTGGCAAAACCCCACCGTTGGATCGAAAAAAGCCGCAACAACATCTGCCGTCCATCTCTCTCCAACAACCCAAACAAGCTAACAACTATACAACAGGGGCCACCGAAAGATGCAGCCGTTTCAATTCTTGAATAGTCAAATTGCCAGCTACGTTGTAGAGGGTCAAGCCACCAATGGACCGACTTCGGCATATTCCATTCACGACTAGAGTAATTGTACTGCCTCGTATTGTGTTCGTAAAAGAAGCCCCGATTGTCCGTCTCCAGGAAGTAAAGATCGGGGTGTTACTCTTCCCAAATTGTCCTTCTCCTTTTCGTTAATTTGCATGCCGCGCCTTATCTTTGTAGAAATAAGGGACACAGAACGCGAGCTTGATCTTTAGGATCAAAAGCTGAGTCTCGTTCTTTGCAGGACTTAACTCAAAGAAGACCACATGTTCACGGAATCATTTTCCCCGTAATTTAGCTAAAAAAAAATCAGAACTATTTTCATCTCTTTCTTCCCCAATTTCTCGTTATATCACACACCATCACATTTCTGATATTATACAAAATACAAGATAAAAAAAATGAAAATTGGAGGAGAGAGGAAATGGTTGGTGTGGAAAAAGCGAATATACCGCCGAATATTCCGATTCCTCCGAACCCTCCGCTTACTCCGTGTCGGAAGCGATGTGGATTAGTGGCTCACCTCGCTCCTCCTTCTCTCCCGTCTCCACCGCTGCCGCCGACGCCGCCGTGGTGGCGGTGGGTGCAGCGGCGAGGTTGCGGAGGCCCGGCCCGAGCTCCATCCGGCAGAACTCTTCGTACTGGCTGCGGTCGCCGGCGGTCTTCTTGACCTCCACGACGACGAGGGAGGGGGTGAGCTCGAAGATCTCCGCGGCGATGGCGAGGTGGCCGGAGACCCCTCGCTCGCCTGCCCGGCCGGATCCCTCCAGGCTCACTTGGCAATCCTTCTTCCTCACCGTGAAGCTCACCACCCTCGCGATCTCCTCCAGCTTCGAGATGATCTTCGACACGGGCTCCCCCGAGATGAACCTCGACTCCTCGCCCCTCTCCTCGAACAGCCCGGAGAGATCGAACCCGGGCGAGAACGAGATGATGTCGAACGCGTTCAAGCTCGCCGGCCGCGGCAACCCCCGCCCAGCGGGCTTGCTCTCCCTCTCCGGCGACGACAAAGCCGACGAAGGGGAATCGAGATCAACGTCGTCGGCGACGTTGTGCAGCCGGTCGTTCTCGATGTAGAACCTCACCTGCTTGAACCCCTTCTTGAACCACCTGTTCTGCATGAGATCCGGGATCGTGATCCTCGTCTCGGGGTTCGTGTCGAGGAGCCGGCCGAGCAGCCGGGAGAGCTCCGGCGAGAACCATCGGGGGCACCGGAACTCACCCTTGTAGATCTTGCGATACATCGCCATGATGTTCTGGTCGTGGAAGGGGAGGTATCCCGCCATGAGAACGAAGAGGATGACCCCGCAGGACCAGATGTCGACCTTTGCCCCGTCGTAGCCCTTCCGGGCGAGCACCTCCGGCGCGACGTAGGCCGGCGTGCCGCAGAAGGTGTGGAAGAGGCCATCCTGGCGGATCTGGTCGGACACGGCGCTCAGGCCGAAGTCCGAGACCTTGAGGTCGCCGTTCTCGTCGAGGAGGAGGTTCTCCGGCTTGAGATCCCGGTGGTAGACCCCCCGGCTGTGGCAGAAATCGACAGCGGAGATGAGCTGCTGGAAGTAGCGCCGGGCGGTCTCCTCCTTTAGGCGGCCCTTGGCGACGCGGCCGAAGAGCTCGCCGCCCCTGACGAACTCCATGACGAAATAGATCTTGGACTTGGTGGCCATGACCTCGAAGAGCTGGACGATGTTCGGGTGGCGAACGCGGCGGAGGATGGAGATCTCGCGCTTGATGTGGGAGATGAGCCCGCCCTTGAGGATCTTCTCCTTGTCCAGCACCTTGATCGCCACGCTCTCCCCCGTCTTCACGTTGCGCGCGTGGTACACCTTCGCGAACGTCCCGTGGCCCAGCAGCTTCCCCACCTCGTAGCGACCCAGAAGGAGCTGTTTCTTCATCCCCGACTTCTCCTCCGCCATTCCCCCTTGCCCCTGAACAAAAGAAAAACTCTCCTCCTCCTCCTCCTCCTCCTCCTTCTTCCTCTTCTGGTTTCCTCTCTCTTCTTTCTCCTCCTTAACTACCGATTTCCATCCTTCTCTCTCGACCGCTCTGGTTTTGCCCTAATTTCACGAAGGCAGGAGGAAGAAGACGAGTGGAGAGGGGTTTTTAAAGGGGGGACGTGAGAATTGACGGTGAGGATCTCTTTGATTTCTTTTTTTATTTTTGCGTCAACGGTTCCTTGCCAGATCATCGCTGGTGGCGACCTCACCGTCCCGGGCCCACCTGGTGGGAAATTATGAGGTGTCCTCTGAAAATTACGGAAATGGCACTTGCTTATGCTTAAATTGCAGAAAAGCCACTCGCATACAGTTGGCGACAGCTTGCCTCTAAATTTGGAGATCTAGCTCTCGTGGGCGTCACGCAAGTGGAACGAACATCAGTTTTATAAGGAGAATTTTTCAATTGACAAATTTTGAAGGGATGTAAACGGGTCGGATTTGGTTCGAATTTATGGAGATCAATTAAAACCGAATCTCTAGACCTGACTTGCTTAAAATGTGACACTTACCTACATTCAACTGATTCAGATTTTAATTCAGATCCAAAGTTCTGATCCAATTATTTGACTGATGAATACACTTAAATGGATTTGGATTCAGTTGGATATCCGGCATGATTCCAAACCGCGGGCATCCCTATACCAAATTGCCAAATATGTTCGTTTGAAAGCTGTACTAGATGAATATCACGAATTACCTGATATTTTAGTTTCCGCGGCATAGTAAGCATCACAAATTCGATTCTCATATGATTAAATCTGTGACAGGTATGGAGATGGATTGTGAGGCCAGTTTGTGATTAAAATGCAAAGCTAATTAGCACTCAATCTTGTTGGTTCCTCATGGGCATGTCAATGAGTTGGATTTTATTCAATATATAATCAAATCCGACTCTGTTTAGTTGGATTTAGTAAGCCTTAACTATATCTGATTATATTCGAATATGGACATGGTTTTGATTTTTTGTTAGGGAATCCCACAGATATCAGGATTTGTCAAATATCTGATTCCATTTTATGAGCATTTCATTATCCCAATTCAAATCCATTTAACCGACATCTGGTTAAACGGATATGGTATTGCCTATATCTTACCCAACACCTAACTGTTTACATCCCAAGTTCATCATCATTTATTTAGAGAGAGAGAGAGAACCTGATATTTGAACCAGTAGATATAAGAGAGCTCATCAATGTGGAGTCTGTGCACAGGGTCGATTCTGCAGGCATGTTAGTGTAGCTTGGCCATGTTTGGAAGTGAAAAAAAGAGAGGAAAAGATAGGATCTTTTTCATGTCATTTCAAGTGAGAAAACTTTGAATTCTTCCAATTTTCCTAACATATATATGAAAAAATGTCTTTATCTAAGAAAATGAGCAGGTGGAACATGAAAGTTTTCACTCTTTCATGAGGACCTTTATGCGTATGAGTCATTCTCATCAAGCTTTGTACAAGTAGGGATGGCAGTGGACGGGGGAAACTGGGCCTCGCCCCGCCCCGCCTCACCCCATTTGGACCAGGGATGGAGGACATGAAATGGGAATGGAGGTTAAAATCCAAACCTGTGCGAGGATGGAAGCGGGGATGGACTTACGCTTTCTCCCATCCCGATCCCTGCCTTGACCCGCCCGGTCCCCAATCCTTCTTTAGGGTTTGCAATCAATCGAGGGAAAACAGGGTCCTACCCAGCCTTGCCCCGTTTGAACCGGGGATGGAGGATATGAAACAGGGATGAAGGTGGGGATAGAAGTTAAAATCAAAACCTGTGCGGGGATGGAGGGCAGGATTTTGAGACGGGGCAGAGGTGGAGACCTTGTACAACCAAAGTAATATGTCCAAAAATTTGTCTGGAATATGTTTCATGTGATATAAAGAATGGGGTGGTTCGTGGGAAAGCCTTCAGTGGGTTACTCTATCTAGGGAAAAGTAAACCAGCTTGGCAGAGTCGCCCACTCCAGTTCCATTCAAAGGGTACTAAAGAGGCCTCTAACAATATCTAAGAGAATCAATCTTTAATCGTGGATTTATCTATATTTACATGGAGAAACCACCCTCAGGATCGGAAACCTAATCGTGCTGGCTCTGCCTGACATACTTACTGTTGATCTCCTGGCAGTGTAAAACTGTGAGTTTTACCTCTTGCCCCCGCAAGGAACGATGCTCATGAGATTTGAACTTAAACCACCTGCCTAACGGACTACGTCTCATCCCACTACATCAAACCCCCCCTTTGGGGCTCAACGTTGAATCTTAAACCTTAGATAAAACAAACTCACAAGGGATCTGCCTTTGTGGTTAGGGGCGACCATGTTTTGTCACTTAACATAGGATGGCTACAATTTGAAGGAAGCAAAAATGCTCATGTTCAGCATGACCTGATCTGCTTCCCAATTTGAAACATGAAAGAGGCATCCCTTGTCACAAGGTGTACTCCTCAACGGGCAAGGGGGGCCTAACATTTTGCCAATTGTAGACTTGCTAATTTACGGTAGGTGAGAGGGATTTTCCTTTGCCTAGTCATGAAAAAAAAAATCTAAAAAGAGTTATAGAGAATCAACAACAACGTGCATTTCAAATCCTTATTTCTCAAAATCAGATTCCTCATGTATCATGCACCTTTAGAGCGCGTTTGTGTGTCATGGAAAGTGGGTTTTTTCTGCAAAAATGTGGGGTGCCGGAATCATTTCCCCAGGCTCTAGCAATGCAGATGGAGGCATTTTCCTCATGGAAATGGAGCGCCGCATTTTCAATGGTACCCCCACCGTTTTTCATATGGAACATGCAGCTAGCTTATACGTGCCATTACATTAGAGTGTTTGTTTGAGCCCCCCATGGGAAAAGAGAGTAGTCCATTGTGAATTTGTGATATGAAAATGTGACGCTTTTCCCGCGTTTTCGGGGTGGAAAAAAAAAGTTACAAAGTTTTTGCAAAGCAGTGGCAGTTTCGATAATTGTTGATAATCTGTGGGCATTGAAGTGCGAGTATTCTGGGCGAAAAGCCAACTGCCACCTACCCATGGCGGAGCGGCGGACAACGTGGCGGTAAGTAGACCGCTGACGTGTAACTCCGAGATTCAATCAGTACATGACGTGGCGGACGTGCAGCCTCAGTAAGTTGTACCGGTCCGTCCGGTTGATGTCTTCAGGAACGCGGTCGATGGACAGTGGGGATTGTGCAGAATGACGAAAGTGCTCTCGTCACGGACAGTAATTTTGCAAAACCTTCCTAAACGAAGTCTTGTCGTGGAACGAATCGGACCCAACGCGCTACATCGGTTACTGGAACGGTTCTCATGGATTCGAACTCCTGACCCCTGAGTTGTTCGAGCTCGGTTTGTTTTTATCAGGAGCAGAGCCCAGCTTGAGCCCATAGGCAAGGGGTAAGCCCACAAAGTTTTACGCTGTCAGGATAGTGACCGTAAGTACGACAGGTAGAGCCAGCGCAGTTAGTTCTATGACCCTGATTGTGGTTTGTCCGTGTAAATATAAAAAAAAAACTTGTAACAAAAACACATTTTTTAAAATGGAAAAATAGTGAAATCTGGATTTGGACTTAAACCGGCGCATTTAGAAAAATAAATACATTGTTTCGAAAGTGTAGGCAATAGGGTTTGAATTCTAAAATTTATTGCTTATAACCCAAACACTTGATCATCTATACTTTTATGATATGAAATATATGTAAAACATGTTCATTATTACTTAACAAGATTTAACAAGTCGAACCGAGCCAACACATTGTTCGTGTTCGGTCTTCTGAACCTAGTTTATGTGATCGAGCAAACGCTTTATGAGCCGAACACAAGCGAGCCAGAGCAGCGCATCTCGTTTCCAAGCCCTAGGATTATGATAAAATGACATGTTCTTTCCGCGATTACATCAACCCTTAATATAAGCATCTAATTTCATATTTATGCTATAAGAAAAAATCATATTAGTAAAACAAATAATAAAAAGTACTAAAGAAATAAAATTCGAAGACTTCCACTTAGATGGGTAGGAGCCATAAGAATATGCCAAGAATGGCATAAAAAAATAATCAGCATTTTTAAAGATTTTTATCATAATTGTGGTCACTACTATTCAATTATATATTCAGCAACAAGAGAATCAGAACAGGCCTGGTCCACAGAGACAAGCATGTTAGGTTTTGTGTGCTGCATGGCTAAGGCCTAAGGCCCCACTGATCCTCATGAGCTTCACATTAGGTCTTGATTATTATAAAATGATTACCCAATATGGCACATTAATTAGGATCATAGCCACACAATTTTGTCTACATATATTCAAAAAATGACAAAAGATTGATACTTTCAGGATATCGTTGATTTTATCATGCTGTACTTTAAATTTTTGTTATATTGAATTTTATGTAGTTTTATAATTTAAATTAAATTTTATATATGCTAAACATTTTCTAAAAAAAATATTTTATCATGAGATCTTCCCTTCCTGAGAAAAACCCACTTGTACAGAAATTTAGAATACGCTGGGAATTTGTTCATGGAGCACAACACAAGTTCCCAACTTATCCTACATGTCTAGACATGAGGCACCATGGAACAAGGGGTGCAAACGGGTCAGATATTGGATGGATCTTACTTGATCTGAATCAAAATCACATCTTTGAGCAGGTACACTCTTAATTGGATTGGAAGGTTGTCAATCTTACATGGAGAAAGGGGACCGAGAATGCATCACCAAGGAGCTACGTCTCAGAGAAGAACTCCAAATATTGAATGATATTGAAGAGTCGATGTGGAAGCAGAAATACCGATGTAAATGGTTGAATGTGGGAGACCCCAACAGAAAATACTTTCATTCAGTGTAACAAAAACATCTTGAGAAATCGGATTGGATCCCTCACTCAGGAGGATGGATCTTTCATTAGTTCGACAGTGAAGATTAAAGTCGAAGCTGTCGAATTTTTATCAGGCCTTTTCCAGAAAACTAGCCTCCTCCAAACGCCCTTCCCAAGCGAAATAGAACCTCAAGTCACCCTTGTGGACAGCAATCATCTCACAAGAGAGGTAACCCTTGAGGAGATTAAAAAGGCAGTGTTTGAACTTAATCAACCCCATTCAAATCAAAGGCTTTCAGTGTAACCATTCCTTTGTTGATGACACCCTCCTTTTCATCAGAGATCGTGAAAAATCTATATCCCCAGTTTTCTTAAAGTGATGCACTTTTTTTTTTAAAGTCTCGAGTCTCCAAATCAGCAAGGAGAAGTCCATCTTCATTGCATGTAATCTCTCTCCACACAGAGTTAACATTGTTTGCAGATAGAGTGGGTGGCATCTGCAAAAGCTTCCAATCACCTATGTGGGCCTTCCATTAATTATTCAAAGGGAAAGCTTAAGAAAGGTACGTGTGAATCCCTGATTATTAAATTTTGAACCAGATTAGAAGCTTCAAATGATAAACATTTATCGATGGCAACCCTGGCCATTCTGAACTTTCCTCCTTTCCCCTTATACTGGATGGGATCCTTTCTCATTCCCCATAGTGTTGTCCGAATTATAGAAGGGTTGATACATAATTTTCTCTATGATGATTTCTCTTCGCACCACCTTGTAAAAGGTGTAATGAAAGGGGCTTGGGCATCTGGAAACTCGATAATATCAATCTATCTGCCCTTGCCAAAATGAATTGGAAGATAGCTACCCTTCCTCTTCCCCTTCTTCTCAAAAAGTCTAAATATCTTCACTGCGAACAGAGGTTCTTTCATATGGGAAGGGCATCAAATGTGGGGCTGACTTTATTCTTTCAAATATGCAATGAGAGATGCGAAGGGACTCTGGGCTTGTTTGAACCCTTAAGTTTTTTAATCAAATTTGTGAAAAATCAAATAACTAAAGAAAATAGAGTCCACAAGATAGTTTGTTTGTTTTTTAGAAAAGACTTCTCTTCTCTTTCACATGATTTTGGAGAGAGAAAGTCATTTCTTAACTAGGTTAAAGAATGTCAAGAGGTTATATATGTTAGGTGTAAGAAGGGAGGGGAGAGAGAATTCAAAAGAAGAAACGTGTGTTGTTATAGAGAAAGTTTGGTTTTGATGACGTGGAATAGTCCCATATTGATGGTGTTTGAGTTTGTTGTGGGCATTATAACCGACATGTAAACTCTTACACTTGTTTCTAAGAACAAGGGGTTGGGATGACTATCACTCACACGCGCATGTACCCGCCCATTGGTTCGGTTAATTGGCCTTTTAGGGCCATATCCAATCAAGACCAAAGTATCTTTTTGCTCAAACTTTCTGTGGATATTTGGATTTTCGGATTCCGTTAACGAATCTCGACTCTTCGATTTTCGTTAATGGGTCACGTCCCATCGGATTCCGTAACGGGTTTCTTCCACGCTTTGTAATCGTTCATTGGTTATAAATGTGTGGTTAGTGTTGGGATTACTCAGATCCTAGACGCACTGATTTCTGAAGAAAAGCTCTGCGGTTTTCATTTTCCCTGTTGCTCTCTCTCTCTCTCTCCTGAGTTATCCTGAAAGGGGTTTCTCTACAACATCGGTTCGTAGAAGTTGTTTTCGAAGGACGATTCGTCAGAGTACATCGTTCTGATAGTCGAGGCTATTGTATCCTGAGGGAAGGACGTCGGACCCTGTTTGCACTGTATGTGGGGGCGAAGAGCAGTACTTTCGTACGTCTTAGCTTTTTACATAATATTAACATGTTTTTTTTTTGTGTTATGTGCATCTGTTTGTGCATATGTTGTTGTCTGAATTTTGGTTTTATGCGGAAACCGTCATGCTTGCTCTCTGTTCATGTTTCGATCGACTGTCAATCATGATTTCAATACTGCTGTATTTTCTGCTTTATGTCATGATGTTGATTATAAAACTGCGTGATCCGAAAAATGATCCAACAATATATACTTTCTCTCACACACCCTTCTCGTTTTTTAAAAAATCTTTTTTCTTTTTTTAAGCATCTAAAAGGTCTAGAGTAGTGTGTGCCACCATTAAACCTACATAAACTTCGATGATTGTAGTAGTCTAAAGATCGCATAATTCAATTTTTTCTTTATCTTAAAGATCTATTAATTTTTCATGTAAAATTTACTTGGCAGATGTTTTTATACGTATATTAAGCATATCTATATGAGTTATATATTTCTCAAAATATGCCATGGATTTATACTATTAGGAATGCAACCATAGGTACAGCATACATAAGCGGCTGTTACTCATGGATAAAAATATAGGAATTGGTTCTTTCTTCCCATCCAAGGTGTGCAGACAACGATAATTCACATGGAATCATACACAAAAATATCAAGTAAAATATAATTTCACAAATATTTGCACATTAAGCACCTGATCACCCTCCATCTTAGAGACAGGGTGTTAGCTGTGGGACTAGAGACCTAATAGAGGGTGATAGGGTGCTTAATGCACAAATTTTTGTGCAATCATATTGCACCCTATCCGGACTCCGAATCAGACTATACAGAGTTCATTTGTTAGGAACTGGTTGTTAGATTATGTTTTTTTTTTTTACATAAATATGATTTTTTGAGTCTTAAAATGTGGGTCGTGGATTTTTGAAGCCCTTCGAAATCAAGCTTATGTGTCCGAGCCTGTTGCCAAAGCCGTCTCGTCTCGCATCTCGGTTCTCGCGTCGACGAGACGGATCGACCAATTCTTGGGAGATGGACTGGGCAAATTTTGGACGTCAACATACGTCACGTGAGTCTTTGCTTTAAAGGGTAAGTCTAGCACGTGACCCCACTCAGTTGGAGCCTCTGACCCCTACGAATAAAAAGAAAGGCGAAAGCTTCTGACGTTTCATCCCCTTCTCGATAACTCGCCTGCCAAAACAGTAGACACGTGTCGCTTTACTAGCCATGCTTATGCTGTCAATGAATTGTGCCTTTCTGGACATGAACGCCAGTTTTCTGTTGTGTTTAACGGGTTTCGGATTCGAGGGTGGACCCAGTTTAAACGTCAAAGTTGGGATGAAACCCGTGTCACTGTGACAAGTTGTTTTTAGCTGTATACCATATTTGGGACACGACACGAGTACACATGTAATGTCTAATTATGTTGTCTTTTTTTTTATTACTTCTGATTAAGTTTTGCGCTCATATATATTAAATATTTAAAAATATGTGGCAGTTTTGGCAACCAGCCTCCACCAAATAAGGCTTGTTAGTTGCAAAAGCTAGAATTTCATATGGTTAGCGATAGTGGTGTCCATGGGTCGGATTTGACTCACACTCCACTTAGTGTTTGGTGATAAAGAATGAGGTAAGATTAGAATACGGGTCAGACTCAAAGGATCCGATTAGTATATGGGGCTCGGTATGGTCTGTAAAATCTCATATCAGACCTGAGCCTGAACCAAGTTTTGGTTAAGACCCGTGAATTTTAAATGTAAAAATGGATAAAAAAATTTTTATTTTATAGGCTATGAACCAGATCTGGTTCAAGTAATTCTTATAGGGTATGGTTGTCCATACAGCAGACCTGACAGTTCCCAGTTCCCAGTACCCGTACCTTTAGTCGGGTACTCTGTCACTGAAAATTGGCCATACTAGACCTTTAAGTTAGAGAGGCACCCTACAAACAGTACACACATTATAAATATCCGTACATACTACTACTATTTAATATAATCCAACTAAGGTCAATCTTGGATCTAGGGTTGCAGACGGGGCAGGCTTGTTATGGTCTAGTCTTGGACCTTAGAACAACCAAATAAGGACAGGTCTTAGGGTAAAAGCCTGTCCGAAAGGCTAATTTCCATGACCCCAATCTAGGGCCAGTTCAAACACTAAGTTCTAGTCCTCGTTGCCAAGTTTGCTATGAGCTTTTATTCCAAAGTTTATAGGGTGGGGTTTAACAAACCCTCCTAGGAAATGTTGTATCGGTATTGGCCCTGAATCGTTGGGCCACCGATTCAGCGGGGGGCGGACACCGATACTTAAGTGAATCATTCTGTATCAGCCAGAAAATAATAAAAAAATATTATGTGTCAATCATAATGTGACATCGTGTTAAAACTATTAAATATTTTTTAAATAATAATACCAATTTATTTTTTAGTATTTTTTTGCATTTATTAAAAATAGGAGTGAAGCTTGTCGGACTTTCTGCCGATACAGGCCGATAGGCACCGATACTGATAACATTGTCTAGGAACACCCCCTTTTGTATCATGGTTGTATTTCTAATATAATGGAGGATTACTTCAATCCATAAAGTATATATTGGGAAAGAGAATTGAGACTTTCTAGGGTGATAATGCTTCTTATGCCTACCGACTGGCTGCTTATCTGGTAGGATCAGCTAGTGCACGTCACCTTGTGTTGGGACGTTGCAGATTCAAAACCCAATGGTATAATTTGTATTACTGGTAGGGATCTGACTAACCCCAGCTTACCTTTCTAAAAAAAATGCTTCTCATGCCCGGAGTCGAACTCTTAGGGCCTGCTTGAATTACGATTGGCTATTAAACTTGGGTTATAAACACTTAGGGGGAGTTTGGATGACACTAAAAACCTGGTTTTGGGTATTAACCCGGCTTTCATATGAAACCAAACCTGTTTCCAATGAAAACTAGGTTTTTCAAAACCAGGTTTTCAAAACTAACAAACCTCATTTTTTAAGGGAAACCCGGTTTATTGGGTTACCCCTCACGACACGGCCCCCATCCCCCATCACTTCCCTCCCTTCCCTCTTTTGCTACCATCCTCCCACCCACCTTGGGTGGGCCATTTCTGACCACAACTAGTACCATCCAGCATAGGTGGTATTGGCCTCGCCATTTTTGGCCGGCCACTACACAAAATTGCAGGAAAACATTTTTTTTAATAGTGTGACCATTTTTTATAGATGACCTGAAAATGGTCTGCCCATTTTTTTTTTGTTTTTTTTTTTGCAATTTTTTTAGTTTGGCCATTTTTCGATGAGTTGCCTGATGGAGCTTGCTAGGATCGCACTGAGGTGCACAGTAGTTGAGGGAGAGAGAATAGCGAGGGTTTTCTTTTTGGTAGATAACCTGCTTCAAGGGGTTTTTATCATTGTCCATAAGTATCTTAGATTTGAGTTATCTATGTGAAAGCCCTCTTATAGAAGAGGGCAGTTGTTGGATCTCATCCTCCCATGGGTCGCTATTGCCCAACAATCTCTGATTGCTTCACGATTTTCCCGTATAAAGGGAAAATCTGTCTTGGAGATATCCTCGATGTTTAAGCAGTTTACGAATTACATTTGGTGGGGATCTTATGCGATAAGGTGAGAGTGATCCTACCTTCTATCTTATCGCATGGGACCTATTTGAAATTTGCATGGCCACTTGGATTCAGAGCTTATCTGGATCCAACATCTCCCACTTGGCCATGCATATTGAGTCATGATGAATTTTTCTTCCCACTATAAGAGTTTTACACAAATATCAATAATATAGCAACAAGTAGTTTGCTAGTAACCATCCATCTGGATGTCTTACTTAGACATACCTTAATTTCATACAGGCTACATGCTTTAAAAATAATTCTTCTCATATGCCTTTTGTTAAGGGATCACCAATCATATAAGAGGTAGTGTAGTTTAGTAACTGACTATAATTCTATTCTTTTCAATCATGTTATGAATATAATGATATTTTATCATTATGTGTTTACTTTTAGAGTTATCCGCTCCACTATAAGAGTGATCGATGCTTGATTATCACAGTAAATTTGTATTGGCTTATTGGTTATATCCTATTTCAAATCACTTATGAAGCGGCTTATCCAAACGACAAAAGTAGCAGTGGCATTACAGGCAACATACTCTTTTTCTTGAATGTGCTTAGCCATAAAATCTTATTTTTTGTAAGACCAAGAAATTGCACCTCCTCCAAGGAGAAAAATATATCCAAAAGTGGATTTACTATCATCTCTGTTGCCTGCAAAATCAACATCAGAATATTTAGTCAATTTTAAAGTATCCTTTTAAAAATATAATTGCAAGTTCTTAGTCCCTTTCAAATATCCAAATATTATCTTTACTGCTTGCTAATGAGGTTAACTAGGATTACTCTGGTATCAATTGATGAAACCAACAACAAAGCAGATATCAGGTCTCGTGTATAGCATAGCATACATCAAGCTTTCAACAGTTTTTGTATAAGGGACATTCAACCTTTCTTGTCCTTTACCTAGACAATCATTCTTGCTTAATTTTATACTTTTTACCACAAGTGTTCTTAGAGGCTTGCAATCACTCATTCTAAACTTCTTAAGTATATGATTAATATATTTTTCTTGACACAAGCTCAAAAGTTTAGAATTTCTACCTGGAGTAATTTTAATTCCAAGAACATATGATGCTTCTCCCCTGCCTTTCATCTCAAATTGAAATTTTAACCATAACTTGATTTTAACAATCATATCATTATTGTTTTCAGTCAAGAGAATGCCATCCACATACAGTGAGAGAATTGAGAATTTACTTTCACTTTTTCAAACATAAACACAATGGTCAAATATATTTGCCACAAATCTCAATTAAGTAATTGTCTTATGAAACTTTAAGTGCCACCTACGTGGTGATTACTTGAGTCTATATAGAATTTTTTTTAACCTATATACTTTATCCTCTTGACCTTTAATAACATAGCATTCAGGTTGTTCCATAGAAATAGTTTCTTTAAGTTTATTGTTTAAGAATGCAGCTTTAATATCTATCGGATGTAAATCTAAATTATAGTGAGCTACGATAGCCAAGATTATCCTTATAGAAGTAAATTTTGCAACAGAAGGATAGGTATCAATATAGTTTATCTCCTCTTTCTGATAAAAACCTTCAGCTACCAATCTAGCTTTAAATTTATATACACTTTCATCAGATTTGAATTTCTTTTTTAATATCCATTTGCATCCAATAGCTTTTATTTTCTTAGGTAAATCATTGAATTCTCAAACTTGGTTTTTCGTGATAGACTCAATTTTCTCGTCCATGGCTTTTATTCAATCTATTGATTCAAGTGATTTTACTGTCTCATTATATGATAGGTTATCTCCCATGTCACCAGGATCTATAGAATAATATAGTTCATTCGACAAATAGACATAATAGTCATCAAGATATAAATGAGGAACCCTTGACCTTTTATGGCCAACATGAGTCTGATATGAAGAAGATTGATTACTAACAATTGGTTCACTATTACGTAACTGTTCTTGATCATTAATAGTTGGTTCATCATTACCTAATTATTTCAGCTAATCATCAAAATCATAGATGAGATCAAATGGATTATATTCATTTGATTTATGAATTACTGGTTTCATGTTTTGATCTTCCAAGAATACAATTTCTCTACTTTTGATTAAATCTTATCAGAATGGAATAATCTATAACATTTGGATCTTTTTTGATATCCAATAAAGGTATATTTTATGGATTTGCTATCTAGTTTATCTCTATAATGATTTATAACTTTTATATGGGCTACTGAACCCCCATCTTCGAAGATTATTTAAGTCTAGTTTTATCTCAGTCCATAACTCATAAGGTGTAGAGACTACGGTCTTACATGGAGCCCTATTCAGAACATATGTTGTTGTGTAAATAGCTTTTCTCCAAAATATCTTGGGTAACAAAGCATGATACAACATGCATCTAACCATGTCAAGAAAAGTCCTATTATATATTTCAATCACACAATTTTGTTGTGGTGTCACAGTGTTGTTGTTTGAGGTTTGATTCTATTTATTTTACAATATTCAAAAAAATCATTTAAAGTGTATTGTCCTCCTCGATTAGGCCTCAAGACCTTAATCCTTCTTTTCAATTGGTTTTCAACTTCTTGATGATATTCTTTAAAATTTTCTAATGCCTCATATTTATATGTTATAAGATATATATAACTCTATCTTAAATAATCATCAATAAAAGATATGAAATAATGCATTTCTTTATGAATTTTGGTCTTAAATGGATCACATATATTTGTATGGATAATTTTTAATAATTCAAATGCTCTAATTACTTTAATTGAAAATAATTTTCTTGTTATTTTTTCATAAATACATGATTCACATTTCTAAAAGGATGTTGTTTCAAAAGTATGCATTATATTTAATTTGACAAGTTTTTCATTTTATTTAGACTAATATGTCTTAATCTTTGGTGTCAGACATTTGCATTCACATTAAAGACATTATCAATATAAGCAAAAGTAGATAAAATTTTATTCAAAACAAAAACATTCAATTTAAACAACTCATGGTTTTTGTCAAAGACCCCACTAAACATAACTCGACCATATTTTATCATTGTGACCTTTCTCGCAAAAAACCTAACTTCAAAGCTCTTTTTACTCAAGGCTGAAATAGATACCAAATTTGGTCGCATGGACGGTATATAAAAAACATCAGTCAACAAAATATTATTTTCAAGTGTTTCTATGAAGTAAGTTCCAACACCCATAACATTATAATAGGTGTTGTTTCTCATGTACACCCGATGTTCCCCAAGTTTATACTTAGTCATGTCCACCATGCTTTCCTTAGTCTTGGCTATATGATGTATTGATCTAGAATTCACCCACCATACATAAAGCTCCTGGTCTACATATGAACATTTTGATATCACACAGATTATGTCACACCTTTGTTGCCTGCCAGATTTGTTATACATGTTATTATTTTAGTTCTGGCGACTTCAACAATATCTCTTGAAGTGTTCAAGTTTTCCAGACTGGAAACACTTTCCCTGGAAGGCAGTTATGTACGGCTTGTAGAATATTGGACGCCTTTTCTTATCAAAATTTTCAAAATTTTTAAATGGTTTTCTTTTAAATTACAACATATATTGTTGCTTAATTTTTTTAATTGATCGAACAACTCATCAAGTATCAGGTTCTTGGAGTTCAGTCTAAGAGCAATGGCAATTATCCTCCATGAACGAAGTAGGTTGTGCTGGATAGTTGATATCTGCATACAATCTGGGATTATATTTTCAACAATGGTTAAGTCTTTAGCCATTACAAGCATCTTGTTGACATGATCAACTAAATTATCTTTCTCTTGCATTTTGCATGAGTTATATTGCTTTAAAAGTAATTGAATATGAGTTTCTGAGCTAGTGTTACACTTAGCAGCTATGGCTTCAAACATAGATTTAGATGTGGGAAAATCCTCAAATACCCTAATGAGGTCATCATCCATATAGGTGAGCATAATAGTTCTAGTCATTCTTTTCTTTATTTTTATTTTTTATATTTATTCTTTTCTACTTTTGTTGAAGCTTCTTTAGGGTCTTGTATTTCTACTTGTAGGATATTCTCAATGCCCTCAAGGGTTAAAACAAGACAAATCCTCCACTTTTAAGTTTGAAAATTTATGTCACTCAGTTTGTATATTCGTGCTAATTGGGTAGCACACGCTCTACTAGTTATTTTTTTTATATTTGTTATTATATATTGGCAAAATATGATAAAAATATGTTCAACATCCAATAAAAGGATAAACAACATAACATTAACCATAAATACCCAAAATATCATGTTCATAATAAAGAAATACATGGTATAAGACATGTTTTATCATGCAATTATCAAAAAATATGAAAGAATATTAATTTCCTACTTATTCCAATCAAAATAGTGGTTTATAAGGCAAATTGCACAAAGTGACTACTTTTTTATAATTTCAGAAATGTTAGTGGTGATTTTGTAAAAACATAAAAGATAGAACCCTTAAAAGTAACAAAGAGAACTTTTTGAGTTAAACAGAAAAGTTAAGGGGTCTTTTTATAATTTTTAGAAAATTAAAAGTTTGTCTCAGGTATTGTTCAGAGTACATGACTCTTTTAGAAAGTTACCAGAAAATTAGGCTTCTGTTTTGTAAAAGCAGAGGACACAAAAGTAAATAACAGAAACACAGAGGGCAGAATAGTAGATTTATGCAGCATGAATATAATAGTAATTAAGAGAGATGTTCAAGGACGAAACAAAAAGTAAACTAACAGACAAATTTAACAAAAAGTTCGAAGGGTAAAATCTTAAACCAACTATAAGAGGGATATAATTGGGATTATCAAAAAATATAGGGGCATATTGATAATTTTACCTTTAAAAGAAAATTTTGGGTTTGAGGAAAACCTAAGCTCAATTTTTTTTTTCATTTTTGCTTCCTTCTTATGCCGAATCCACCCCTCCCTTGTGGCACCAGTAGTCTCTTCCGACAGATCGAAGGTTTGGTGGTGGAGGACCACCACCACCACCGACCTGATGATGCCCTTTTCTCATCGAAAAGGGGTTACCTACACCCTCGACGCCAGAAAATGAGCGAAGAGAATAAAAAAAGGCAATGTGTGCTTGGCGCCAGCCTTGAGGGTTATGTGGAGAGAGGTGAGGTGATCTCAACCTCCCCCCCCCCCCCCCCCATTTTTTTTTGTTTCAGAAGATAGGTCATCGAAATTTGATGCCCTACTGTGTTTTTATTTTTATTTTTATTCTAGATGTTAAAGCAGAGGTCACTGAATCCAACAACCTTTTGTGATTTTTTTTTCCGGCGATAAAAAGAATGTTCCTTAAATTTTTTTTATTTTTATATTGAAATAATGTAACAGAGGTCCTGCGACTAGATGCAAACACTAATTCGAGGTCTACCTTTTCTTTCTATAAAAAGAAGAAGAAAAGGAACCCCAGAGAAAGAGGGGTATTCCCTCTGCTTCATATTCACACCCATGTATCCACCTCTGACCCGAACAGGGATAAAAAAAACTTTCTTTCATTTAGTTTTTTTTATTTACATTTTGGTTCATAGAGGGGTTTTTTACCTTGTTCGCTCTAAGTCAAGTAGACCCTGATTCGGGGTCTACCTGCTTCTCAGAAATGGTGGCAGACACTATTACTTTACCACAATTCCCGACAGTCACCGTATAAAGAGGTTTCTCCTCTACCTCAGATGCCGACAGCTCGTTGCCAAAGTTTGATAGGGATTGGCTAAAGCAATAGTTTTTGGTGAGAGGGTGGCCAGTTTTTCAGCAATAGCCATAAATAAAGAAAAAAAATATTAACCCAATAATCATTTTCTCTATATCTTAATTTTCGGTGAGTTCAAGCAATCAACTATAGGCGACTTTGAATAACGTTTTGCAACTTTGAGCGATGTCCAGCCAACAGAGGATGCACATCTCAGGTATGGCTCTGATACCACTGATAGAGCTTGCTAGGATCACACTGAGGTGTGTAGTAGTTGAGGGAGAGAGAACAAAGAGGGTTTTCTTTTTGGTAGATAACGTGCTTTCGGGGGTTTTACCATTGTCGATAAGTATCTCATATATGAGTTATCGATGTGAAAGCCCTCTTATAGAAGAGGGCAGTTGTTGGGGTCTCCTCCTCCCCTGGTTTGTCGTTGCCCAACAATCTTGGATTGCTTCATGATTTTTTCATATAAAGGGAAAACCATCTTAGAGATATCCTCGGTATACAAGCAGTTTACGAACTGCATTTGGTAGGGATCCTATAAGATAAGGTGATAGTGGGCCCACCTCTGATCTTATTGCATGTGACCTATTTGAAATTTGCATGGCCATCTGGACCTGGATCTTATCTGAATCCAACACCACCAGCCAAGAAATGGTCGGGTGGTGATAAGCTAGTGGTTGCTACCATCCCGACCATTTTCCAGGCAGTGGCTGGTCAAAAAGTGGCCAACCTATATTTTGTTTTTTATTTTTTTATTTTGACAAATTTTCTGCCATCCATCGACCAAAAAATGGCCATGTTATTGTTTCCCTAGACAAGATGCATTAGTTTGGCATTTTTTTTGGCCGACGACTGGCAGAAAAATGCCCAGCTTATTTTTGTTTTTTGTGACTAATTTTTAACCATTTTGCAGCCATCCACAGGCCGAAAAATGGTCGAGTTGTTGCCATCATAGCTAGGATGCATCAACCCTATAATTTTTTTGGCGGGTGGCTGAGTAGAAAATGGGGGAACCTATTTTTGTTTCATTTTTCGTATTTTCTGCTTTTTCACCTTTTTAAATTTCAGCTATTTTTTGGCCATTCACAAGCTAAAAAATAACTGGGTTTAGATTTATTTTTGGATCAATTCTGGATCTATATCCCATTTATACTAATTCAGATTCATCACAAAATTTCATCGAACTAAATCCATATCCCATATCCGGGCATATCACTTAACCAGATCCAATCTAAAATAAAATGGATTCATATCCCATATTCGGGCATATCACTCAACCGGATCTAATCTGGATCAAACTAGATCCATATCTCATATCCGAGCATATCACTCAACCGGATCAAATCTGAATTAAACTAGATCCATATCCCATATTCGAGCATATCACTCAACCGGATCCAATCTAGATCGAATTAGATCCATATCCCATATCTGAGAATATCACTCAATCAGATCCAATATGGATTAAACTAGATCCATATCCCATATGGTGATAGACTTATTTGGATCAATCACAATCTTGGATCCCATATGGTGATTATACTTGTTTGGATACAACACTAGATCTGCTCAAATTCAACAAGATCTAACAATATTGTCTGGATTTAAAAACTAATTCGATTGAAACTATACCCATTTAATTTGATCTATTCAGATTTGTATATGTTCAACCAGATATAATATGCTTTACTTGATCAAACTAAATTTATGTTACCTTACTAGATCCAAACATCTAATCTAATACCAACCAGATCCAATATTTACCCAAATAAGTGATGTAATGGATCATATTCTAATTAAACTTGATTCATATAAGAACTGAGTCAATACAGACCATACCAAATCATGATATAATATGATCCAAAACAATAATATTAAGCATAAGAACAATGTAATAATTCAAAGAATTTCAAGATCCAAAAGTTTTACCAGATCCAACTAGGTCTTTTACAAAAATACCTGTACTAACTGGATCCAAACCTGTTTGGATAATGCTTTGGAAGGTGTTCCACTAACCAGAAAAACTTTTTTGCAAAATCAGAAAAGTCAGAAACAGTTCTGGATAAAATCAATAATTTTGAACATAATATCCATAAATTTTTGAGTTAAACAGAAAACTCTAGGTGGTTTCATGTAATTTTAAAAAAACTTTAGGATTTTTTTCCTGAACAAACCATAAAATACGACCCTATCTCAGGAATTAACCAGAGGACAAGCCTATTTCTGAAAAATTCAGAAATAGCGCCTTTGTTATAAAAAACAATAGAGGTCTCAAAAAGTAATATCAAAACATTTTATGAACTCACTAAGTAAAGAATAACTGAATTGGTTCCTTAAAAGAAAATTAATGCAGTTTTTTTTATAAGCACAAAAAAAAACTGGTTTAGGTACTGTTTGATCATCCGAATCTGAGTCGAAAGCTATTGAGACCTTATCAGCGTGTCTCAATTTAGGGTGGTTCGACCAGTTCGGAGTCGGGGACCTCAACTCGTCCTGAGTCACGTTGTCCTGGCTCTCCCTACTCCTCGTAAAAGAGTCCCTTAAAAATTACTTAGGGTTTTATGTTTTAAAATAAAGTTGAATAGGAAGGGAGCAGAAGTTTCACCCCCTTTTACGCAAGGATTGGGAGTGGCAACCGCGCTTCTTAGGGCAGAAATGTCCCACGATAGAGGGGCCACCTAAAGGCCCACTACACGTCGACAGCTTCGATACCCTCTGCTTCCTTCTCTGGTGCCACACACCTCTTCGATGGGAGCGAGCTCCTCCTCCAGCTTCTCAGTCTTGGCATCATCAACGCCCTCTTCCTTTCGGTGTTCAGTGCGCTTTCAGATGCATTGCTCATCATAGAGGTACAATGAGGATGACGACGATGAGGGGTTCTGGTTGAAGAAGGGATCGTCATTGGAACCAGGGATATGAGTGGGGACTTGCTGGAGCTCGAGAGAGCAATGGAGAGCGTCAAGAGGTTCCATGCGTCTGGGGAAAAAAAGTTTCTTCCCCTTTTCATTTCATTTTTCAGGTTTCTCTGCGGCCGCTACCGTGACCAAGGGTTCCAACAACCGTCCGGTGGGGAACGACCCTCAACCTTCCCAGCTCCACCGCCTACCTGCAAAGTGCTTCTTACACCCCCTTTCCGCCTCTGATGCCTTGTCGCTCTTCAACTCTAGTAACATCGACATCGCTTAGCTCGTGGGGTCCCCTACCTCCTTCCGTGATGCCCACGAAATCCTCCATCTCTCGGCCTGCAGCAACGACATCTTCGGCAAGCTTCGACGCCTCGCCTCGATTCTGGCCGGCTCTGACGAGGTCGATCAGGACGTTGTTGCTTCCTTGTAGGAGCTGGAGGTAGGGCTCATATTTGGGAAACGACCTTCATTAGGGAAACCATGGCCTCGACAAAAATGCGAGCTCAGTCACCCGGTGTCGGCCATGGGGTTGCCTCATTGCTAGCTATCTCCCTGGCTATCTCCCCACCTTCATTTCCTTCTGGTTCACCACCTTTCTTCCCTAATGGAGCTTTAAACCTTGGTCATTTCTACGTCTTCCTGTTTTCCCCTCACTTCCTTTGCCTCGACAAAGACTATGTCGTAATGGAAGAAGAAGAGGTAGAGGAATGAGGTGAGGCACGTGACGGAGATCACCAAGATCTGTCTGAGTTTTTGCTAGATGATTAGCGGATCCTCCGACGACGGAGTGGCCAGTGCAGGCTTCAATCTGCTATCGATTTACTTCTCAAAGGTTGTAAGGGGGGCTGAGAGAAAAAAACTTTTTGATTCTTCTCTTGTTGTACTTCTGACAGAGGAACAGAGTAGAGCGGCATTGCCACCCTCCAGCCACAATGGAGCACGATGTTTTGGCAAGCCACAAGTATATATATATATATATATATATATATATATATATATATATATATATATATATATAACCATAGCACTTTTGGCATGTCAATCCAGCGGGCCGCATGAACGATCGAGGTCAGTAGCAATGTCATTTTGATTTGATTTGTCTCTGTCTCTGGCTCTGGCAGCAACTCTACGATAGGGGGATCTCTTCCACCCCTCATCAGTCCAGCTTCGACGACTCTGACTCTGGTAGTGAAGGTGTTGTAGGGGTCTCCTCCGGTACTGAGGTTGATAGTGACCAGGGGGTCTCCTTTTTCCTCTCTCATTTAATTTTTTTTCTCTTTCGCTGCTTCACCGGTAGCAATGTCTGTAGGGCACGACTGTTCGGTGGACGAGCCTTTTAGACGTTGGACTCCCCTCTGCGGTAGTCTCTTTTTGGTTGTTGCGATTATTGAGTACCACTGCACACACTGGAACCATAGCTCCAATACCACTGCAGGGACTCAGAACGGGGTGTGTGCAGTGAAGGCAAGAGAATAAGTGAAAAGGATTGAGATTTACTACTTAGGGGGGTTCATCGAACCTCTTTAGAGTGTATTCTGCAGAGGCCGAAGCTGGAGAATTTAACCTCCTCTTAGTAGCCGTTATTCAACCCTAACTGTCTCATTGGATTCTCAAACATGCTGAAAATTCAATGTGGAAAGAGCCCCGCCATTATCCTAGTAATTGGGTCATTAGATTCTAAGTGAGATCCATTTGGTCACACTGAATCTATACTAGGATCCAACAGGGCTCTTGTCGCCCTAGCGGGGAAGCATCATCCTAACCATTTTTTAACTGAAAAATGGCCAGCCTATTTATTTTTATTTTTTGGTGCCATTTTCTAGCCGTCCACTAGCTGGAAAATGGTTGGGCTGTTGTTGCCTTGGCTGGGAGGCATCAGCCGACCAATCTCGAGCCTGTGGATAGCCGGAAAATGGTCAAACAATATTTTGCTTGGTTTTTTTTTTTTTGGCCATCCATCATCCAGAAAATGGTCAGGCTGTTTCCGCCCTGGTCGGGAGGCATCAGGCTGGCTTAAAAATAGCAAACTAATTTTTTTATTGATTTTTTTTTCTTTATTTTTGAAGTTTTGGAACCCAAAACATAGTTTTCAGGTTTTGGATCATCCAAACACCAACAAAACCAGGGACCAAGTTTGAAAGCAAAAACCATGTTTCTAAATAGCCTAGTTTTTGTCTCCTGTCATCCAAACACAACCTTAGTTTTGCGTTTGCCACAGAAAAAGAGGGTGAAACGTTGAAAACGAACTCTTCTTTCCCTGCGGAAAGAGAAACTCGTATTTTCATCATAGTGGTGGGCCTCACAAAAAATGCAGAGGGTTGTGGGTGTTTCCCAAAGATCCCCCCCTTACCGTAACATGCAAACAGTCCCTTAGGTGGGAAACAAAAGTATGTCATTCATATTGAGAAAGACTAATTTAGTTTCGACAACTTTAGAGCAGGTGAATATCATAGTCCAAGTTTCAATATATGTGCACGTCATGACAACTAAATCACATGGAGATACCATGACCCCTTCAAATCACTAATTTTTTTCTTTTTCACGTGGACCATTATAATCCCTTTCACATGAAATCATCATCCAATGTCACGTCCAGAATCTCTTTCCTATGAAATCATCTTCTCATCTCAAAATGCTTCAAAATTCCTCGTCTTGAGTCATCTAATGTGCCATGTCGAGATATAATGTGCCTTTGGAGTTTAGATTATAGTGAATTCTTGGTCATGGAAAAGCAAAAAAAAGGGTAAATGCATTATTAAATTGACATGATTACCTAATATTGGTCAAAGATGTAAAACTTTTAAAATAAACCTACGATTAGAATATGCTTTTGGTCCCGCACTATTCTTTGTTAGAGGGAGAAATGCAGTGGATTGCATGTTATGAAATCCCCACATTTCTACACCTACCTCTCCTACTAAAACATACAACTTAGAACTAATATTTGTATTCCACAATGAACATCGTTTGCGTTTTGAAGTGCTCATTGTTTTCGTTTCTTTTATGACTCTTGAAGGTGACACTTGACCAGTGGTGGCCCTTAGAGAGCATCATGTCCTGAAGTGAAGTTTGTTTGGATGAGCCTCATGTGTTCCTGCCTCGATATCTTGAAATGCATAAAAAGATGAATCCATTTTGCAATGCTTACCCCCTGTTTGGATCATTTATACTTATTTTAAATAACGAGTTTTGATGTTTGGATCATTTATACTTATTTTAAATGACGAGTTTTTGATGTTTGGATCATTTATTTTTTGTTATTCATATTTTATAAATTTCATCCTTTTTTTTTCAAAAGCAAAAAGAGTAAAGGAAGGCCTACTTGTTTTTTTTTAAGTACTCATTTTCTTCCATTTCACCCCATCACCACTTCATGTTATCACTACCATGATCATTGCCACCATCATGGACTAACACCATCACTATATTGTCATCATTATCATTGTTACCACCGCCATCACCATTATCACTACAACCATCACCATTGTCACCATCATCCCTACTACTAACACCACCACCACTACCATCACCATTACCATTGTCACCACCACCATGATGTGTTCTGGTGGACCTAGGTTAGATTTTAGGACTTAAGTGAGGTAGATTAGGTTCATGGTTAAGTCAAAAAGTCAATTCGGGTAACATGGTAGACTTATTCTGGTAGAGTTTGGTATAAAATATGGTACACCCAAATGGGGTGATAGAAAAATACCAAAAAATAGTGGATGATTCTAGACACATTAACGAATGTACATGCCAAATGTCAACTCAGGAGATTTGTATTTTGGATATTAAAAATAAGACAAGTTATAGGTCGGGATTGAGTTTTCTACAAGTTGGACTGGGTTTGGGTAAAATAGACCATGTTTGTAAAATCAATAGTTTCATAAAGAGATATGATAAAATTCTAATTTTTTGAGGGTATGATACATGTATATTAAGGGCATTTGGGTCAAAGTTTCAGACCCAAATGACTAACAATTTGGGTTGGGTGACTTCTGCAAGTCTAACAAAAATTCAATTACGTCAAAAAATATATTCTTGATTAGTTGGGTTGTATGAGGGCTTAAGGCTTAAGTGGGGTTTAGGAGAAAGGTTTCAATGACTTACACATTTTAGGATTGATGTTCTAAGGTTGAGAAAAGGTCTGGTTTGTTTCTGGTTTGAATAAGGTTCCACATTCAAGACTGGGTTGGGTCAAGTCCCCTACGATATTGATGCAGTCCACGCAAACTTAAAGTAGAAGCAATCATACTTTGTACTTAGGTAATATCACACTCAAGCAAGGTCTATACCACATTTAGTTGATAAAAAAAAGAAGAGTCGTTAGAGAATGATGAAAGAGTCAAGGGATAGGGACTCACATGAGTAAGGAAAGAGAAAGAGAGAATGGGGCATTAACTAGAGAGAGAGGAGAGAAAAGAGTCACGAGGCGATTTTGAGAGAGAGAAGTCTATTTTATTCAACATAATTAATATCTTACACTACATAATAAGCTCCTATATAGGTTGGAATGAACCTCATAATAACTATACATAATGCAAGGTAAATTAATTTAGAAGAAGCCTAAAATAGATAAGCATATTCTTAGATGAAACCTCCCTTGGCTCATCAATAGAGAGCTCAAATTAAACATTCACTTGGGCTTCTAAAATTCATTAAGGAGAGAACCCAAAGGGTTGCACAGTTCCATGAGGAGGCCTTCAAGAGTGTTGCATGAGTCCCTAGGCCATTTACCATGTTTGGGGCTTCAAAAGGAGTGGGGCCTTGTAGGTGTCCTTGGCCAATGAAAGCAAGGGCATCTCCCTATGTGGGTCCTACTTGTAATCAATTAGAACACATAAATGGGGAGGGCGCCCTTGGCATGGGTCCCAATTAGCTGAGGTGGCCATAATGCTGAGGTGACTTGCAAAGCTAATATGGAGATACTTGGCATGGGTCTCACTTGGCTGAGGTGACTTGCATCAGATGAAGTTTGGGTCTCAAATCCAAATCAACTATACTTGAATTTGTTTGTAAGATTTGGACCCTTAGAGTAAGGTCGGGGTTTTCCACAATGGGATCCTCTTTGATTGATTGATGCAATGGGTTTGGAGCAGGGTCTTCAAGATTTTAGTATGCATCATCCCTTTTCCCTTGAGATTTTCCTAGCCCACTAGGCAAGGTTTTGCTATGAAGGTTGTCGTCAAATTCCAATGATGGTGTGATCCTTTGTATTGTTTGGAAGACTGTCTTTCAACCTTTAGCATCACTCGACTCTCATGTATCTTTGTAAATGTTGATAGAAATTTTAAGACTTACCTTTTGAATCGCTAAAGTCCTTTAAAAATATGTGGGGACATCGTTCGAACTTCGACTATCCTTTGCCAAAAAGAAGGTAAAGTCAAAGCATGCCTTTTGATCTTGTAGTGTAACTCACATAACAGATGATGTAAATAAACAAAAGAAACATGTAAGTATCTACTCTAAACTAATAAAATTAACTCAATGAATAAAATGAACAAATAAAATGAGGAAAAGGAGAAACAAACACACCTTTTTCAGACTTGGGGTTTGTTTTAAGCTTTTAAGTTCTTTTCGTCCATTTGTCAATACTTTCACCAAAAAGTGAGGGTTTTCTGCAGTTGTTCCAGTAGAACCTTCGCGCAAGTGAGGAAGATCAAAGAGATGGGTGTCAGTGGTCTTACATTCGTTCTTCTCTGTGCCAACGTTCGAACATTTTCCTTCCCTTTTTAATCATAGGGGTGGGCCTTTATTTATATCGTTAAGAGATGAGGTTAATTGAGAAGAGTCCTTTCTAGGAGAAAGTTTATTGGGGGGGGGGGGAATATTATCTCAAAATTATGCAAAAATGGTTAGAGATGAGACAAATGTGTCTTGTTTGCTTGAACTAATTGGACGATTAAACTGGTTTGTCTGTTTAGAGATGGATGACTAAACAAGTTTGGTCATCCTTTGGAGAGGATAAACCAAATGTTTGATTAACTAAATGAATAAACTGTAGTAGTTGTCTAAATACAAGGCAAGTGTTGGACAAATAAACTGAGATAATCCTCTGGGGTCGGACGATTGAACTGAGATAGTCATTCAAGGTTGGACCACTCTGCTTTAGCCATCTAACAAATCTTTCAGGTTTTCTTGTGCTATCCTCTTTATGAACTTCAACTTGTAACTCAATTCTTCCAAAGATGTTAGTATTTTGGGTATCTTGAGAAAATTGGGTGTCTACATATGCTCCTCTTTGTCATTAATTAATGTAATTTAGTTTATGACAAAGAAGTAAATACTCAATGTCTGAAACATTAGGTTGTCGAGACTGGATTTAGTCTTGCCAAACGAGGTCGGGCTAGTGTCTGAAGGAAAACCTGATTGTCGAGACCGCGATTGGTCTCGACGAACGAAGTCGATGCCAACATTAGAAATAAGAGTTGGACCATTCGAGACCATTATGGGTCTCACCAAGCGGGGTCGGATCAGTCAGAGGATAACTGGATTGCCAAGATCATTTTACGGTCTTGCCGAGTGAGGTCGGTGCTAGTGTCGAGAGGTGAGTCAAGTTTTTGAGACCGTGCGAGGCTGGGCCGATCTTGGATGACTGGATTGCCAAGACTATTCGATGCTTTTGTCGAGCGATGTCAGTGCCAGTATCCAAAAAAACTTTGTTTATAATAATGAGAGAAAATATTGGGTTTCAGGCATAGATAACACAAGAGAAATGTGGCTTCCTTTTTTGGCTCATTTAAAATTTTTGATGCCTTTTTGATGCTTTTTTTTTAGAATTTGTGGGGACAAGCACCAGAAGTCCTATGCCTCTTGTCGATTCATGGATAAGATAAAGTTTAAGAAGAGATATTATGCCTTAGGGAGGAAAGTCAGTCATACTTTGTTCTGGTAATGACGAAGAGAGGGCGGATATTTCTGTGTATTTCTTAGACTTATGAGCTTTGTGGCTAGATTCTTTGATGGTTGCAATGAACTTTTATGCATTGAGACTTATGAATTTGTAATAGAGTGTATAGCTTATGACAACTATAAATGATTGATCATATAAGGTTATAGATTTTTTATTTTTTATTTTAAAAAAAGTAAAACCTTCTTAACAAGTTGATTCTTACAAGTGAGATTTCTATAAGTTAGACTTTTCTTCTCTCAGGTTGATATAAGGTAATGACATTTGGCTTCACCGGCAATTTTTCTTTGGTTTCAATCGATTAGTTATAAGGACATGAGATTCGGCCTAAGTATTTCTGTTCGGTCTAATAATTCTCACTAAGGCTTGAACAATGAAAGACTAGACTTTGGGTGAAAATATGTTCCAATGAGAATTTTGCCTCTAGGTAAGTTCCTTTTTAGCTTAGGCTTTTATCCCCCGAAAAATTTATTATTTACTTTTGTCATCCCTTTAACTAAGATCTATCAATCATGGGTTTGATGACTACCCAATTGAGGAAGGATGCTTCTATCTATCCAACCTTTATTGTGACTCGGGTCAGTTTAGCTCAATACAAACTTGTTCATCTCTGGCTCATATAACTAGCGAGCCGGGCTACGAGCAGCTGGTTCAGCTTAAATGAGTTTTGAATGAACATCGGGTGTTCAGCTTGGGTGAACTCATATAATATATATTTTTAGTATAATATATAAAGAGAATAATTAAACTATTAAGTGTAGTAATATACATTATATATCTATTCTAAGTAATAATTAACATGGATTAAAGCTCGTGTTTTGCCCGGTCTCATTCAGGCACAAGGCGAGTTCGAGCTCGGTCAACTGATAAACGAGCCGAGTCCGAACGTGCCCTGTTCGGCGCGAAGGCGGTTGACGAGGGTATGGCTTTTTCGTATTATCGGAACAGTCCAAGGGGCGTTTCGATCTTTTCCAGCGAAAAGATTTATCGCTGAATAAGATGGCTCTCCGCCACTGAAATCCCTCTATTTCTTTCCTTCTTTCACGCTCTCTTCTGCAGTGAAGAGGAAGACGAAGAAAGAGAGCTCCAAATGGCGTCTCCCTCGAAACCCTAGCCCCCCTTGTCCGTACACTCCATGGCGTTCATTTCGGCCTGCCTCACCCTCACGGCGAAGGATCGCCATATCCTCGGGCCGTCCGTCCTCCGTGGGCCTCCTGATCCCCTTCGCCGGAGACGGCCGGCCGACCGTCTCGGAAATTCCTGCCGGTTTCGATGCCCTAGGATCGGATTTCCTCCTCTCAGGGCTAGCCTCCAAGCCTCGGCCGATTTCAAGCCCGGAGCCCGCGTTGAGAGCGATCGGCTGCCGTCGGATGTTCGCAAGCGGGCTATGGAGGCCATCGAGTCGTTCGGCGGAAGGGTGATGATCGGAGACGTCTCCAGCAGGGCCGGTCTCAAGCTCGACGAGGCGGAAAGAGCGCTTCAAGCGCTAGCTTCTGATACCGAAGGGTTTTTAGAGGTAAATTATCTCGAATTTAGGCTCAAATTAGGGTTTATGATCGTACGGATTTCGATAGGTTGATGCAGAAGCATGACTGTACTGCGTTAAATTGTCAATGGAGATTGTACTTCCGTTGATATTTAGATTGTTGTATGTATGGTTTGTGAATATTTTGCATTCTTGTGTTGATCATTTTGTTTTGATAAACAAGTTTTGGATGGTCCCCAGTGAGATTTAAACTTGGTAGTGCAACTCAATTGAGTCTGGCTATCTTACTTTATTCTTGTCAATATGATTGACAAGCATATGCTGCATTTGTATTTTCTGTTCTTCTTTGAAAATTTGAAAGTTTTGGCTTTGTGAGAGCAATCTTTTTCAAGATTGTGTTGACAGGTCTCCGATGAGGGTGATGTTCTTTATGTCTTCCCAAGGGATTATCGATCCAAACTTGCTGCAAAATCTGTTAGAATGAGAATTGAACCTCTGCTGGACAAATCAAAGGTTTGCCTACTCATATATTTAATTTGTACTGTAGGCATGTTTTCTCTACGTACCTTAATAAGGTTTAAATTATGCCTTTTCAGGCTGTAGCTGAGTACTTGATTCGGGTTTCCTTTGGAACAACACTAATTGTCTCAATTGTTCTTGTTTACACTACAATCATTGGTCTTATTTCAAGTAGAAGGTAGTTTCTAAACTCTTCATGGCCTCAATAAGTGAAAAGTTCTATCTCCAATTTACTAGTCTAGTGATTCTTTTTAAATTCTTTTTTTGTTGCTACTTTGTTTGTCACAGCGATGAAGACAGTCGCGGAAGACGAGGAAGAGGCTATAACCCAGGCTTTGCTTTTTATTTCCGACCTTCTGATTTATTTTGGTAATTGCATACATTTTTCCTTGTAACTGATTAGGTTTTCATTCTATGTTTCATTAGACCAATGAATTTCCGTCGAATAAGGTGGAATGGATTGGTTTATTAGTTTAGTTTTTACATAAGGGAATTGCTTTATTTTACTTCAGCCAACTTCATCTTCCTTAATACTGATCGTAAGGTTTTCCCCTGCTTCCTCAGGATGGCATTGCTGTGCTGCTATGCTATTTGAATAAGCCAAAATTCTCATCCCATACCAGCATATGGTTGTTGTTCTCTGTGGACTGAGTCTTTGACTAGAGTTAGTAGAAGTGGCTATAATAGGTGGCAAACACCCTTTCCTAAAGCTTTCTCAGGAAGCACGAGTGCTTCCGAAATGTAATGGGAATCTTGCTTCCTTCACTTTTCTTTACTCTTCCTCCATGCTTTCCTATGCATTTCCCATGCACTTCTCCACGCTTCCGATGTGCTTCCCTTCAATTTGTAACCATGTTTCCTAGATTTTGAAAATAAAATAAAATTTACATGTTAAAAAATAAACCTTTTTATTTTAGTTTTTAAAACAAATATTGTAATATGTTAAAAAAAGGTAGATAGTAATCTTAATTAAAAAGAGGTAAAAGTAAAACTGTTAGAGTAAAATAAATGTATGGTTTTACCTTTTTTCCCTTTTACACTGTTCTCTTCTCTGGGCATCCAATAATTTCTGAGTGCATTTTCTTAGTATGATGACTAATTATTTTAGGATTGACAGTGCACTCACCAAGAAAAAATGAATGACGACATTGAACTATGCTCATTTAAGTCAAGCTCATTACGAAACAATCTTGAACAGTTCAAGCTTGGCTCATTCAGCTTGTTCACCAGCCTTATATGTAGTACTATAATTGTAAGTATTATTTAATTTTAGATTTTAACTTTAAAATTATAACTCCTTAATTTCATATCACAATAATAACATGAAATATATGTTTTAATGAGTTAAAAAATAATACATATCAGTTTCTCATTTTATTTCATTTTTTTACTAAAAGTTCTTTTCTTGTTTTGCATCTTGTTCAATTCTTGTTTTGTTATCATCTGATTCCCTCTGTTCGAATTTCGTTTCGCTTCCTACTTGATTCTTGTTTCACTTCTAAATTGTTCTCTGCATCTTAGAATGTTTAAAATGCTCCACTTCTCGTTTTTGCTTTCCATATCATGTCCTGCTTCTGCTTCCCAGCCTGACAACCTCGGCCTGGAGTCATGTGCCTGAGGTCGCTCCTGTGCAAACATGCTATTCTAATGCTATAAATTAAAAGTTTATATCCTGCATTTTTCTAACTCAATCTCTCTTGCCATTAATAATATATAATTTACATTTTAATGGTATATAAGTGATATTGCTCTTAACCTTGTGAATGTATTTCAGGTACTGGGATCCATATTTCTATCGCAGGCGACAGATAAGGACAGAGGATGGGATGAATTTTGTTGAATCTGTAATATGAAATGGTTGAGTTATTTTTCTGCTTGTTGTCATGTTCTTGCTGTCACAGAACTTCAATGAACTTTAAATTGCTATCTGTATAGGTTTTCTCATTTGTTTTTGGTGATGGAGATCCTAATCAAGGAATTGAAGAAGAGAGATGGAAATTGGTGAGTTCTCAAGTAGCAACATTGAGTTGCATTTGGATGTTCAATATTTTGATTTTATTAGTTACATGGAGCTGTTGTAGCTCAAGTAATTGGTTTATCATCATCTTGAATATTTATTTATTTCATGTTATTCAAGATCTAAATTAACCTCTGAAACTGGGAGTCATTATTGAATTTGCTTACTTACATCCTTGCTGAGATTGGTAGTTGTAGGCTCATGTACCATTGTCCTACTGCAAGGTTCTCATTGTTCTCATGACATGTTCTTAACTGAATCCTACTGGCATGTAATGGAAAGTCCACTTAGTGCTCAATAGCCAATAACATACAGTTACTTTTGAGGCACATATTTCATTGAGTTTCTAATTATGCACTTCAGAGAAGTTGCAAAAAGGAAAACAGCTAATTTGCACACCTCTGTTTAGGTTATCTGGAGAAAATATGAAGCACAGTCACTGAGTATCTGAGTTTTTGAATTTATTGTGTTTTTGAAGTTTTTTAATAAAAATAATGGAACTCCGAAATAGGATGATGGTGTCATGATTTTTACAAGAAATTTAGTTCTTTTGAAATTTTGAAACCTTTTCATTTTTAAAAAATCCGTGTGAGTTTATTGGGAAAATCCACTATCTATAATTTTTTCCTGTGAAAACCTCGCCAATGTTATCACATGACCAACATTGGTGATTAGATTATGATATTTAAGCCATTTTGCTGGTTGTGCAATATTGGAGAATATCAAATTTTTGACGTTTGTACACTTCTATTTTCTTTGCCCTTTTATCTTTTTTCCATGCTTTCTCATGGTTGCCAGCCATTGTAGAATATTCGTAAGCTATTCTGTAATTTGTTCTGTAAGTCTGGGCTTTGTATGGATGATGTTCTTTTTTGTTTGACCTGCTCCTATAGTTCTTTATGTTATCATTTCTTTTTCATGCATTCTGTAGGGCACTTTTTACTATAGTTTATTTAAAAATTTTTGAGGACTCATTTATTCCATCACAGCCTGACATAAGATTTAGCTCCAATGTAGGACTTAGATTCTCCAAAAGAGGATTTTCACCATGCATCAAGAGGACAGCTATCCTGTGTCATTCTTCGTGAAGAATTTCATCAAAAAATGAGAAGTCCACGTTCGCCTTTCAGAATTGATGGTTATGACAACGCTGGGGGTTCAGATTTCCCAAGCCATAAATTATCAAAACCCAGAATCCTTTGAGCCAGGATCTCCGTTGGCAAAAAAAAAGAGGCCATCAGATAAGAGAAACGCTACAGCATTTCAAGTTGTAATAGCAGAAAAAATGCTTTGGATGACCATTTGTACCAAAAAACCTGAAAAAAATTATAAGCAGATATGAAAGATAAATACAACAAAACAATCAAAAGTATAGGACAAGCTTTATACATGAAAAAATGCTACTAATGCACATTTGGCAAGATTCATGTTTCTTGCTTTATCAAAAAATATAACACTTGTTTTCTTTTTCTTTCCTACTTTTGGTGCTGTTTGTATTCACCATTACAGATATTATTATAACAGAAAATTTTCAAAAATTCACCTAACCTTTGGCAGAAAATCAAGAAACACACCTAAGCTTTTCATGTTTAATTAAATTAGCGCAGGGTTTACTTCCATCAAAGTTACAGTTGAATGTTCTACAATTGTCAAAGCTTATGTGTGTGTGTGATTATTGCCAAAACTTTAGGTGCAACTTTAAACAGTAAAGAAATTCATTTTAAGGGTAAATCAGTAACCTTATTCTATTAACTCATCTTGGATTAATGATAACACAAGTTAAACTGACAGAAAGTTGTTTTGAACTAATGAAGCACAAACTTAGGCGCACTTTTAAGAATATAAAAAACTTATGTGTGTATTTATTATACTCCAAAACTTTAGGTGTGTTTTTAAAAATTTCCCTATTATATTTATAGCAGTCTTGGCTATATCCCAGCAAAAAAAACATCTCTGGATATTTATCATTTTTTTCGATAAATATCAGGAAAATTTTGGGAGAATCTCGGAAACTAGAAAATTTAAAAAAAGTTTGAAAATAAGAAAAAATCTATGTTAAGCAAAGAAGCAATAAAACATGTATTGGTTTTCGTGCTCTGAGTGCTCATGGTGCCTGGAAAGCTCGGGTGTTCATGGTGGTTGTGTGATCGTGCTCATTTCCTTCATCCTTCTCTCTTCTTTTGTCCCACTCGTCGCGCATGAGTCACGACCATGGATGACAATGAGGTTGTCAACTTTTTTCCCTACAAACTTAACTCATCCAATTATGTGGTGTGATCTAACTCTATGAAACACCACATATATGGAAGAGGTTTGTGGGGATTGGTTGATGGTTTTAAAAAGGAACCTCAGCTAATCATTACAAAAATAGAGAATGACAAGACGTGAAACTTCAAGGGGGCAAAAAGAACACGGCCTATTGTGCAATACAAAAGAAAAATGGAAGGAAGGAATGGAGGATGGGTCATTCAAAGGATGCTGCTTCATGATTCTTTTGTTTGATGCCAGTAAACTGAATCTATGTATCCTCTTTCTTCTTCCTTGTGCTTTAACTGGAGACAGCATCTGATTTGTTTTTCGTTGTTTCCATTGAGGAATTTTCTTTTGGTACTTCTTCCCTGGATTTACAAAGTTACTCTATTTCCTTTTTTTATCTGTGATGACAGATTGGACAGTACATAGCTTCTAATGGTGGTACTGTGACAGCTGAAGAACTTGCTCCATATCTTGATGTGCTTCCTGTGGAGGAAACAAAGGTATCTAAGACAGTAGGATAATGCATGAAAGTTGTGTTTGATTTGTTTGCTCCAGGTGGATCTGAATCAGATTGTTCACGCTAGAGATATTCTGATAAAAAGGTTGTACTCTTTTGGAGTCAAACATTAGTTTTATAGTTTCAAATTCATTATTTTCTACATAGAATGGTTGATTGGCATTTGATTCACATCAAGTTCCTCATCGAGGGATTCTTGTTGGAACCCTTTGCAGTTCTAGTTGTGAGTCAAATCCCTCGATGTGTGTTTGTGATGCGCACACAGACACTGGATTATTGTGTGGTGTTGGTATTTTGTTTATGATGCATAATTTATACTGTCACATGGATATGGCGAAAAAGATAAATAGTGTTTCGGGTCTGGATCCTATACCAGACCCGAATTCACTCATGCATTAGCCCAGACCCGAGTTCATTCTTGTATAAGTGTATAAGCCTGTTTCTTTTATTTTTTTGTATCCGGGTTCGGATATTACACCCGACCCGACCCACTGTGTACACTTAAGTGTATTAATACAGGCCTTAGGTCACGATTTCTGTTATGAAGAAATCGTGACAGCGCAGTCGACATTTGGATTCCTCTTCTTGTCTCTCTCTCTCTCTCTTTCTCAGATGAAAATCTAACATGGTATCAGAGTGTAGATTCATCTAGAGGCAAAAATTCTGGCCCGTGACAACGATCAGGCATTTGAGGTTTTCGTTTCTCTCTTTCTTTCTGTTCTCCTTCATCTCCTTTTTTTTTCTGTCCCTCTTTCTGAAACTTCCTGTGTACTCACACCTCACGTGAGCTTTACCTTTGTGAATCTGTGATTCACGTGAACCCTATCCACGTGAACCCAAATCGTGGATTGACAGCTTTTCACGTGAACTGGTTCACGTGAAGCATCAAATTTCTCCCAGATTGTGGATTGATAATTTTTTTGTGAACTCGTGAATTGATTCACATGAGGCATCAAATTTATCTCTATTAATTATTTGATTCCCTTTTATTCTACCTCCTCCAAAGTTTATCTCTGCATATTCGAATGTTATAGTGTTTCCCTTGATTTCTTGTGTTTTGCTGTGCATTATAATCCTTGATTATTCTTTACTGTACCAGTAAAAAAAAGGGGGAAAGGAATACTTAACGTGTGATTTTTTTTTCTTTTCTTTTTTTTGGTGCATAAAAAAAAGGTTTGAGTTCCTTCATTCTCTGAATTTAACAGTTTGTGATCCTCTGACAACCAAAAAAAAAAGGGTGTTGGACGAGGGTTGAACATTTCTGTTGATTCTTATTCTCTATGGATCCCTATCACTCTCAATCCAATCTTTCTTTAAGTTTTCTCAACCAGCTTGTTTCTGAGAAGTTGAATACCTCAAATTTCTTGATATGGAAGAGGTAAATTATTCCTTTCATAAGGAGTCAAGGTCTCTTAGGTCACCTGGATGAAACCACTCCAGTTTCACCAGAATTTATTCTGAGAGAAGAAAAAGATGATAAAGGGGCGAGTTCAATCGTGTATGTCAAAAATGCTGAATTTCTCAATTGGGAAAGAAAAGACCAATCAGTTGTTGCGTACATCACATCAACCCTGTCTCAAGAGATCCTTCTTGCCATTCCTGACAATTGTACAAATCTACAACTCTGGGAACGACTGGTTCAGACGTATTCGCAGGTTTCTCAAGCAAGAGTAGTTTTTCTAAAAAGAGAATTTCAGTTGTTAAGAAAAAATTCCATGACCATCATGGAATATTTGAACAAGATAAAGGTCATCACAGATCAGCTTGCAGTTATAGGGTGTGCTGTTAGTGACAATGACATGGTGCAACAAACCCTGAGCTGACTACAATATGATAGTCACTTCACTGTTGTGCCTACCTGTTCTTCCTACCTTTGATGAGCTACGAGCTAAATTGATCTAGTATGAAATGATTCTGAAGGGATTCTCTGAAGAAACTCATGATCATTCAAATTCTCAAGAAGTTTTTGCTACAGGAGTGACTTATGGTAGAGGACGGGGACGAGGAGGACAAGGGCGAAGTGGACACGGAGGGCGTGGTTTACTTCCCACTCCAAACATGTTTACTCATGCGCAGGGAACAAGATCCATCCCTACTTGCTTCCTTTGTAACAAAAAGGGGCACATCAAGGCGAATTGTTGGCATAATCCAGAGAATAAAGGAAAGAGTCCACAGAGAAAATTTACAAATACCAGAGACAGTGGAGAGATTAAAGATTTGCTGATATCTGCCTTGTCAGAGTTAAAATTGAAGCAGAGTGATGAAGGCACTTGGTTTGTTGATTCCGGGGCAGCGACTCATGTGACAGGCGATGCAGGTAAAATTTCTAATCCTATTCCTTATTTTGGAAAAAGTAAGATTGTCACTGGAGATGGATCCCACTATCCTGTTTCCCATGTTGGAAAGACTGTCATTCCCATGTCATATACCACTCTTACTCTTTCTGACGTTCTTCGTGCTCCTGACATTAAGAAAAATATTGTCTTCGTCTCCAAACTTATTGATGATAATAATGCTTCAGTTGAATTCACTCCCTTCTCTGTGCAGGTCAAGGATCTACGCACGAGGGAAACATTCGCTGAAGGAAAAAGACGAGGCAACATGTATGTCTTTGAAGAAGCTCCATGTCATGATGTTCGCCTTTCTCACCTGATTTTGAAGCTTTCATCAGAGTCGTGTTCATCCTCTTCTGCCAATGTTTTTAGTATCTCTGAATGTAATAAGCCATTCTTATGGCATAGTAGGTTAGGACATTGTGAGAGTCATTTTATTGAGAAACTTGTTTCTAATAATCTCATTCCAAAAGAAAGTCTTAATGGGGATGAGAGCAGTCATAAATGTTCCAGTTTTCTTTTATGCAAGAGTCATGTATTGCCTTTCCATTTCATTAATAAGAGAGTTTCAAAACCTTTTGAGATTATTTGTTCTGATGTGTGGGGACCCGCCTCAATTGTCTCTGGGTCTGGAAGCAGATATTATCTAATCTTTGTTGATAGTTATTCTCGATACACTTGGATATATTTCATAAAAAATAAGTCATAAGTCTTCTCTTTGTTTCAAAATTTCCTTTCCTTGGTCAAAAACCAATTTTCTGAGTCCATTCAGTTTTTCCAATGTGATGGAGGTGGGGAATTTTCATCCCGTGATTTTATTTCTTTTCTTCGAAATAACGGAATAGGAAAAAGGGTGTCCTGCCCTCACACTCCTCAACAAAATGGGATTGCTGAACGAAAACATAGACATATCGTTGAAAGTGCCATGAGTATGCTTCATGACAGCAATCTTCCCATCAATCTATGGATAGAAGTTTTTCATTCTGCCGTGCATGTGATAAATAGATTGCTGATGGTCGTTCTGGAAAACAAGTCTCTTTATCACTGTCTCTTTGGAGCTCATCCTAGTTATCATGATCTACGTGTTTTTGGATGTGTTTGCTATGTGTATATTGATCGGTCCTTGAGAAACAAGTTTCAAAACAAGGCCCAGAAGTGTAGGTTTGTGGGATACACACATGTCTACAAAGGATATAGGTGTTATGATCCCACCAACAAACGTATTAGAATCTCAAGAAATGTTGTCTTTGATGAACAAAATTTTGATGACAAAGCTGATGCAACGAATATACCAACTGAAGTTTACTATCCTTGGTTGAGTTCAGAACTTTTTGCTAGCTCCAGTGCAGCATGTTCATCAGATTGCGTGCAACAAGAAGAAGAGATGTCTGAAAACATTGAGACGTCGGGGCCACAGAATTCAGAAAAGGTACCGGGCAGATACAAAGGCATTGTCTATTCTAGACAGAGACCGACAACATCAAGCCATTCAGATCATGTCTCAGTCAGCAATCCGGCTCCTTCTCACACTCTTGAGGTCAGAAAATCGAGCCGCATACGACATCCCATTGACAAGTGGGTTAGCTATAACAACTTTTCCTTGGATCTTCAACTTTTTTTAACTGCTCTCAATAAGGAAGATGAGCCCACTATGTACTACCAGGCAGCCACTTCTACCAAGTGGGTAGAAGCCATGAATGATGAAATGCAAGCTTTGCATGAATGTGGAACTTGGGAAGTTGTTCTCAGACAGTCTGACAAAACTGTTGTCGGATGTAAATGGGTCTACAAGATAATGTACAAGCCAGATGGAACCATTAAACGATACAAGGCAAGGCTTGTGGCAAAAGGATTCACTCAAGAAGCAGGGCAAGACTATGATGAAACTTTTAGTCCGGTTGTAAGAATAGGAACAATTCGGATTATTATCTCTCTAGCTGTTGAACATGGATGAAAGTTGAGTCAGCTTGATGTAAAAAATGCTTTCTTGCATGGAAACTTGAAGGAGGAAGTGTATATGGAGCACCCCATTGGATATCAAGAACAAAATTGTAAAACCCATGTGTGCAGGTTAAAGAGAGCTATCTATGGTCTGAAGCAAGCATCTCGCTCCTGGTTTGATAGCTTCTCACTAGAGATTCAGAAACATGGATTTTCACGTTCCATACTGGACCACTCATTGTTCATTTTCAGAAGTCAGACTGTGACCACTCTGTTATTAATTTATGTTGATGATATTGTTATCACAGGAAACTCTGCGGCCCACATCCAAGAAGTAAAAGACTTACTAGGTCAGAGGTTCAAAATGAAAGATCTTGGAGCTCTACGCTATTTTCTTGGTGAAGTTGATAATCACGCTCATGGCTTGACACTTACTCAGCACAAATACACCGTTGATGTTCTCCGCAAGGCAGGCATGAAAGACTGCAAACCTCTGGGAACTCCGAGTGTGCTTCATCAAAAACTTAGTGTTCATGATGGAGATCTGTGTGATGACCCCACCAGGTATCGAAGCATAATAGGAACATTACAATACCTTACGTTCGCTAGACCTGATATTGTTTATTTGGTCAATCAAGTGTCTCAATTTATGCATGCGCCACCTATTGGACATATGGAAGTTGTCAAGAGGATCCTTAGATATCTGAAAGGGACTATTGGGGATGGATTGACATACTCACCACAGCCATATGGCAAAGATGAGCATAGACTCACTGTATATTGTGATGCAGACTGGGCAGGAGATCCTGATGAACGAAGATCTACATCAGGATATTGTGTCTTCATTGGAAGAAATTTAGTCTCTTGGAGCAGTAGAAAATAAAAGGCTATCACTAGATCAAGTACTGAGGCTGAGTATAGATCTATGGCTGCTGCTACTGCCGAAGTCACATGGATCAGACATCTACTGACTGAAGTAGGAGAAAAGATCTCCCACACTATCTTGCTATGTGACAACCAAAGTGCTATAAACATGTCATTCAATCCAGTATATCACAGTCGTGCTAAGCACATTGAGATATACCAACACTTTGTGAGACAGAAAGTTGAAGAAAAAGAGATTGAGCCTGAGTTCGTCAATACTGAAAGACAAGTTGCGGACCTATTTACGAAAGCGTTAACAAAGGATCGATTTTGGATGCTTAAAGGCAAGTTGTGCATGGTCCATAACCATGATCAACTTGAGGGGGGTGAAAAGGTAAATAGTGTTTCGGGTCTGGATCCTGTACCAGACCCGAATTCACTCATGCGTTAGCCTAGACCCGAGTTCATTCCTGTATAAGTGTATAAGCCTGTTTCTTTTATTTTTTTGTATCCGGGTTCAGATATTACACCCGACCCGACCCAGTGTGTACACTTAAGTGTATTAATACAGGCATTAGGTCACGATTTATGTTATGAAGAAATCGTGACAGCGCAGTCGACATTTGGATTCCTCTTCTCGTCTCTCTCTCTCTCTCTCTCCCTCTCTTTCTCTGTTTTCTCTCTCTCAATGCAGGTACAGATGAAAATCTAACATATGGCTGTGGATATGGTGATAATGCCATTTTTTTTTTGAAGTTTTCAATATCACTAGTATATAAGGGGACATGATACAGGGGTGAAAAAGTGTTAAATGTACATTTATATAATTGTTTTTGTACATATTATATATGTGTATACATACTAATGTATGTATATACATATATATTATATTATCTTTTATTTGTTTATTTGGGTAGAATAGGAATTACTTTTTTTTTATTTCTCTTTTATTTTGTTTTTTTTGTATGGTAATCAACTTAGGTTGACTAGCCGTTAATGCTAATCTAACAGCTTGTTGGCCTCCATTGTGTGTATATATTAGGGAACCTTCCCTTCTTATTGTTTTATGCATTTTAAGTGAGATTAATAAAATTAACATTTTTTTATTTTGTGAGTGTTCTCTTGCCCTTAGTGGCTTGTGCTATTGGCCTTATTGGCTTGTGTTTATGCCTTAAGTGGTTTTGTGTGTGCTCCCTTCCTATATTTCATTACAAAAAGGAGTATCCGTGTGACAGATTTTATACGAGTTCCTTATTTTGTTAGTTCTTGCTTTGGTTTCACACTAAAGTTTGCTTACTAGTTGCTAGTTATTATGTGCTACTTTATATTGCTTGACAATTTCATGTTATTATGGACTTATAATTGATTTAATATCATTGCTGAATTTTACAATATCATTGTGCATTTGCTTACTGATTGGGATTGAAGAGTGGTCACTTGGGCCATGTCTCTGCCAAGGACTTTGGTCACCTAGGCCACGCCTACTGCATTTCAGTACATAGTCATGCCTAGTTAAGAGTTCTCCTAGCACTTGGAAAGGCTAGGCTTTTTCCTGGGTGTTTGAAAGCAAGGATATCATAAATGTTCAAGTCTTTATTATGGGCATGTTATATTGTCCTTAATAGGAGTTTATGCTTGTATTTTCACATATACACATGCCAAACATTTATGAAAGTAAGGATTTCAGAGAGGCGGACTTGCTTTTAACATGTATTAGTTGGTGAGAGTTCTACTGTGTTTCATTCAAGTGCGTGTTGATGATATACTTGGCTTTTCATGTATGCAGGAAGATGAATCATTTATTTTGCCTGTCCTGTTACGGTTTGATGGACACCCAGAAGTTGATGACAAGGTATTTTCCAGAGTTAAAACATTTCAATGTTTGGATTTTGAAGTATCAAATGCAAACTTGTTTCTTGTAAGTTTTTAATGAAATTATTGATTGCAAACCTCTTGTTAATTTGGTTTGTTGAGATGCTGTTTGAAAATGCTCTGAACCTTCTTTGGGAACTGTCCTTGTGACTTTATAAGCTATGTTATTCCTCATCCTCTGTTATTTGAAATCCACTTACACAAAGACAGCCCCCATTGATGATGAGTCTCCACGAAGCATCCACGGCTGAATGGTTAAAGTGCCCAACTCATAATTGGCAAATTCGTAGGTTCAATTCCTACGGTGTTTCATTCAAGTGCGTGTTGATGATATACTTGGCTTTTCTTGTCCTATAATTTTTTTCCTGATTATTTTTCTTCTGTTGGTGATCCTTTTGTCCTTGCTGCATCGTATAACAAATCGACAACCATTTAGCTATGGTCGATTTTAATTGCATGGATTGCATTATCTGAAAATGGCAAGCAGCAGTTGATGCAATTTCCTCAGTTATGACTGAAGAACAGTAATTTGACACTTATAGATGCTATGTTTGGTAAAAGTGTTCAGAGGGGCATTGGCTTGTTTTTAACAGTTGAACATTTAACTTACCAATTTTCTGCCCCGTCAGTGATGAAAACATTCATAAAACCAATGATCAAAGTTCTAAATTCTGATTTCTAAAAACTCATCTTTTAATCCGCAGAAACATTACTCTCATACTTTTCTGTTTCCGAAGATAAGTAGATAAACTTAAGTAAATAAAGTCTGCAGCAATAACTTTGGGTATAGAATTGAGAACATATATCCCTGCCATAATCTGCAAGTTCGTCCTCTCTGATCTCTCATACATCTGTCTTGAACTAGGTCTTTCAAACCCACCCTTCACATCATGCAATAGCTTATTGTCAGAGGCATTGAAGTTTAATCATAGGTTAAGCCAAGAATGGTGCTCTAGAAGCACTAGTCCTTTTTGTTAAATTATATGTAATTCATATATATATATATATATATATATATATATATATATATATATATATAATACCCGATAGGGGTATTTCTGTCATTTCACAAGTACCCGATAGGGGTACTTGTTTTTCTTAGTTTATTTTTCTCTTTATTTTTTTTTGTAAAATGTATTTTTTATTTTTTTGTTTTTTGCTCACTAAAAAGGGGCCCCACCATGTAGTCGATGGGGCCTCCAACGGTCACATTAGTGACCGTTGGGGGCTCCCAACGACTACATGGGGAGCCCTCTAGGTGGCTCTCCTTTTAAGGCCTCTTGGCCCTCTCCCTCTCCTTCTCTTGTGTATAAATAGGGGTGCTCCCCTCTTGTATTTCTTACTCTTGAGAGCTCTCTCTCTTTCAATAAGAGGCATTTATATTTTTATGTTGTGTTGTCTCTTGTGGGTTTGGGTATTAGCCCCTCTTTGTTTGTTCATTAGTAGATGTTGTAAGTGCTTAGTGCACTCTTTGCTTTTCCGCATATTTCATTACATGGTATCAGAGCCTTGTGTATGCTCTTCTTTTTAATATAGCTAGTGGTGTAGCTATATTTGTTTTTTGTTTCTCTCTCCTTGATATTCTCTTGTAAGTGGTTGTTATGGAAGGAGAACAAAAGATTGATCTCTCCTTCAAGCTCAATGGTTCCAACTACATGATGTGGGCCGCCGCCATGGAAAACAACCTCAAAGGGAAAAAGCTTTGGGGATACGTTATGGGCACCATTCCGGAACCACAACTCCAACTAACTAAGATGGAAGACGATCAAGAAAAAGCTCTTGAAGGAGATGCCCGCATAAAGGCCATTGAAGATCACCAATCTAAAATAGAAGATTGGGAGAGTAAGCATGCCAAGATTCTTGCTTGGTTCATGAATAATGTGGAGCTCAAGATTTGCGCCAACATTGCCAAATTTAGGATGGCAAATGAAGCATGGTTCTTCATGAAAGGTATGTTTACACAAAAAGACCTTGCTCGTCAATTCTTTCTTCAAGAAAAAATCCGGACTATCAAGCAAGGAGAAATGAGTGTTAGGGATTACTTTAGCACTCTTGGCCCTCTATGGGATGAGCTATCCTTACTAGAACCAAAATGGGTTTCTAGTATAGATGTGGAATTAAGGAGAGAACAAATGGAAAAAGAACACTTTTTCCAATTTTTACATGGGCTTAGGCCCGAATATGAACAAGTGAGATCCTCCCTCCTACATAGATCAAAGCCTCTTCCCTTGAAAGATGCCATAGCCGAAATATGCCAAGAAGAAACCCGTCTTGGCATGATTAAAGGAGGAAATGATGTCTTGGCCGTATCCAAACCCGGCAACCATATGAAAACCTACAAACCTCCACATTTTGGAAGACAAAATAACTATAATGACAACTATAGAAAAGCCATTTGCCATCATTGTCAAGAACCGGGTCATATAAGACCTAATTGCCTTAAGTTGAATGAAGCACTAAAAAATAAAGTTGCTTCCGTTGAAGAAGCTACTCAAAAGAAAGAGGAAGCAATCAAAGGAACAGACTCTTTTTCTCTTGCTCAACTATCGGAGGCACTATAAACTCTACTCAAGATTCCATCAACTTCGGGTGCCGCCGTAGCTTCCTCCTCTCCTCCAGGTATGTCGTCTTGGATCCTTGACTCTGGAGCTTCCTTTCATATGACCCCCCTTGAAAATGAGCTTTCCGATTTATGTAATAACTTTAAAAACTCCTATGTTTCAACTGCCGATGGTACATCTTTACAAGTTAAAAGTCTTGGAACCTTAAACTTTTCAAAAGACTTCTTTGTGCCAAACGTGAGAGTTGTACCTCAACTTAATTTAAATCACCTCTCTGTTGCTCAAATATGCGATCATGGATGTAAAATCTCCTTCTCAACTAAGGATTGCTCTATACAGGATCTCCGGTCCGGGAAGCTGATTGGGCAAGGCCATAGAAGGGGAGATCTCTATTACATGAGCAACTTGAAACTCCCCATGAACTCTTTTTGTAACCATGTCCAAGATAAAAATATTGATATTTGGCATCAAAGACTTGGACATCCAAGTTTCTCAAAAATGTACTCCTTTCCATTTGGAAAGAAATTTTGTAATGAGAAACATTTTGTTTGCAAGAATTGTATTTTTGGCAAAATGAAATCTACTCCTTTTCCAAACTGGACTTTTGTATCCAAAAGACCTTTTGAGTTAGTCCATTCGGACGTTTGGGGCCCTTCCCCCGTCATGTCTAAAGGAGGGTACTCCTATTATGTCACTTTCATCGATGACTATACTAGGTATGTATGGATCTACTTTCTCAATTTAAAATCCGAAGTCTTTGAGTTTTTTAAAAAATTTCATATGATAGTTAAAAATCAATTTTCAAGTAATATCTCTACTCTTAGATCCGATTCGGGTGGAGAATATTTATCAAATGAATTTCACAACTATTTAGAAGTAAATGGGATTTGTTATCAAAGATCGTGTCCTAGGACTCCTCAACAAAACGGCTTGGCCGAAAGAAAGCATGGACATATCATGGAAACCACTAGGACACTCCTTATTTCCAAAGAAATTCCAAAGAATTTTTGGGCCGAAGCGGCCTTAACCTCAACTTATTTAATAAATAGAATGATATCTTCATCCTTACAAAATACATCTCCATACGAAAAACTATTTGAAAGAACACCTGACTTCAATAGATTAAGAGTGTTTGGATGTAAATGTTTTGTCCTTACTCATAAACGGGACAAATTATCTCCTAAAGCTATTGAATGTGTCTTCTTGGGTTATGGAGAAAATCAAAAGGGTTTTAGATGTTTTGACTTGAAAAATAACAAACTCTATGTATCCAAAGATGTAACATTTTTGGAAAATGAAAATGGTTTTGTGAAAACTAAAGATATTGACGAAAGTGAATATACTTTTTTATTTGATCTTCTATCTCAAGAAGATGAGACTCCTCAAGAAGAGGAAATCTCTAATGAGTCTTTGAATGACCTAGAGGAAATCCCTCTTGATAATGCTGTAAATGAGAATAATAGACCAATCCAAACTTATGTTAGGCGTGGTCAACAAACTCAGATAAGTGCCTTAGAAAAATACTCTCAAGGATCCGACATTGAAGAAACATCTTTAAGGAGATCCAGTCGGATCTCCAATCCTCCAAATAGGTTTGTTTCCTATGAGTCCCTAACTCCTAGATATAGAGCATGTCTAATTGCATTACATTCATTTCATGAACCTTCACACTATAATGAGGCCAAAAATATTCCCCAATGGGTTGAAGCCATGAACTTAGAGCTTAGTGCCCTTGAAAAAGCAAAAACTTGGGAAATAACTTCGTTACCCACTGGAAAGAAATCAATAGGATGTAGATGGGTCTTCAAAATTAAAACCAAGAGTGATGGTTCATTAGAACGTTATAAAGCACGATTAGTAGCTAAAGGATATGCTCAGGAATATGGTATAGATTATGAAGAAACCTTCGCACCTGTTGCTAGAATGACTAGTGTTAGGACTCTTATTGCTATTGCATCTGTAAAGAAATGGCCTATCTATCAACTTGATGTTAAGAATGCATTTCTAAATGGCGAATTAAATGAAGAAGTTTACATGGATCCCCCACCAGGAGTATGTATTGATAAAAATAAAATTCTTAAACTTAAAAAGGCATTATATGGTTTAAAACAAGCTTTAAAGGCTTGGCATGATAGATTTAGTAATGTAATGACAAGTTTAAATTTTCGTTCATGTTATACTGACACTGCTTTGTTTGTGAAAAGTGTAGGGTCTTCTGTAGTTATTTTACTACTTTATGTTGATGATATGATCATCACAGGAAGTGATGAGCAAGGTATTAATGATATTAAAAAGGTTTTGAAAGAAAATTTTGATATGTCTGACCTTGGTTTCTTAAGATATTTTTTAGGAATTGAAGTGGCGTACTCTCCTCGAGGGTACATTCTCTCTCAGATGAAACTTGCTGCTGACATCTGTTCCAAATCGGGTATCTCCGATGACAAGAAGACAGAAACCCCAGAAGTCATTAATGCAAAATTAAGGTTGGAAGATGGAACACTTCTCGAGGATCCTACTCCCTACCGGCAACTTGTTGGGTCTCTAACCTACCTATCCATCACACGGCCAGATATTGCTCATGCCGTCCACTTTGTCAGTCAGTTTCAACATGCACCTACAACCGTGCACATGAGTGCAGTCTTAAGGATTGTCAGATATATCAAAAATACCATAACTAAGGGAGTTTTTCTTTCTTCTGCCTCGTCACTTGATTTAATTGCTTATACTGATGCAGATTGGGGAGGAAATCCCAATGAGCGTGTCTCAACTACCGGTTTTTGTGTTTTCTTAGGTGACTCTATGATTTCGTGGAGATGCAAGAAGCAACACAAAGTATCATTGTCCTCGACGGAAGCAGAATATCGTGCTATGGCCACTACAACCATGGAACTTGTGTGGCTAAGAAGCCTCCTCAGTGATATGGACATTGTCATCTCTACTCCTTCGAAGATGTGTTGTGACAACAAAAGCGCAATCTATATTGCAAGCAATCACACCTTCCATGAGCGTACTAAACATATTGAGATGGACTTCCATTACGTTCGAGATGAATACCTAAGAGGAACTATAGCACTACCTTACGTCACATCAGAGTACCAGTTGGCAGACTTCTTCACTAAGGCTCTTGCGGCTCCTCGGTTTTTGTTTCTCCTTAACAAGCTTTCGGTTATATCCCCGTAAAGCTTGAGGGAGGGTGTTAAATTATATGTAATTCATATATATATATATATATATAATACCCGATAGGGGTATTTCTGTCATTTCACAAGTACCCGATAGGGGTACTTGTTTTTCTTAGTTTATTTTTCTCTTTATTTTTTTTGTAAAATGTATTTTTTATTTTTTTGTTTTTTGCTCACTAAAAAGGGGCCCCACCATGTAGTCGATGGGGCCTCCAACGGTCACATTAGTGACCGTTGGGGGCTCCCAACGACTACATGGGTAGCCCCCTAGGTGGCTCTCCTTTTAAGGCCTCTTGGCCCTCTCCCTCTCCTTCTCTTGTGTATAAATAGGGGTGCTCCCCTCTTGTATTTCTTACTCTTGAGAGCTCTCTCTCTTTCAATAAGAGGCATTTATATTTTTATGTTGTGTTGTCTCTTGTGGGTTTGGGTATTAGCCCCTCTTTGTTTGTTCATTAGTAGATGTTGTAAGTGCTTAGTGCACTCTTTGCTTTTCCGCATATTTCATTACACTTTTCTATTGGTGATCTATCTGCCTTTGTGCATCGTATATGTGCAGAGAGACATAAGCAAGAGTGGACATTGACTCTTGTGAAAAAGGATTTATTACTACCTAATTTTGATTAGACAAGTTTGGACCATATTTTGGAATTTGAGATCTAGAAGGTAAGTAGTTGCATATAGAAATTTATGTATCATGACATTCCCATCTCTTACAATCAAATCCTGGTGATAAGTGTAAATGAAAAATAATGTTTTGCTGCTTTCAGGTATGTCAATACAGTCCTTTCAATCAAGTATTCTATTATAAACATGGATTGAGGCAGTTGTAAGCTTTTATTGAGGTCTTTGATAAATCAATCGCTACCTTGTTCTCTGTCTCCCACTTTTAAGCGGTTGAAGGTTTACATTTCTACCCTGTTAAAAAGTTTTCATTCAATAAACAATATTGTTATCACATATCACTAAGAATATTGACTGTGGGAAGCCATGATAATAAACAAGGTTTCCTTTTCTTTCTTGAAATGCCTTTTTCATTTTTATCACCTAAAAATCTAAGTCAACACCCAGTGGGTTTCAATCTATTTTTGTATGTTCTCTCTCTTTCTCTCGTTTATTTTTGTAGTTTTTGTTTTTAATTTCTCTTGCTGTCTCTCACTCTCTTAGAAATCAGCTTAAAACCCAAATGCAGTTTCGCCTTTTTCATTTAAGATTAGCATCAGAAACTATTTTGGAAGGATAGGAGCATGCACATGCAACTGCTACACACTGATGTTGCATTCTTTGTGGCGTGTATGTGTTTGAATGTGCATGTGCAGGTTAATAGACATGCAATGATTCCCATAAGAAACAAAATTTTTCCTGATTTTCAGATTTATTTGGCTACTGTCATATCTGTAGTTATATTCTCATCTTTGGTCTTGCTGTTTTCTCTGAGCTTTTGACATTCTTGTTTTGTGAAATGTGTGACATCACATACCTTGCATATAGAGGGAAGCATATTTTCTTTTGGCCTTCCTGTACTGTTCATTTTTTAATGTATTGTCATCCTGTAGTATATAATGCAATTTGGGCTATCTCAAGGTGAATGAAAGTCAAATTTTAACACGTTTGTTTTGGATTATAAACATCATTTAGTACTTAAAATGGCCTTGCTGAAAATTGTAGTGGTATAGCTCTTTCTTCACAAAGTTGTCCATTATTTTTCTATATGTATTTTTTAGCACAAGTTTTGTTTGCAGGGTAACATTCTCTACAAGTTTCCATCACTACAAAGAACTGCCTCATCTCCAGGGGTTGGAAGAAAGGAGTATGTTGGGAGAAGGTGGAATGAGTGGGTTGGAGGAATTGAGAAATTCTTCAAGGAGAGGCAATGGCCATTCAGGTTGCTTTTCTCTGTTTTAGAATATATTATTTGAACAGCCTAGTCAATTGCGTTGCACAATAAAATGACAATAAGTCTACTCTTACTGCTTGCTGGTGCTTATCTTAAATTCTGTTATATGTGGGTTATGATAAATATGTCACGTTCAACCTGTTAGTTCATCAGATTCTTTTGGGATATTAATTGTTTCTAGGATCTAGGGTTCAACTTATTTCCTTCAATTAGCTCCCACAAAGGGCTGCTAGGATGTTGGTTTCTACAGGAGCCTGTTGGTTGCTCTGTCAACTCAAATGACTTGATAAGGGGGTGGCTTTTCTATACATGTCGGCAGTCTAGATATATTTGCATTTACCTATTTACTTAGTGCATATCTTTGTTGGTTATGAACGTATGCTGAACATGTATGAATTGAAACTAGCATCATGTGCTTTGTTTGAGAGATATAGTTCCCTATTTACATGACTGTACTTTAACACCTTTCATCATCTAGTGACCACTGTTGAGGCCGGGTTTTTCTGCCTTGATTGCACATTGTTGATTATGACAGAATGCATGTGACAAGACTGTTATTACTGAAGCTATTCTAATTAAAGGATTTGGAGTTCCTAAAAGTTTCTTGAGCTTTGAAGTTGCTTATTTGTTGAGAAGATCTCCCTTCATTTCTGAAAGAACTGTGTCTAGCGGTTTCTGTTATAGAACAATAAATGTCTAGAATACATATACCAATAGCAGTTGCTAAAATATTTGAAATTTATCAAAACAAAATCAGTGAACTGCATTATGAGAAAAAGATATAATTATAAAATCCATGGAAACAAGGTATTCCTGTATTTTCCAAGGCATTCAGATCCTATTTTTTTCCATCTTACCCAAGTTAGAAAAAACAAACAAAAGTGCTGTCAGTTTCTTTCAAGGATAAGTAAATGTACTTGGTGGGTCTTGTACAATATTGTTGTCATTGACAGGAATATGTGATTTACTATTGATAAAATAAATTTTGTATTTGAATTGCATTACTGTGCCTATGAAACTATACATAACAAGGACATAATTTTATCTCCTCCATACATGATGATGTTAGGACCCGCCTTATGGAGGGGCGGATCTGGCGGGCTGTCAGCAGATAGGAGAGAGAATATTGTTCTCTCTTGGTGGTTGTCCTGCCTGGAGAAGAATGTAGGAGCGTATGGAGGGAGAAGGTGGAAACAAGAACAAGAACAAGAACGTAGAATAGAAAGTTCACTCAATAAACTTCATTGATTTTTAATCAGAATAATGACACCTATTTATAGTGTCTAACAAGGAATCCTAAATACAAATAGAAACCTAAGAATTAAGAGTCCAAGAATGTAATGAGTTCAAGAGAGGGAATCCCAAGTGATGTAGGACTCCCACAAGGAAGGGTGTCCAGTCCTGCTCGAGCTGGGACTTTGGGACGTTTCCTCTTATCGTCACTCTGTGACGACTCCTCTTGACCGGATCCAGATATGGGTGACGGATCGTGGGAATCGGGTCCTCCTTGGCAGACTTGGGGCAGTCCGTAACAATCCACCACTCTTAAACTCGCCTTGTCTTCAAGGCAAGAACTCCAAAAAATGGGTTAAAATTCGATCCTCTTCTTCCCATATTGCTTCGTCTATTCTGCTTCCGCTCCACTGGAGGAGTATCTTAGTGACTAGACGACCATCTTTTTTGCATCACCGTTTGCATAGTATGCGAGTGGGTTGGGGCTGTGATGCTTTCTCGAGGCAGGTCTGGAGGTTTATTTGGTGGTTCACCCTTGTAGGGTTTCAAACGCGAGACATTGAACATGGGGTGGACTTGAACTCCGACATGCATGTCTAAACGATAGGTCATCGTATCGATCTACTCCAGGATCGAGGTGCCAAATTATAATGACACACATCAGACGATGCCTTGCCGGTGGGACAACAATCGGAGGAGTATGCGGTTGCCCACTTGAAACTGTCGTGGGCGATGTTTCTTAGGGCATTAGTCATGTTGTGCCGTAGTAACCGTAATAACTGATCTCACTCGAGCAACGAGGCTTCCATGACATTTGTCCGTACCGCACCTCGAACATAATTCGCAATGGTGGGAGGTGACTTTCCACACACGGTCTGAAACAGAGTCGCCTGTATCGCTGAATGGTAGGCCGTGTTGTAAGATCACTCGGCTCAGGGCATGAGCCTCACCCAAGACCTGGGTCGATCACCCACGAATGCACGAAGGTAGTCCTCAAGGCAACAATTCAACACCTTTGTCTGAAGATGGTATGCAATACTTATTGCTTGCTTCGGCCCTCTACCCAAAACATGTTGATGAACAAGGGATCACGATCACTGACTATAGTGCGAGGCATACCGTGCAGACGAAACACCTCCCGTATGAACAACTCGACTATGGTCTTGCGGTGTAGGGATGGAACATTGTTGGTCAATTGGTCCACTACTACCAAAATTGTGGACCTTCCCTAGACGAACGAAAGCCCATTGAGATGTCCTCCCATACGCGGTCGGGTACGAACAAGGGCTGCAGTAATCCGCTGGGCGAGGCAGCCTCGTACTTGACCCTCTGACACATCACACTGCCCAACTAGCCAACACACCTGCTTCTTCATTCCTGACCATGTGACCTCTCGGCTCACTATCGGTACGTTCGCTGAACTCCCTCGTGGCCTACTGATGGGGTAGCCTTGTACTGCTCTATCAATAATCCTGTAAGTCCTGATTCGGGTGGGACTACTATATACCCGTGGTGCATCACCAAGCGTCTCAGAATCTCGAATCTCGGAGCCTCCCCTTTCTGGATTTGTGCATTGATAGTGGAGAGAAAGTTGTGGGTGTCATATTGTCGTCGAAGGTCGTCCAAGAATAGAAACGTCACCGTTGCCATGCTGAAGTACGAGAGCTCACCCTCCTGTCTGCATCGCGAGAGCACATTTGCAACCCAATTGCTAGCGTCCTTGCGATACTGAATGTCAAAGTCATAGCCGAGGAACTTCGAGATCCACTTCTGTCGAGTCGGGGTACTCATCCTCTGCTTGAGCATGTACTTCAAGCTATGAGGTCTGTGCGGACCACGAAGTGCCAACCAATCAAGTACGTTCGCCACTTGCCCACAACGAGGATAATAGCTAGAAATTTCTCGTACGTCGAGAGTTCACGTTTTCCCTCCGCGATCACCCTACTGAAATAGGCTAGGGGGTGCTCCTCCTGCGTGAGGACAACTCCTACTCCCATCCTTGACGTGTCCGTCTCCACCATGAACTACTTCGTAAAATCAGGTAGGGCCAATACAGGAGCGTGAGTCATGGCATCTTTCAAAGACTCAAAGGCACTGGCAGCTTCTTCATTCCAGCCGATGGCCCCCTTCTTCAATAGGACATTCAGGGGTGGGCGATCTGCCCATATCCCCACACAAACTTGTTGTAGTACCCTCTAAGACCAAAAGAAACCCTGCATTCCATTGGTAGATTGGAGAACCGACCAACTCTGCATGGCTTTGATCTTGTCGCGGTCAACCTCCACCTCCTCTCTAGGGATAGCAGTGGACAGGGGGAAACATGTATCCATCCTAACCCACCCCATTTGGGGCGTGGATAGAGGGCATGAAATGTGGAGTGAACCGGGGATGAAGGTGAAAGTCAAGACCCATGCTGGGATGGACTTACGCTTTCCTCCGCCCCGCCTCGCCTCGCCTCGCCCTGCCCCTGATCCCCATTAATAAAATGACTAAAATACTTTTATTTATTTTATAAAAATACATATAAATTCTATTATATATATGTGTGTGTTTTAAAATTTCAATGTTCACCCAACTTAATATATAAAATACCCAATCCTTTATATATATATATGTTTTGAAATAAGTTCAAAATTTCATTGTTTATTAAACTACCCAGGGAAGGGATGGGGACAAGGCGGGGGTGGAGGTGGAGACCTTGCTCCCCCACACCTGCCCCGGTCCACTGCCATCCCTACCCCTCCCTCGAGATGACGTGTCCTAAGCACTCGACACGTGTCTACCTGAAATTGCACTTGGAGCATCGGGCATACAACTGGTGCTTGGTGAGGGTGTCCAGGGCAATCCACAAGTGCTGCATATAAGAATGTCGTTGAAGAAGACCAATATGAACCTGCGTAGATAGGCCCTGAAGATGTCGTTCACGAGACCTTAGAACGTGGTAGGGTATTGGTGAGGCCGAAGGGTATCACCAGGAACTCATAGTGTTCGTCATGAGTTCGAAATGCCGTCTTTGTAACATCCTCTGGGGCCATTCGTATCTTATGATAGCCAGACTAGAGATCTAGCTTCGAAAAGTAGTGAGCCACATGCAACTCGTCCAATAACTCATTGATCACAGGGATCAGGTACTTGTCCTTAACCGTGATCTAATTAAGGGATAGAGAACCACCATGATCCATCCTTTTTCTTCACCAATAGAATCGGAGAAGGGTATGAACTCTTGCTGGCCTGGATGATATTGTCCTTGAGCATCTCCCTCACCAGACGCTCCGTCTCCAACTTTTGGACGTGTGCGTATCGGTACGGTCGAAGGTTTGCCGGTTTGGCTCCCAACGCGATGGATATCGTGTGATCGTGTGACCATGAGGGTGATAGACCTTTCGACTCCTCAAATACAGGGCCAAACTCTTGGAGCAAGGTTTCCTGTCCATTGTCATCATCACGTATATCTGCAACAGGCCCTCGTGGACCACTTTGGCGAGTTGCTTAGACTCAGTATTGACCCCAGGGATTGCAGCCACTGCATCCCCAATATGATACCGTGCCCTTTATCGAAAGCACGTACATGTCTGTAGTCAAACGATTCCCTGGATCTCGAGTCAGATTTCAGGGCAACGAGCATTGCATCTCAACTTGTTTTCGTTCTCAACTACCACCTCAAAGGAATGTTGGGGTGTTGTTCCACACTTGTCTCTTTTGGTTGCCTGAGCGCACAAGAAATTGTGCGTTGACCAGGTGTTAATCATGACTGAGATACTCACCTGGCCGATTCTCCCAGGTACTTGCATCATCTGTGGTACCTCGATGCTAGTTAGGGCGTGATACGAGATCTCCAAAATCTCTTCCAGTACGACGTCACCTGCATCTTCCAACTGGGTCTCGCTATCCTCACTGTCCTCGGGTTCACTGTCGCATAGGTACAGGTTAAGGGCCTTGCACCGGTGGCTCTTGACCCATACTTCATCACAATTGTAATAGTCCCTTCCGACAAAACTCGTCCATCTGCTCACCGTTTCACCTGCACTAAGGGGCAATCTAACTTTCACCCGGTGTGAGGGTACTGTTCCCTGGCGCGATCTGCAGGCCGATCACGCTTAGTCTCGTGTGCAACCCTCGGGCCGGTCTTGCTAGTAACCCTGTTCCCCTAGGATTTGTACCTCTGATTGGACGCATCCTGCCTTTGGCCCAGGTCTCTGCTAAGACAACTTCTCCTCGGCCACACATGCCAACTCAAATGCTTGAGTTAAGGAGGTGGGCCTCGCGGCTTGGACCTCGATTTGAAGGTTTAGCTTGAGGCCGACTATGAACATACCGATTAAGGACTCATAGGACCGGTTAGTCACGAGGTTGCTTAACAGTTCAAACTCCGCCTAGTATTCCATGATGCTGCCTGTTGGCAGATCTTGGACAACGTAACATGGTGGTTGGCATAGGCAGAGGGGCCAAACCGTATCACCAAAATTCGGGAGGCCTCATTAGGAAGCGTACCATTCTGCATCTCGAGCCAATGGTACCAGTGGATGGTCTCGTCCTCTAAGTGGATTGGGGTAAAGGTGACCTGATCTTCCTCCGGCATTTTGGCAATCTTGAAGTATTGCTTCACGCAGAATACCAAACTGGTGGGGTCTTCACCAGTGAACTTTGGGAAGTCCATCCAAGGTTGGCGGACGGGGTAGGATCCTTGCATGGATCCTATCTCTGCGTCGTTGGTGCCCGACCTACCGCGATGCCCTGAAGGGCTGCCCTAGCCTCCACGGTTTTGCATGGAGTCCAAAATAGTAAGCACATGTTGAAAACACTCGACCAACTTGCCATTTAATGCATCTATGCATTCGTTCATCCTGGTAAGCCTTTCCTTAAAGTGATTGTCACGAGCTTGCATGTTCGTGCTGAGCTCGCCAATTTGGTCCTGAGCCCATGTCATTCTTGAAAAATTTAGGGCAGATACAGATTCAAGAACGGGTACCAAAGGCTCACAATGGAACAAGAACACCTCACACACTCAACCTACTAGGAACAAGGCTCGTGCACACAAGTTTGATCACTCGGGCCACAAGGTGTAATTAGCCACATGCCTGGGATGATCAAACGCTCCCAAAAGCGTCGACAAATCCACTAGTGATCCAAGAACTTGATCTTGGTCTGGGTTGAGACAAAAATCAGCTTCACGCCTAGCACGTTGCTGGGAAAAGGATTGCTCGTCCCTCAGAGGGGATCTCGGGTGACGCTTATGGCCTAAACCCAGAAAGAATCACAAGGGTTAGATTGCACTTGGTTGAAACTTTGAAGGGCGTTAGTCCTTGTTGATGCACACTAGAGGTTGATCCGTCCAATCTTGGCTTTGCGGAAAAACCTGCTCTGGCGTAGATGAGGGCTAGGCGTGAATCCTAGTAGGGGGGCGTCGACAGATAGGAGAGAGAATATTGTTCTCTCCTAGTTGGCGTCTTGCATGGAGAAGAAGGTAGGGGTGTGTAGAGGGAGAATTTCTATCCCTCGAAGGTGGAAACTATGAGAGCGTGTGGTGGTCAGATCTAGATCTTGATCCAGATCCATATCACTCACGTCACTACTGATCATGTCTCCTAGTTCCCTATTGTATTTTATTAGTCCCCTATTGTATTTTATTATATATTGTGTTCCTAAAATACCCTTTATTAGTCTTGTGTTTTGTGTTAGTAAAGATGTATTTTAGTATAAAGTGAATATAAAGAGTCACAATGAGGCACAATTTTCCTATATTGCGAATCGTGGAGTTCAGCCCAAACTTTTCTCTTGTCTTCTTTCTCTTCGCAAGAACCTCAGAAAACCTAAATCTAACATGGTATCAATGCCATGATTCAGAGTGGGGCTAGAAAATCTTGGTGACCTTCAAGATTCGATCTTTCTTTCTCCAGGTAACAATGGAGTTTTCTTTTCTTTTCTCTTCCTCTCTTTTCTTTCCTTTTCTCTCAAATCTGTGTCTCTTCTCTTGGTTCTTGATTCTTAAATCATATATTTGTATTTCTCGATTCCCTAATCTCTCTTTATCTTCATTTTCTCTTTATTTCTTCTCCTTCAAATTGGATCTGCTTATTTCTTGACTCTTTCTTTTCTCCCTAGGATGTCGGATTAAATTTTTTTTTTTATAAATTTTGGCTCGTTTGTGTTTTGGGTCGCATCTTTCTTGCCTAACCAGATTTATTAGATCTGAAAAAAAAATATCAGATCTGAAAAACAGATTGGAGTCACCTAAGGCCAGCGATTCCTGTTTTGCGTCATTCAACAAAAAAAGGGATTCCAAGTTGACCTTGACGCGTGATTTCATTAAAATATTCTATTTGCAGCGGCATATCTGATTTACTATTCACGTTCCTTTCTGCAAAAAAAAAGGGACGTGACTGTTATTGCTGCAAATTACTGTCGCTCATTTTTTGCATCTTAGTTATTGATTATCTTATTTTCTTCTTTAATTATTTGCTGTACTGTTTTGTTCCTTTTGCATTGATTCTTTATTCACATGTCATGGATTCAAGTTCCTCTTCAGGATCCATCTCTACTAACTTTCTTGGCCAACTAATTTTTGAAAAACTTTGATGGATCAATTGGTCTCCATCTAAGTTTCTTATGAAGGAAGATAAAGGTGACAAAGGGGTTGTAACTGCAATGAGGACCGTCAAAAATCCAGATTTTGTCAACTGGATGAAAAAAGATCAAGCCTTAGTGGCCTGCGTCACTTTGACCTTATCTTAGGAGGTATTGGTGGGAATTTCATATGATTGCACTGCGATGACATTATAAAATACATTACAACAAACCTACTTACATATTTCAGAGGCCAAGATCATGTACTTGAAAAGAGAATTTCTGATGTTGAAGGAGTCTTCCATGTCTATTATGGAATATTTCAACAAGATCAAGTCCATTACATATCAACTAGAGTTAATTGGATGTCAAGTGTTAGAGAAGGACAAAATTCATCTAGCTATAGTTGGCTTGGGACTCAAATTCCATGTGTTGTCCACTACTTTACAATATATTGGGACCGTTTGTACTTTTGATGACCTGAAAGCCAAACTCCTCAGTTATGAGATGTTGAAGGGGATGTTCGATACAGAAAAGACTGAAGCAGATTCCCATGATGTGTTGTTTATAGGATCCTTTTTAGGTCGTGGACGTAGAGGAGGACGTGGTAGAGGCAGAGGTTACAATCGGAGAGGCCGAAAAATTCTTCTTACTCCCTACATCTCTTTAGGGGAAGATGTGCATTCAATAATAACATTCCTACATGCTACATTTGCAAGAAAAAATGACATGTAAAAGCAAAATTTTGGTTCAAAGATGATCCGAGGTACAATCCTGAAGATAAAGCCAAATATTTATCTAAGGATCAAGGGCAAAACAAGAGGCAAACTGACCTTGACAAGGATTTTTTATTGGCTGCCCTTTCCGGACTCAGTTTCAAGCAAAACGATCAGGGTGTTTGGTATGTTGATTTAGGAGCTGTCAGCCATGTTACAGGTGATGCAGGTAAATTCTCCAAACTAATTCTTTATTCTAGTAAAAATAACATTGTCACTGGAGATGGTAGATGCCACCCCATTACACACTCCGGAGATATTGTCCTTCTTTTGTCTAAGTCACATTCTGTCTAGTTGTCTGATGTATTGTGTTTCCTTAATGTAAAAAGAATAGTCTCTGTTTCTGAGCTTGTTGATGATACCAATTCGTATGTTGAATTTACTTCATCTTCTGTGTATGTCAAGGATCTTCAAACGAGGAAGACGCTCGCCAAGGGAGAAAGATGTGGCAACATCTACGTCTTTAAAGAAGATCCCTTGACTGCTCGAGCTACATTGGATAGTCACTCAAAGCCCGAGTCCTCTACTTGTGTTTTCAGTATTTCAAAGTCCAGTCAGTCAAATGTTTGGCATAGTAGGTTAGGTCATTGTGGTGGAGTTTTTCTTGAAAGATTAGTTTCAAATAAATTGTTACTCAAATCCGTCTTGGCTGAAGAGTCTTGTGATAGTCTATGTCTTAGTTGTCAAGTTTGTAAGTCATATTTTGCCATTTAATTCATATAATAAAAGAGCTTTAAATCTTTTGATATTATTCATTCCGACGTTTGGGTACCATCTCTACTTTCTTCCTCTTCTGGTAGCAAATATTATGTATCATTTATTGATCGTGTCACGGGCCTATCGCTTTCATAGGCCAGTGCGACTCGACGGTCCTTTCTTACTGCCGTAAGACTTTCAGTCGCTCACTCGTAACTAATTTGTCACGGGTATAGAATGCTTCGCAAACTTGCAACACGCTAAATTGCCCAATCTGGCCAGCCTAATGGACAAAGGCCGCATACCAACACCTTTCCATGTGCTGAATCATTTTTATTAGCCCTGCGCAACTGCCTAGCGGAAGCTGATCAAGAGCATCTTCAGATGCGTATTCTATGTAGTCCATGCCACTTAGTGCATAGCTGTCTCATGCCAGCTATCACTTCCGAAAAAGGCATAAACTTTGCCTTAGCCTTGCGTGCCATGGAGAGTATTGCGATTCCATGCGCATGCTACGCCAAACCTCGCCATTGAAGGAACAAGACCTTGCAGCTCCCAGTCCGAAGATCAATTGATGATTGAACACCATAGCGAAGAGCACCACCTAGACTCATTCGCCGGTGCCTTGGCATTCACTTGCCTAGCCTCGAGTCACCATACTCTGTTGGAATCACCTAATGTGATTCCTGGGAGAATTAACCCTAACCCAAACCTATCCCCGTGCGTCCAACCGCTATGCGTGGGACATCCTGTAAGCCAAGAGGTCCTTAACCAAATCTCCAAAGGCAATATCCTCTGATCCGCTGGCACTGCTTAACCAAACAACGCTCCACGTCTATGCCGCCATACATCGATGCACTAACGATGATATCGATGCTTATCGCGTGCTACCGCACGTCACCGATCAAGCCAACACATACCGCACGTTCCTACACTCGATGCATTTTTCACTCAATAGAGCTCCACACTACACATACTCCATTCTGAAAGCTCGGTCCGAGACATTCTCCCCCACCCAAACCATTGTCGTCCTCGACAATGCCTATGCAGGTAAGAACACAGTCTTGACTGATATGTCTGTTTTCCTTTGTACTTATCTTTGGTTTACTTGTATTCATCACTCTACTAAACTTGTTCTGGTTTTCATCTACCATCGCCACAACCTTCAACACGCTAAGTCCCATTCCTTAACGTGCCTTTGATCACTTAGACCGGTCTTTCGTTTTATTAACAACGAGCATTCTTTGCTCGTGGGATCCAGTGTAGTCCCAAACACAAGCAAGTCATCCTCGTCCGCATGACAAACTTGCCGTCTTTATGCTCATGACTGGGGTGCCTTCCAACTCCAATAAGGGCAATTCCAAGCCCTTCATGGTCCTCGCAGAGAAAGACAACCACCAATGTGTGCCGCATGAATATCAACTCCCTTAGAGCACCAACTTACGATTTTTCAATGGTCCAAACTAGTCCTCGTGTGGGAGACGCCTTCTTGCGTATCACCTCAAAGTGGTCATTCAAAGTGTCTTCCTGGGCACTCGTCCTCACAAGGGCAACTTTGCCCAACACTGCAACTTTCCTCCCGGAGCCAACACACTATAAGTCTCTTTTGGAGTCAGTAAAATGTTCACGCAGGAACCGACGAGCCACGAACAACAACTTTTTTCGCACACAATTCACAAACGAACTGCTAACTCAAGAGACCAAAATAGTGAGCATTCTACTCAACATGGGCACTTCGCTAACCTACAATCTTGGGAGAGAATATAGAAGTGTAATTGAGTCTTCCGTACTCAAATGTGCAAATCCATCTAGCCGAATCCAACGTGCATTCTCTGCATGCACAAGACAAATGTCACGCTCCACTTGTGAGCATAACACACAACTGGTAGGAATCTGTCTTATTTACATTCTCTTAGTCAACTGAACAACAATCTTGAACTTCTGCTTACCATGATCAAGATGTCCCATACCATCCTGCCAACATCTTGCTTTTGTGTTCGGTCAACCACACTTAAGCTGTGCAAATTTGCGTAAACAAGATAAACCATCTCTGTCATCTTCAATGTCGCATACAATGAACAAGGTCTCCGTGGATCTTTTTGCTCTGATGCCAATTGTCACATGCCTATTTCTTTAATATGCCAGTGCGGTGCGACAGTCCTTTCTTATCACCGCAAGCCTTTCTATCACTCGCTTGCCACTGCGGAAGATTTGATAATAGAGAGTGCAAGAGAGCGAGAGAGAATAGAGAGGGCGAGAAATTGCAATCACTTGAAAGTTATCACGAGGGTGAACAAAAGAAAGCTCAACGCATTTGCATTCATTCACAATTTTGCCCGTAGATTTGAACTGTAGTGAGTTTGTGGGCAAAATTGTGAATGAATGCAAATTCGTTGAGCTTTCTTTTGTTCACTCTTGTTGTGATTACTTTCAAGTGATTGCAATTTATCTCCCTCTCTATTCTCTCTCACTCTCTTACACTCTCTATTATCAAAGCTTCTACAACGGCAAGCGAGCGATTGAAAGGCTTCCGGCGGTAAGGAAGGACCGTTGCACTGCACTGGCCTATTGAAGAAATAGGCCCACGACACTTGTTACTTTTGGATATTTTTCTTAAAGCATAAGTCTGATGCTTTTGGTGTGTTTAAAGCATTTTGGCCAATGTTGATTCTCAATTTTCATCAAATATTCTAAATCTCCAGTATGATGGTGGTGGTGAATGCATCGTCAAAGGAATTTGTTGAATTTTTACAGAACAATGGAATTGGTCGAGGAGTTTCATGTTCTTTCTCAAAGCGCATTTCAGAAGCACAAAACATGGCGCTTTCGAAACGTGCTGAGAAGCACAAAAAAAGTGTTTTCATTTTCATTTTTCTTTTTTTTCTTTTTTTTTGCTTTTTCCTCTCTTTCTAGGTCATTTTCGAGATGATTCCTAGTTCACTTCTAAGTCGTTCTGCGCTTTCCGCTTCCTAAAATTTTGGAAGTGCCTCGCTTCCCGCCCCTGCTTCTCCGACTGACAACTCTGGTTTCATGCCCGCAGACACTTTAACAAAATGACATTGCTGAAAGAAGTATTACCGTATTTTAGAGAGTGTGATGCCCATGATTCACGAGAGTAAAGTTCCCATAAAGTTATGAACCGAGGCATTTTATACCGCTGTATATGTTATAAACAGATAGCCTATGAAACTTTTGCAAAACAATTCTCCCTATTTTATGTTATACAGGAAGCACCCAAATTATAATGAGTTAAAGGCATTTGGATGTGTGTGTTATGTTCATGTGGGCAGCCAGTTGAGAAACAAATTTTAGGATAAAGCCCATGTTTGTCGTTTTGTTGGATATGCTGATGATTACAAAAGTTACAAGTACTATGATTCCAAGTAAGGCAGAATTAAAGTTGCACTAACCATTAATGTTTTGCGGGACAAAAATAATATTGAAGTATATCAGCTTTGGCTGGATAATAGCCTATTTTCAACCATGAATGATAGGGTACAACAACCAGATTTTTTTCCTGATCAAAGTCAAGATATCTTAGAAGATCTACTAGTTGAATTAGATTGTGACATAGAAACTAATTCAGGCAACGTAGAAAGCACATCAGGAAGATTCAAAGAGGGATGCGTTTATACAAGACGTAATCAAAGCCAGCCAGTTTTGCAAGAACAACAACAATCGTCATATCAAGAGAGACAACTTCAGTCAATATTAAGATCAAGCAGAGTGAGACATATGATCGAAAGATGAGTGAGTTATGAAAATTTCAGTATAGATTTTCAGTGCTTCTTTTACTCAAATCGCACAACATCAAGAACCCAAAACATTTCAGCATGCAGTGCAGTCAAATAGGTGTATAGAAGCTATGAATGAAGAAATACAGGCCTTGCATGAATGTCAAACATGGAAGATAGTGAAAAAATCGCCTGATAAAAATGTAGTTGGTTCAAAATGTGTCTATAAAATAAAATATAAACCCAATGAAACTATCGAGAGATATAAAGCTCGCTTAGTAACAAAAGGATTCACTCAAGAGTATGAGCATGATTATGATGAGACCTTCAGTCCTCTTGTCAAAATAGGCACTATACAGATCATCCTTTCTCTAGCAGTTAATCATGGCTGAAAACTAAGTCGGTTGGATGTAAAAAATGTGTTGTGTTCTTACATAGACATCTTAAGGAGGAAGTTTATATGGAGCAACCATCAAGGTATCGTGAAAAAGATTCAAAAACTCATGTTTGCAGGTTAAAAAGCGCTATTTATGGATTGAAGCAAACTTCAAGGTCTTGGTTTGAGAGTTTTTCGGTTACAATTCAAGGCTATGGTTTTACTCGGTCCTCATTAGATCATTTACTTTTCATTTACAAAGGTAACAATTTTATCATTGTGTTACTAATTTATGTTGATGATATAAAGTGAACATATTGAAGAAGTGAAGTGGTTCTTGTACAAAAATTTTAAGATGGAAGATCTTGGTCTGTTACGGTATTTTCTTGGGATAGAGGTAGATTGGCGAGCTGATTCCCTTATTTTAACTCAACAAAAATACATGATGGATCTCCGAAATAAAACAGGCATGAAAGATTGTAAACCTGCTGCAACCCCAGTTCCTATTCATCAGAGATTTGGCACAAATGGTGGAGAATTGTTTCATGACCCAACACACTTCAGAATCCTAGTTGGAATGCTGCAATATCTCACTTTCACTCATTCATGTATTGTTTTTGTTGTTAATCAGGTGTCACAATTCATGCATCAGCCTAGAACATCACATATGGAGGGTGTGAAAAGAATTTTGAGATATTTAAAGGGCACTGTTGGATATGGCTTGTTTTACAGAAATAGGGCACCACATAAAAATATGTTAATGGTTACGACTTATTCAGATGCCGACTGGGTAGGAGATTCTGATGAGAGAAGGTCTGTTTCTGGATACTGTGTTTTTCTTGGAAAAAATTTAGTCTCATGGAATAGTAAGAAACAAAAGGCTGTGGCGAGGTCTAGTATAAAGGCTGATTCCATAGCTGCAGTTGTAACTGATATGACATGGATTAGACACATGTTGTATGATTTGGGAGAGGTTATCCTCAAGTCACTCTTTTGCTAGAAAGTGGAGGATCAGGAGATTGAAACTAGCTATCTCCGGACTGAAGACCAAGTGAGGGACTTGTTCACCAAAGGCCTCATAAAGATCAGGTTTTGGTATTTAAGAAGCAAGTTGTCCGTGGTTGTTAACCATGTACAACTTGAGGGAGGCTATTAGAGCATGAGGTTTGAGGTGGTCGGATTTGGATCTTGATCCAGATCCATATCACGCACGTCACTGTTTACTGTTTACGTCTCTTAGTTCTCTATTGTATTTTATTATATATTGTGTTCTTAAAATACCCTTTATTAGTCTTCTTGTATTTTGTGTTAATAAGAGTGTTTTAGTAAATATGTCTTTTAGTGTAAAGTGAATATAAATAGTCACAATGAGACACGATTTTTCCATATTAGGAATCGTGAGAGTTCAACCCAAACTTTTTTCTTGTCTTCTTTCTTTATGCAGGAACCTAAGAAAACCTAAATCTAACATAAACAAGAACAATAATGGAGAATAGAGAATTCACTCAATAAACTTCATTGATTCTTAATCAGAATAATGACACCTATTTATGGTGTCTAACAAGGAGTCCTAAAAACAAATAGAAACCTAAGAATTAAGAGTCTAAGGAAATAATGAGTTCAAGAGACAGAGAGAGAGGGAATCCCAAGGGGAGCTGGACTCCCACAAGGAGGGACGTCCTTCAGTCCTACTCAAGCTGGGACTCTAAGACGTCTACTCTGATGGGAACTCTCGGACGTGTCCTTTGGATCGGATCCAGATCCGGGTGAGGCGATCCGTAATGGATGACACTGCTAATCTCTTAGCTAGTCGAGAAATTACCTGCAGAGGTGTATAATAGTTTTGACCATACAATATTAGTAGATTATGTTTTGCTTTTAGCCATGTATTTTCATTTTTCTGATCTGTGATGTGGCATTGCAGTAAAACAGGAAAGTCAGAAAGGGCTATGGTTATCGGTTTGGGTGCCCTGAACCTGGTTGGAGTTATTGTTTTAAGCAGCATGTTAAAGTATGTTTTCTCGTTCTTGGTCATTATTTTGTATGTAGTTGTATAGTACTCGATGGTTGTAGCTGACAATACAAATTTTTTATTTAAAGGAATGTAGGTATCACACGGGGAGGATTTATTTCATTTGTCATGGACATATTTCCACTACTTCAGGTGAAATTTGATGTTTCTTTTAACCATACCTCACCTCTGATTGTTTTTTATGAGTTTATAGTAAACAGTCTGTCGTTTGAGGAGGAATGCTCAAGAACTTCCAACATATTTATTAGCATTACATTTATTCTACAAGTTCACAGAGCATAATTCACCATGTTATTTTGCGTCTATATGTTCATTCTAGTGTTAGAATTGTTGCCTTTGTTTTGGGGACTCCTACCAGTTTGTAACGTGCATAGAGTAACTACTTCAGCCATCACACAAGCAACCATATCTAAGTAATCAAACTACTGATCACTCATCTAAGCCATCCACATGACTGATTTGTATGATTTGAGATGAGCCATCCTTATCAACTCAAGATATCTGGCACAATTGCTATATGAAGGGATGGGAAACAGGCTGGCCTAGCCCAGCTTGGCCCATAAAAGTGATGGGCCAACAAGTCTGTCAATGGGCAAACATGGTTAGTCAGAAGGATGTGCCAGGCTGGAGCGCAAAACCTCAGTCCAGGCCTGGCCCAAATAGGCTGGGGACAGACAGCCTGCAGACTGCTCACCTTTTTACAAGTGCAAATCACTCGGTTGGTCTGTCAGCAGATCACAAGCCATTTGACCAACCCATGGTTCATCAATGGTAGAGGCAGGTGCTCAAAATACCAACCCAAACAGGCCAGGCCACACGGTGGACTATATGAGAAGAGTGAACAATGCCCTACGTCTTGCTACTTTTATTCATCTGAAGGCCAGAAGAAATCCTAACACAGGCTATGATCAAATGGCCAAGGTTGGAACTTCTTTGGATTAGTTCTTCTAGCTCAGAGAATCAATATTCCCCACCTCTCTCTCGCTCTCGCTCTTTTGTGTCAGAATGACAACCTGCCATAATTTCTCTTTTTCTTTAAATGGTTCTTCTTTAAGACTTTTCAATAGAAAGATCAATGATCATGAATTTCTTCTGAATGTGCAGATTTATGCAGCCTCCTTTTTCGCAATTCCACTGTTTCGGTGGTTTCTTGTAAGAAAGACAAATATGGAAATTGACAAAAGGAACAAGGCGAGAGAACAGTGGGCTCGGGCACTTGAATTGCCTGACCTGTCACTCAGACAAAAGGTAAATTACATCGAATGATTACAAGGGTGTTTTATTTTTCTTCAACAAATTTACCATTCTTTCATATTTTCGGTTACTTTCCCAGATCTCTATCTTTCCCATTCAAGAAATGTCCCTGTTAAAAAGTAAAAACTTGACAAAATTAAAGCTTGAATGATGTTGAAATTGATAGAGGCTGATTGTGCTTTCCAGATCTAGAATATAGTGCTAAATGGTTTCATCCACTATAATGTAGATGAAAGAAACGGATAAGAATATATTGTGGAAGTCTGGTTGGTTGTTTTGGCTTCTTTTTTTTGAGTCAAGCAAACGAAAAGTCCTGATGATCATGGTGTACTCTGTTTTTATGTTGGACACAATCTTCAACGATCCAGATCTAAGTTGATGCCTGGTTGCACTAAGTTGGTGCCTTCCAGCTTGTCATTTAGCTATTCATGAGCTGAGCCAGCCTGGATTCATATTTTAGTCGTGTGTTGGATTGATACTGCTATTAAGAGATTCAATACAATAGTCCCAATTTTTCCTCTGATCGGATCGGTGGTTAAAGTGAAATTCTTTAACATATCAGGGTATCTTATTAGTAAATCAGTCTGGGCCAATCTCTCCCTTCCCAGTTTTTGCTCATTTCTGCCTTTTGACTGTAATCTTCCTCTGCATTTCCATGCAATCTACAGCTTGCTAGTGCACGTGACATGGCACGCCGGACAGTTATTGGACGTGATCGCATTATTTACAGTACTGACAAGGACTTCTCTGATCAAGACTATGAAGCCAGAGATTGGGACCAAAGATTTAGAGAGCTGGAGAGTTCTGACCAATAATAGCACCATAGATTCAGATGATTTTTATGGCCAACATATAATTGTACAGTCCTACAAAATTATTTTACAGGGAAAAGCGAGCAAAAGCAGAATTGTTGCCATGGTTGCAGAGGTGCTGAGATTAGTTTTGGTCTAACTGCATTTGGAATTTTCAATGTCAATCAGTCGCACACATTCACCAAAAAATACTGAAAGTTCTGCAGCATCAGCCGACTCTTTTGCTAATTTTTATGAAAAAAGGTGAAGATGAATTCAACCGCGAAGGCATAGCTCCTTCGCGAGCGAAAAGAAGATGCTTGTAATTGTGTTTTGTATTTATTCATGCCCGTCCATTATAATTTTCATTGTTATTATGTTATTGTTAGTGAAGGTTGTTTTTTTACGAGTGTTACTTGAATAACTAATGGTCAATTGAGTAATCAAGGGATAAACTAGAACTCATCCTGGGCGTTCAGTTCGGGCTTTTCATCGCTGGAGTGTGTCCGATGAGGAAAGCTTATCGTGTTACAGACAACAACCATGTATTAAAGGTAGCGCTGCATTCCAAGCACGTCGTAACGACAATTTATGTAGCGGAGACAGAAGACGACTCGACGAACCTGATCATACTATGCTTGTCTGGGCCTAGGTCTGCCCAACCAGACCAACTATTGACCCGGGTATGGTCGTCCAAGCCCAGTAGTCCAGACTCCCATGTGTGATCATGTCCCCAGTCAGACTCCCCAATGAGTAATCAAGCACTTTCTGTGGATCGAGATCCAGCTTATGTATGGTTGACCATAATATGATCTGGTTCGAGGCCAGGTATTTTTTCCAGATTCTATAGCCGAGAGTTTTCTTGATGTACTAGTCCGGAGTTTGGCAATGGGACCACCAGCTGGATTAGTCCTCTGAACCATGGAGGGCGAGTCCAGGCTCGGAAAACTAATGAGTGAAACCAGTGCCCAGTCTGAGTTGTAAGGGAACTCGTATACTATATATCCTGCTGCTTGGTTGAGTCCACTGCGCCAGCCTACCCCAGGGCCAAGCTACCAATCCGACTAATTTGCAACATGAGAGTGACCAAGTACCAGGATGACTTTGGGATACCTTCGGTCTGTTATCAAGTTTGTGATACCAAATATTTCTAAGATTGATCCTTGTAGTGAGATTCAGAAGGGAATGATTTGCATCAGTTAAAAAGAGCTGATCATCCAGTCTTGGGGCCACTAAGCTAGCTATTCTGATCCTTTCAAGAATTAAACCATACATAGGGTGCTTTTGATTCACGGGGCAATCCCACTCATGGACACCACGGTTCCGTGGGTGTTCTCCAGCATTTGAATCTGCATCCCTCGTGTGTCCAGCATGGTGTGTGTGTGTGTGTGCGCGCGACTCTTATGTCCAGAACATTTACAACTCGGCTTATCTAAGTGGTCGGCTTTTCTTAGTGGCAAAATGTTCTTTTTTGTCACAGCTTTTTTCTTTATGTTTTTGTCGTCTTTCTGACTTGCGTGGAGAGGGAGATTGACGGGTTGTCTGTGCTGTGCGACACATGCCTTGCATTAAGCGATGATTTACTTAAGCTTAGTGGAAGTGGATTTGAGGTGGTGCATATCTCATGCACACTTAGCAGAACAAAATATCTGAAGTGACAGAGTCAAATGAGTCGATAGAGCTGGGAGATACTAGTCTTTGGTGTACGAACGTTCAAGTTAACGAGGGACGGCTGCATCACCTTCCTGTGGCGAGCACACAAGTAGTCAAGGGTCGATAGATCCTGCTACACATTCGAATAAGCATCACAAACATTATAGTGAACATTGAGTTCTTGAGTCGCACCAAATGAGGAGTATATTACATTTTGGCATGTGCGGACTCTATAGAGCGCAGTGTGCGCTTCACGGGTAACCTCCTGCTGCAATGGAGAAGACCTTTCAGCTCTCCGTCTAAGTCAGTTGCTAGTTTGATATAGTGAAACTCCTTAATTAAGAGGAATTATTGTCGCTCAACATGCATTTGTCGGACCCCTCTTAAGGTTACGAGGTCGAGCAGTAAGGCGGGCGACAAGAACGAGCCCCGCACATGCCTGTTGATGCTCATAAAGAATTTGCATACTCGTAAGCACTCCTATACACACCGATGTGATACTCACGAGATATAAGAAACCTCCCTCTTGACTTGCATTAGTGTACTACTGTGCGGTCTGGATTGAGCAGACCCCTAAGGGCAAAAACATGATGTATTCTATCGGGTTTGATTTGAACAAATGTAGCCTATTCGGATTCAGATGCCTACAGAATAATCAACAGCTTATGCAGAACTAGAACTAATGTAGCTTAGTAAATAAGCAATGAGAAATAATTTTTGTAGGTTCAAATTAAGGAAAAAAACAAACTATATATATGGATTATTCTTCCCTGTTATATTATGAGAGGATTCTCTACTCTTCTGTTTATTGACGCCGGCCTTTTTATTCTGAAACCAGACACGGACATTTTTGGTGGTGACAGGTCCATTGTTCTGTTGCTCTAGCAGTTTCCTTATCTCTTCCAGCTTCTCATCCATTAGCCTGTTTCCATTCAGCTTAGCAAACTCCTCCTCTAATATACGCCTCTGTTCCTCACTTATTTTCCACCTCTTCCTCTTCTCCCTGACTTGCACAGCACTGCCATCAGTTTGAGGGTCAGCGCAGCTTGGTCCAGCAACTTCAGGAGCAGCCATGTAAGGTGTGGCTGTCATGACAGATGGAGGAGGTATTTGGGAACCAATATCAATTCTTGTAATTGTCATGGTACTTGTCGCCATCATATCTGAATCATAACAAAGCAGTTCAACAGCAGAGATAAAAACCATGTTGAGTTTTTTTTTTATTTTTTATGATGAGGAACCCTTGCCGAAGCCAGGAAAACCCCGGGTAGGGTCCGACGACCACCCTACCTTATGTGGCTCACTTTTGAAAGCTATGGACACACTAATGTGCCAGCGGGGTTTGTTCCGGCATCTTCATCTCAATGCCCTCACAATCACCCTGCTGGCCATGAGGGCGATCCCCATGGTGGTATGTTGAGACTTAGTTAGGTTGGTCCTTTTGTTGGCTTGCGCATAGGCTTGGTGCCCAGCCATGAAAATGAGTTACAAGGCAAAAAAAAAAAAACTGTTTCTTTTTTAATTTAACGTTAAGAAACCACCAATATGGCTTGGGCATCCTGCTTCTGGTTGAGGAGTGTCATGCTGACTGTGGATTTGGGTTCGGGCACTCGACCCAGATTACATTGGGTCAAGAAAATGGATCCCAAAAATCCAACCTGTATCATTTAAAAGGTTTTTAAAACATATATTACATTAAAAAGGATATTTAAAATACTTGGAATCGGCCAGGTTGAGAGCAAAGTTACATCCTAAACTAGATTCATATGTTACCTGGGTGGGGTTTGGGTTGACCCAAACAATATTTGAGCGCTACGTCACATGAACATACCATTTTTTTGTGTGTGTTCCTGGCAAGGTTCCTAGAACGAAAAACATATTGGGAAGCGGAAACAAAAAACTAACCGGAAAACGAATCAAGAAATGACTCGGAAACAAATGGGAAACATTTAACAAAAGGAAAAAAACTTACCAAACATGAGAAACATGTATCCCACAAAAATAAAACACATGGGGGAACCTGTGAGAAATGCATGAGAAACATGTTTCCCAAATACGAGAAACACGTTTCCTAAATATGGGAAATGCCTTTTCCTTTGGGTTAAAAACGAGTAAGGAAAATGCGTTTCCCATCCTCCTATAGCATTTCCATTAATCCTGGCCCAAGGAAATACAAGACGACATGCCTCAACACGATGATACAGACAACGACTTGTACTGACATTATTTTATTAGTCTTTTAATAATACTTTAATGTTTTAATTTAAATAACAATGCATTTTTACTATTAAAATATAAACAAACTTTTTATTGATTAAAAATAAAAAAAAACTGTCCTGGTGTCCTGTTTCCAAAAAAATTCTAAATTGCGAGCTCGCGTCACGTCTTCGTGTCTACGTATCTTTCGTGACATAGTTTGAGCGTGAAGCTTTTATGCATATACCAAGAGTATTCAGGTTCGGGTCGGGTATCCAATGCAAACTCCACACGTTGACAGTCCTAGGTGGAATTGGATTCCCAAATATGTGACTTGGCCACACTAATCATGATTAGAAAACTCATAACAACCCACTTATGACCGGTTACAAATCGGGCCCACTTGGCTCACCCTTCCATAACAACCCATTCACGGAGTCTTGTCTAAGCGGTAGGGGTCCATATCCAAAACAAACTGGCATTGTTGCAGCAGGACACCAGGACAGTTTTTGATAGACGTCCCTCTCTTTGTGTCCCATTCAGTTTGTGATAGACGTCCCTCTCTTTGTAAGCTGGTGTTTGGATGTTCCCACTTTATTCAGAAAACTGGGAGAATTTGTGATATTGCATTATGGATTTCGAAATACCAACTTATCCCAGTCAGTTTCCTGGATAAATGGTTCCATCCAAACACCTCCTAAAGTAAAATTCCAATTTAAGAATTGGGTGAAACCGATTTTGCCGCTTGGCAGTTCGACCTATTCCAGAAATACAAATCCACAGACATTGTGGCCAAAGTCGCATATTTCAGGAAAATCTCATGAAATTTTGAAAATTTGACTTTTCTCAGGAGAATATCGGCATATACAAAAAATATTTATAAATCAATATATTCAAAAATAAAAATAAAAATATGAACAATACGAAAATAATACAAAATGTGTTTTTATCGCAGTAATATTGTGATAAAATATGATATTTTCAGATATCAGCGATATTTATGACATGGATCGCAATGACAATTGGTGTATTCTGGGTGAAAGACCTGATAACCCCGACCATGCCGAGCCTATTCAGGGTCAGGTCCATTCAAACGGACCAACCATTGGCCAGGCTAGAGCCGTCTAGCCCAGTACTACAGACTCATATGAATGAACATGCAGAGCGCACTTAGCCCAGACTTCTCATGGAGTAATCATGCAAAGCTATGTCACAGGGATACTCCAACTTGTCCTCGTTTCGTGTCCACTTATGTACCATTCTTAATGAAGAACTACACAAAAGTGGCATATCTCGTGTCCTTGTGACAGAGAAGCTAAGTGCATCACTAAGGTTTATAAAATAGACTGGAAAAACAAAGATCAGGTAAGGATTTTTTTTTTTTTAATATTTACACGGAGAAACCGCCACCAGAAACAGAGACCTAGCCACATTGGCATTGCCTACCATAGTACTTTCGCTCACTGTCCTGGCAGCGTAAAATTCTGTAGGCTTACCCCCAGAGAGTCATCACACTTCTGCTTGTACAAGGGGGTGACACCCATGAGATTTGAACCCTGACTAGCAGCTTAGGCCCCATCCCACTAAGCCAAACTTCTTTGGAGAGCAGGTAGAGAACTTACATGGTTGTATTGGCTGTGGCAGCTGATTGTAGTGGTTGGCCATGAAGCCTGGAGCAGGAGCAAAGAGTGACGAATCTCCAAGTTGGGGCATGTCTGGCAAGGTGGTCATGTCAAGCCATGGTTGTGGGTCCACGTGAGGTGCAGGACACAGTGGACCCCAAGGATATCCACCAGCAGAGCCATCATAGCCTTGGTGCCACATGGTCTACAAGAACCAATTCTATATCAGCTTCTTCTTTATGTTAGCAATAGTAGGGCACCAAATTGATGAGGGACTGCAAGATTGAAGATGGATGTACTTTCCAGCCTTCCAATGTGCGATCTGTGATGGGTCTCCCTTGGCCTAGCCCAATAAAATAAGAGAGAGAGAGAGTCCTAAGTTAGGTAGAAGTTGGAGACTTGAAGCCTAGCCCAAGAGAGAGAGAGAGAGAGAGAGAGAGAGAGAGAGAGAGTCCTAAGTTAGGTAGAAGTTGGAGTCTGCTAACATGTAGAAGTCTGCTGTCTACATCCTAAAGAACAGGCGTGTAAAGGGTGGGATCCAGGTTCATTCAAGATAGGTCTAGATCTGGATCCTCGTGGGTGAAACCAGTTCTAGAGCCTCTCACTGGCCAGATCTTAAGAATCCAGATTGGGATCCAGGTTCATGTCTTAAACCTTTTGCATCAATCGCATCCATTTAATTACTTATCCTCTTCTCCTTTTTGGTGATTGTAGATAAACCGGAATAGGTACTGATCCAGATCTAGCTCACGTACTGTACCATGACCTGATTTGGGGCCAGGTCTTTTTTCCAGATCCAACATCCCACAATTTTCTTCAAGTAACAGCTCAAAATTTGGCAATAGGACCAGTAGCCGGAGCAGAGACGGGGCTTGGACTACTCGGTTAGCAGTACTCAAACTAGTTCTTTGGGTCATGAAAAGACCAGACCAAGTTAAAATTAACGTGCAAAGCCTATGGCTGGTCTGAGCCAGAACTCGTAAACTATCGGTTCCTATGTCTTGGTTGAGTCCATTGAGTCATCCTACTCGCAGGCCAAGCTGCCAAGCAGACTAACTGGTAACATGGAATTTATGGAAACAGGTTGGATTCGGGTCAGAATTGGATCCATGAAATGCACATAAAAAGAAGGTTTCAACAAACCCAGATCAGGTTTGCAATTTTTCCTGGTCTGACACACACACATGGGCTCTTGGCCTACTAAGCACTTGCCTGATGCTCCTGCCGGCAGCGGCACAATAAGAGGCGGGTTGGGCATAGGATTAGTAGGCTTATAATTGTTAGAATGCCTCAAAAAATTAGGGCAGAAAAAAACCAAATAAAAGAAAAGATGCAGATGCTACACACATATTGCTTACAGCTTTAAAAGAATGAGCAGATGCAAGTCTGCTTATTGTTTCCCCAGCAGGAGTTAGGCTCTACCCATATATATATATATATATATAAAAAGGTGGTAGCTGCCTACTATGTGCTAAATTTTCATTTAGCAGGTGCAAAGCGCTGCTAAAGGCTCTAGGGCTCTTAGCACTGCTTCCACGTGCTGCTAAAGGTCCCTTTTTTATAGAATCATGCACATGCCGCCCATCACACAATGTGTGATCTTGGGGGGTTAGCTGGAAGGCAGCTACCATTCTCTCTCTCTCTCTCTCTCTCTCTCTCTCTCTCTCTCTCTCTCTCTCTCTCTCTCTATATATATATATATATATATATATATATATATATATATATATATATATATATATATATATATATATATATATATATATATATATATATATATATATATATATATATATATATGCAGCGGCGGATCCAGGATTTTGCTTAAAAGGAGGGGCAAATTTCTTTATAATAAAATAAAATAAAATAAAATAAAACAGTCCAAAGAAACCATCGATAAAAAAAAAACAGAAAACAACATAACAAATTCATATCTTTAAATAAAATTTAGGCTTCAGCATCAGAAGTATTAAAAGAACTATAGATTTGAAGAAACTCCAACACCAAGAGCAAAAAATTTAACAAGATAACAAAAAAAAAGGATAAGAAGAGGAAGAAAGATGATTCCATGAATCTAACCACAAATATGAAACAAGAAAATCCAAGAAAGAGAGCCCTCTTGTTGTTGTTTACAAAAGAGAGAGAGAGACCAGGTAAACTGCCGGTATCGGAAGCTCAGTCGCCAAACGCCGTAAACAGTGGTAGAGGCTAAAGGGGGATGTACCGTAGGAGAGAGTGGCCGTAAGACTCGAGATTCGAGAGAGGGACAGTAAGACTGAATCAAGATTCAAGAGAGGGAAAGAGGGTTGAGACCTCTTTCAGGCTTCGAGCCTGTCATTGACACCAGAAAATGGTGGCGGAGTGCTGTGGCCGGAGGGGGATGGACCGCATGACAGGAGAGAGGGGCTGAGCCTGAAACTGAGTCGAGATTTCGATAGAGGAAAAGAGAGCTATCTGTAGTTCTAGGGTTTTCAAAATAAAAAATCAAACCAAAAGTAAATTGATCGTGATTTGTCCGAGTCACTCGTGAATCGGATGAGTCGCCCGAGTTAGAGTCATGAACCAGACACGTGTGTACAAAGGTCCCCAAATCTAATATGTACCTATGTTTTTTTTTTTTTTTGAGCTTGAGTCGAGAGTATTAGCCAATAGATTAATGTCCTTTGCGTTCTTATGTCTGTTGAGTCTTTCTTTGTGTGAGATTGAAAGCCCTTCTAATATTTTTTGTCATTGTACCGGACACAAGTTACCACAAGTCACACCTGGTAAATTCTAATAATGATTGAATTTATTAGCATTACACTACATGTAGAGATGGTAAAATGAGCCGACAAGCTGGTCTAGATCCGCACAGGTTTGGCACATAAACACTAATTTTGCCTCATCAACAGTATCTGATTTACAAGGAGAAAAGACATACGTAGGTATGGCAAGCTAAGAATGTGTGAGTAGGTCTCTGATCCCATGAGCTGTTTCTTCGTGTCATAAATTAAAAAAAAAATCTAGACAATTTATTTTATGATGGAATTGAACTTTAATTGTTTAAGCCACCAATAGGGCTTGCCTACTAGAAAGGAGGGGGGGGGGGGGGGGGGGGGGTCTTAACTAGGGGTGGCAATCGGGTCGGGTTGGCGGGTCAGCATACCTCAACACGAACCCGACCCGTTTATTAAACAGGTCGGCTGTGGCAAACACGAACCCGACCCATTTATTAAACAGGTAACTCAACACGACACGGTTAACCCAGGGGTCGGGTAAACAGGTTGGTGGGCGGGTTGGCGGGTCGGGTTCTGGTAAACAGGTTGACCCGCCCGCCTAACCCGTTTATTAAATGGGTCAGTCGGATTGGCGGGTTGGCATACCCCTAACACGAACCCGGCCCATTTAATAAACGGGTTAGGCGGGTCGACCCGTTTACGATACGAAACCGTTTAAGCCAAACCTGAACCCGGCTAAGAAGCGGGTTGGCGGGTCAGGTTTGCGGGTCAACCCATTTACGATACGAAACCGTTTAAGCCAAACCCAAACCCAGCTAAGAAGCGGGTTGGTGGGTCGGGTTTGCGGGTCATGTCAAATTTTGCCACCCCTAGTCTTAACCTCTGTGCAAAAAAGCTATGGTCGCCACACCCAATGACATAAAAACCTTGAGGTTGCCCCCTTGCCCACCAGCATAGTGACAAATATTGCAAGATTTATGAAAATCTTGCCATAATATCGCAAGATTTTCAAAATATCGTGAGATTTATGAAAAAAAAAACATAAATACCATGATTTAAACACGATATTTACATTTTAAATGGCTATTTATTGTGAAAAAAGCATGTGTTTTTATTTTAAAATAAATTTTATTAATATTTTCTTATAAAAACAATTTTTTATATTTTTTAATTACCGAGATTTTGCCAAAAAAATGCAAGATTTATGAAAAATTTTCAAATTCTCACGAGTTTTTTGAAAAACGATATTTTGCCGATTTTTAACTTTTGTCACTATGCCCACCAAAGAGCCTGCTGCTTTGACCTAATTGCAGCAAAAGACGTATACCTCCGGTAGTCTTGACATCCTTCCCCTTGAATGCCTTAAGCTGATCCATCTAGTCAAGTGTGAAGAGATCTGTGGTCCGGTGGAATTGAACTTAATTGTCTAAAAAATAATTGAAGCAATCAATATGAGATAAAGATGCTAGATGCACAGTCAAATATCCAAATGAAAGGCTGTTCCTACCATCACAAAAGTATTTCACATCAACCAGAAAACTTATCCTGTTTTGATCCAAGTTTACTCTAGAAGTCATAATCAGTAGCACCAAATCTTTCTTGTTCTCTGTGGAATTTTTGATCTAATATATTATTCTAGAAGTACCAGTGCCACAGAGACGTGGGAGACTTTTGTTTGGATATGTATATCAGATTTCTCATTGGGATCCACAATTCTCTCATTTTTTGCGAAAATTCCATTGCCACTGTTTTTTCTTGGATTTTCTAAAACGAGGATAAAAAAATAATGATTGTTCTATGTTCTAATTCAAAATTAAGAACCATTTGTGGAGATGGTGTTTATAGTTCTTGAACCTTGTGCGGGCCTTACAGTTTTTTACTTTTCCTTTGTAGTTACATGATTTCACAGTTCACTTTATAAGGAATTCACTTTTACCTAATCAACCAAAGCCCGAAATCACCTTTAAATTAATGCACCATTGGCATTATGGGTGTCAACGGGTCGGGTTTGGTTTGGAGCCAGCTGGAACCAGACTTAGACCAGATTTTTGGGTATGATGTTGGGTCTGGACCTGGGTCTAATTGGGTCTACTATAAGAGATAGCATACCCAGACCCGATAAGAACTACATGAACCATACCTGATAAAATAATATTTTTTTATCATTTTTACATTGAAAATTTGTGCATCTTCGGGTCAGGTCTCGGTCTGGTATAAAATTTCAAAAACTATACCCGGGTTCATGTATTAATTGGACCTTTGGGTCTTAATCGGGTCATCTTATTTGTCACCATACCCAGACCCTATAGGGTTTGGTCTGGATCGGGTCCAGGTAAACTCAACCCATTGACACCCCTAATTGGCATTACTTCAAACGTGAACAAATATGCGAAAACTGATTTTTTTGCTACTATTGGTAAGTAGTGCAGGCATTGCTGTTCATGAATTTGGTTAGCCTTGTTTTTATGTGATGCCTGTTGAAAAAAATATGGGTATTGCAACTAAGCTTTAACTAGGTGCGCTCGGAGGCACACATTTACTGCATCATCTTTAGAGTGATAGTTGCCCACGTAGGATCGAGTTTTTGGTGCAACAAGTATTTGTGCAACTCTACTCACAGCATACAATTGTGTTTTTACTTGCTCGTGAAAGTCAGCCCACACCATATACTGGGTGAAACTGAGAAATTTGACATTGATCGCTTTAAATAGTTTTTTATTAGGTTAGGTAGATCTTAAGTTCAACTTAGACTTATATCCCAAGCTCAACTTAGGAAAGCTCTTGAGAAAGATGCATGAGCCCCAACCCAACAGCTAGCAATAAATCACTTTAATGGCTAAAGGGCTAGCAGAAGAGAGGTTTTTGAAGACAAAAAAAGCAGTCAAGAGGTCAAAAATGACTCTATCACAGTCAAATCCATAAAAAAAAAGAGGATGCAGTCAAGGATCAATAGCTTAAAAATAAGAGGGAGAGGATCTTGAAACATTGGACCAAGTATTAACATTTTGGGTTAACCGACCCAAGAACTAAAAAAGAATGGTCAAAGTCAAAAAATAACCAAACCAAACTAAATTAAAACCCAGACCCAAAGTTCAAGATTCAAAATTTAATTGACAATCCCCCAATGAGCCTTGCCCACAAATGCAACTCTCCACTATAAACTCAGCTGAAGTTCTTACACTCTTCAATCTAAGATGAAACTTATGGAAATAAATGAAAACCTATTAACTTAAGTAATTGCAAGAAAATAAGTAGGAAAAAACATGTTCTAACTCAATAGTTTTGAGACAAAACCCCAACAATGCCAAACAAGCATTTAGTGAACATTTGTTATGTTCGGTGAAAAGATGCCTAGGTTGGAAAGTGCTTCATAACGAGGGGACCTATGATCTCATTTTGAAAGGAAAGAGGTATTTTTTTTTAAGAATAGAGTTCCACTACATATTTCTCATGAAGTTTTATTTCAATTTATCACTCATATGAACCATGTTAGGAATGGAAGACCTGGTTGCCCTGGCTCAACCTGACATATCTATGACCGTCGGCTCAGAGGTGTAAAACTGTGGCTTGGACCCTCGCCCGCAGGGCCTATGTTGGTTCCTATGAAAGTGTTTATTCACCTTCTTAAGAAAGTGACACTCTTTCCTATGAAAGCTGACCTCTTTCATAGGAAAAGACATGAAATATATGCCCCCATAGGTTGTTCAATAGGAAAAATAACAAAAATTATGAACTTTCACACTTATGTGAAACACCAACATACGCTTGGTTGGAAGAACTGAAGCGGTTTTTTATTACATTCTTGAGGGAAAATTTAGGCAGTGTAGTCACTGAAGTCATCAATATCTTCATACTATTTTCCGTGTTCATGGTTGTCTCTGAATTGGGATTCATTTTTTTGTAATTAATCAATATCTATGTGCTGTGTTTGGAGTGTTATTGACTACCCAACTTTAGATGGGAAGGGATCGGATGCCCTTTGCAATTAAAATAGCTTGATTAATTAAAGTTGGGTCTGTCCCAGTCCCTAGGCTAGTCTAAACCGAGCCCATTCCAATATAAAAATACCTAGGCTCAACAAGGCCCGACCCCATTAGCTAATCAGGCCTTTCCCAAAACCCAACCAGGACCTGATTATAATTGGGCCAAGCATCGGGTCATACCATAATTGGTCAGAGCGGGTCTGACACTACAAGAAAAATAGTAATTAGCGACAAAAAATTGTAATAGATTTTTTCTTTCGCAAATTTGCGACGGATTAGCGAAAGAAAATTATCCGTCGCTGACATTCAAAATATTTGTAGAATTAGTGACAATTTTTTGTTGTTGCGAATTTGTCGCTAATTACCGACAAATTCGGGACAAAAAAATTATGTCTCAAACTCCGTCGCAACTTAGCGATACTTAGCGACGGATTCACGATGAAATTTTTTGTCGCTAAATCCCAATACAAGAAAAATGTTATTTAGCGACAGAAATTTAAGACAAAAATTTTTTGTCGCATGAAGAAACTGTAGCAAGGAATTTTTTCATAGCTAATTCCATCACTACTTTTGGATTTAAATCGACGGGCGCAAAATTCTCCCTCGCTGGCTCCCCCATTCCCCTGTAAAAGCCCTAACTCTCTCCCCCCTCCCTTTATTTTGTTCTTTCCTTCCTCTCTCTCACGATAATCCCCTCTCTTATATCTCCTTTCTCTCCCCTCGATCCTCTGTTTGATTCTGATGGAGATCCGCCGCTTCAGAACGCGAGAGAGACGAAGGCCTGGATGACTTTAAGAATGAAGTATGGCTTGTTACACCATTCTTTTCAGATAATAAGAATCCCCACTTTCTACTGAAACATGGAACCCTTCTCTCTTTGAAGGCCGCAGGCGAGTCGTCGACGAAGAGGAGCAGACCGACCATAGGTGTGCAATCCTCGCTTCTCAGAGCTTCAGTTTGATCTCCTGCAATTTGTGTTGCATTGGGTGCAAATATATCGTATTTGTTTATCATAGACTGCATTCTGATGAGCACTTCTTTTTCTCTGTTTTCAACTTTTGGATGCAGCAAATTCAAACGCTCTGAAGTTGAGCTGTGAGCTTCTTAGGGCGTTCGTTGCCGGTATGTAGTTCTGATCAAGCATGATTTCCTGATTGTTGTTGCTCGTTATTAACTGAAATCTGCTTGAAGTCGTTCATGTTGCGAAATTTTGAAAGTGGGTTTTGCTGCACAAAGGTTGTACAACGTGCTGCTATTATTGCTGAAGCTGAAGGTGCCGAAAAAGTCCAAGCAACTCACTTGGAGAGGATTCTGCCTCAACTGTTGTTGGATTTTTGAGAGTAATCACGATTTTGAGCGATCGATGGAGCTGCTAAAATTTGAGCCTAGCTTTTTGGGTTATAGTTTTAACTCTTTATCCTTTTAACAATTCATTTTCATTGCACGATTCAATCCAAGTTCCTACTTTTTTTGAAATCTATGAATTTCTTTGCCATTTTATGTCTTGAAAATCTCTATGGTTACACAGTTTAGGTTTAGATTTTACATCCTCTCTTTGGCTCAAAGTTTTTCATCTTGAGGACATAGTCTCCATTTTCTCTTGTCATTAATGTTATTTTAATGATTTTCAATATGTTTGTTGTTTCTCTTCCATTTTATTGCTTTTGTGAGGCGTTGCATTCTTTGGTCGTTACTAATGGATGTGTCAACAAAACCATTAATCAAATTCATTTTGAATGATCAATGAAGACTATTCAATTCTATAAAAAATGGCTACTCCCTTGTAGTCATTAAGGCTTGATTGCTTTCATTTGCTTTTTAATTTTTTCTCATTTATTTCATTTTGTTGCTTCTCTTACCACTTTCATTTTGAGCTTTCGAGTCTTGCTAGTACCATTATTGGTATGGCTCGTGATTATGTGGGAAGCAACAATATGAACCTTTTGCTTCCAGTTGGACAGTTTGGTACCAGAAATCAAGTGGGTAATCCTTTTTTGTTTCATTTTGCTCTCTCTTGTTCTTGTTTTTTAAATTTGAGAACTAAATCTTTTCCTTTATTAAATCAGGGAGGCAAAGATCATGCTAGTACAAGATATATCTTCACCTGTTTGTTGCCTTTGACACACTTCCTATTCCCTAAAGATGATGATATTCTTTCTGCTTACCTCAAAGAAGATAGGCATACAATTGAATCCAAATGGTAGTTACTTGACCATGCCCTACATCCTGCGCAGCTAGTTCTTAAATTTTGCATGAAATTATATGAAGTCTTTCTTTTAATGTGACATTTAGGTACATGCCTATCATACCCATTGTTTTGGTTAATGGAAGTGAAGGGATTGGGACTGGGTGGAGCTCTTATGTCCCAAATTATAACCCAAGAGATATTGTTGCCAATGTGAAATGACTGTTGAACGGGGAATGTATGCAACAAATGGATCCTTGGCACAAAGGCTTCAAGGTAGAGCTGGTTTTTGCTTTTCACGTTTGGAAGTTCTCATCCCCAATGAAACAAACTAAACGATTTTATAATTGTTAAATGTTTTTGCTAATACTTCATAATCCCTTATAGGGAACCACTGAAAAATCTGCTACATAGGAAGCTGGTGCGAGTTATACAGTTAGTGGCATCATAGAGCAAATCAATTAAACAATCTTGAGAATTACAGAGCTGCCTATTCATAGGTGGACACAGGATTACAAGGAATTCTTGGAGTCCATGATGACAGGGAATGAGAAGATCAAGGAGCCATTCATCAAAGTCAGTAACAGTTTTGTGGTTTCAGTATAAGCATATATTGAGAACATTTATAACATATAGTGATAACTCTTTTAGTTATTGGAGGGATTCTTGCATTCTTCCTATTAAGGAGGAGGAGATCTAGACGCTCCTCTGATGAAGAAAAGCTTAACCAGGATTAGCCCTTCAGCCTTCTTGGATCAAATGAAATTAAAGGTAATCAAATAGGCTCCTTGATATTAGGTTTGCAGTTGACAATTTCTATTGTTACTGCCTAATGCTATTGTCTTGTCGTGGTTTTGTATTGAATTACTTGTGCTTGGTGTTGAACTAATGTATTTCAAGAGTTGTATGTGTAATTGTTAGGTTAAGAATTGTAACATTTCTTCCTGTGTCTCCTATAAGAACAAAACTATTCATGATTCATTTTCATAACAATGCCAGATTATCTATGGACAAGCATTAGACATGGAAAACTTTATCATGAATATCACTGCCTTCTGTTGAAATAGTTGATGTTATATTTCAATTTTTAAAAAATATTTTTTTTAAAACTTTTGCGATGGATTAGCAACGGATATTATCCATCGCTATTTAGCGATAGATTAGTGACGAATATTATATGTCACAAAACTAAATACATTGCTTATTTAGCGACGGACATGACATGATCCATCACTAATTAGTGATGAAATAGCGACAGATCAGTTCTGTCGCTATTTTGCGACCAAGATTATGTGATGAACTCTTTCCATTGTTAATCCATAGCTAAATACGTCGGCGATGGATAACGTCCATCGCTAATCCACGTTTTTCTTGTAGTGTGATATCCACCTCTCTCTCTCTCTCTCTCTCTCTCCTTCCCCCGCCCTGTCTCAAAATCTGGACCATCATCCTCGCACGGGTTTGGATTTTAACTTCCACCCTCGCCTCCATCACCGTTTCATGTCCTCCATCCCCGGTCCAAACGGGGGCGAGGTGGGGCAGGGCCCCATTTTCCCTTAGTTCATTGCCATCTGTCAAAAGGATTGAGGACGGGGGGCGGTGTAAGGCGGGGCAGGGAAAAGCGTAAGTCCATCCCCACCTCTATCTCCGCATGGGTTTTGATTTTAATCTTCATCCTGCCTCCATCCCTGTTTCATGTCCTTCATCCCCAGTACAAACCCCGGTCCTCTGCCATCCCTAAAATAAATGATCCAAGTATCAATTTCTAGTAAATCAATTGTGTTGAACACATCTATGGGGTCAGAATTTTGAAAAACACACCAGAAATCACTATCATATTTCATTTAGTAGATTTTATATTTTCTAGGTTTTCATTTCTTACTCTCTCTTTATATATATATATATATATAATAGCTGTTCCTCCCTATTGTCGAAAAAAATTAATTAGATTTTCTAACCTTGAACAGTATCATACAAAAATGCAAAACATTAAAGAACTTTTATGTAGCTAATCGCAAACATTGTCATGGTTTCTGTACTTTAAAAAACTGGCGGGGACTATAAATCATATCAGGAAGATAGCGTATCAATCTGTCTCTATAAAACAATCATCACCTTCCCAAAATAAGCTTACTCAAATGCGCTATTTTTTCTTGTTCAGAATGTAAGGCTGTCATAAGTAATTAATTTACTGAATCATTTACTTAATCTCAATTAACTGCTGATTCTGAAAAGCATCAGATTGATTAGTTGGGTGATGCAATTATGACTTCAACTATTGTTCAAAAAGTATGTTGGTTTCGTTTACGTGGGGTTGGGTTTGAAGTTTCAACCACACAAGATATAAATAACATTCACCAACACCCAAAATGACATGTTTACCCACACAGTTCCCTGGATCTTGACAATGATTCTTGTTCATTTCTCTCTCAAGAAAAAAATACAGTAAGTCTTGTTTATGTACACAACCATAGACATTGTTTCGAGAAGAGTTACTCTTTGAAGAATACAGTATCATGAACATTGTAATTTATATTTAGGGGTTGTGGTCTATTCTTGGCCCCTATAGTACCTAATGTCACTTTATCTAGAGTTTATGATCTTAAGTAGGGGTGTCAACGGGTAGGGTTTGGTTCCTACACATGTAGAACCAGACTTCGACAAGACTTTCGGGTATGGTATTGGGTCTGGACCCAAGTTTAATCGGGTCTACTATAAGAGAAACCATACCCGGATCTGATTAAACTATATGAACCAGACTCGGACCATACCCCGTAAAATAAAAATTTTTTTGTCATTTTTACATTGAAAATTTGTGGGTCTTAATCGAAACTCAGGTCGGATTTGGGTCTGGTATAAAATTTTACAAACTATACTGGGGTCCATGTATTAATCGAATCTTTGGGTCTGGGGTCTGGACCCGAGTCTTAATTGGGTCTTATTTCTTATTTCTCACCATACCCGGACCTTATAGGGTTTGGTCCGGGTTGGGTTCGGGTAAACCCGACCCATTGACACCCTTAATCTTAAGCCAAGGTATATGATAACACCAAATTGAAGTTTTCTGATTAGACTTTGCATCACTAGTGTCATTTCTCATATTCCAAAACCTTATGCAACTGGACCTGAAATTAAGGCTGGTAAACGAACTGAACAGCTTGTGGCTTGACTTGCTTTAGGCCCATTGAAGACTCCTTAGTTATTGGGTTGTATAGATGTTGAGCTGAACCATGATCTTCACATTTAGTATAAATAAGCCCAGCCCAAACATGGGACTTTGGCTGGGCCCGACTCGTGTAAGCTTGTGAAATAAGAATATATGAAATGTAGTTAATTCACAACATTTATTGCAAAATGCATGTTTGTCTCAAAACAAAAATCTATCCCGATTTCTGATTATAATTATGAAAGTTATTAACTTAAATACTTAAATGAAAGTTATTAACTTAATTAAAGAAAAACCTATGAATTAGAATAATTACAATTAAGTTATTAATGTTAGATTATTTTCGATTCATCAAAATAGAATGGGAGTGCTATTTGAATCTACATTCTACATATATAATATGTAATATATATATATATATATGTGATAATGAATTTATGGATTTGCATCTACATGTATGTACATAGTAGAATGTTATGCAACTAAGACAGAGGTTCAATTTCCAAATCCCACCATTCCTACCTTAAATATCTCCAATGTAATTTTTTTTTACACGAGCTGGCTCGGACTCAGCTTATCTAGCTTGGGCGCGTTCTTGGCTTGGGTAAACATGAATCCAAGCCCGACCCGAGTTGGGTTCCATGGTAAACAAGTGGAGACTGAACACACCATGTTTGGTTCGTTTGGCTTGTTTACCAGTCCTACCCGAGATTTTGTGCAATCCATCATCCAACTTGCCCAGTCCAGCAGAAAGAAAAACATATCCATATCCACTTTGGATCCGAATATAAGTAAATGTAAAGTTGGATAAATCTTAAACCTGACCCAGATCTTCTTCTTTTTTTTTAGAAGAAAAAAGTTTTTTATTATAAATCAAGCAGCGTAGAAGAAGAAAATACGTCGAACAGATATGGAAACAGATGGGAATTCAGGTGAAATAAATATAAATGGGAAGAATTTAGAAGAGCTTCAACGAAAGAAATGGACCCAGAAGACGAGCCCCAATCCATGTGAGGTCCTGATTCAGCCATGCAGCTTGGGCTGAGTGAAACATATCAGATTGGATGGCTAGGATGACGCGCCCCACATCGTTTTTGGTACCCTTGAACAATCGGCCATTTCTCTCCTTCCAAATCTGCCACCAATATCGGCAAAATCTCATTTTTCAAAAACTCATGAGAAATTGAAATTTTTTCATAAATCTTGCATTTTTCGGCAAAATCTCAGCAATAAAAAAATAAATTAAAAGATATAAAAATATTTTGTTTAAGAAAATATTAATAAAAGTTATTTAAAAATAAAAATACATGGTTTTTTAACGATAAATAGCAGTTTAAAATGTAAATATCGCGTTTAAATCACAGTATTTATGCTTTTTTCATATATCTTGTGATATTTTGCAATTCTCGCAAGAAATTGCCTGAAATATCACGAGATTTTCATAAATCTCGAGATATTTGTCACTATGGCCTATAAAAGCCAACATTTCCAACCTCATCGCCATTTCTTAGAAAACTTAATGAAATGAGGGCCCAGATCTCTGCGGCTTAAGCGCCAACATACCAATGTTTAGATCCTTCACGCTGATTTGAAAATCGAATGGAAGAAAAGGCAAGACCAAAACAAATGCTACAGTTTGCATGTCATTTTCACACATAGAACAACGATTTGAAAACTGCAACCACAATTTTTTAATATGGTCAAGAGTATTTTCATGACCAGCCAATAAAGTCCATGCCAAGAATTGCGAATAAGGCGAGGAGGGTTCAAAGCCCAAACCCCATCTCTATGGAACCAATTGACGTCTGGTTCTAAACTTGACAATGATTTCAACCCTACTTATAAACCATGCATAATCTTTATTATCACCCACATCATCTTTATTATCACCCACATTGAGGGCATAAGAGTTTTAAATAAAGATACGGGCATTCTGGTAGAATGGATATTAATAAACACACGAGTCAGATAGTGTAACACCCCAAATAATTAACTTGAAAATTTTAGAATATATTTTTTTTAAACATTAGCAGAAATGTTTTATTCAAATGTTTAGTTAATTTATTTGGGCGGGTTACAAGTAATAATCCAGAAGCAATAACAGTAGGCAAATTAAACTCTTTAAAAGTCATAAATTACAAACTTAATGAATTATTAAAGTCAGAGCTCCTCAGGACATCCGTAGAAGATATAGTCATATGACACTGCCCGCAGCGACAACCGCAATTGCTCGTCTTTATCTGTTTCCTCAAAATATTAATTCAGAAGGGGTCAGACTACCCTGTCTGAGTAAGAAACATAATATCTATATGAATGTGTACAGTGTCATGTGTATAAGTATATGTGCAACACGTTTATATAGAAATAACAAACATTTAAACCAATATTGCACGTACAATTCACTAAATTCAAGCATTTCAAGATCTATTATATAAAAGAAAGACCTCAATGAATAACACATCACATGAATGAACCACATTTTAGTTTCACATTATTGCATACAAAGGAAAACAGATTTGAGCTATGCATCACATGAGTGAATCACAAACATATTCTAACAAATGCAACATCAAGCATTATGAGTATACTTGAAGACTTTCAAAGGTATTTTGACTTTATGTTTCTCTTGTTAATTTCTCTGTGGGTACGCACAGGCATTCGACATCGTAACAGATCGAGACCACACAGAGGTTTATTATGCTTTTTCAATTAATGCCCCATATGACTAGTTGTACTGAGGTCCAAAAAAGACAATTTGCGACCGAGAAAGTATTCTCTAATGGCTAGAACAAAAATTAGGGTGCACATTGTAACTTCTGCAGAAGACTTGGATCTATCACGTAGGACATATTGATAGTCCTGACTCCCTGACTCCGAGGACTGGAGACCGGGTGAGAGGCCTCGCTTTCACAAAACAAAACTGTCCCACGGAGCTCGTACTGTCTACCCTCTCCAAGGTAGACCATGGGTCTGGTAATATACACCGTCTTTCAGGTGTGCCCAGAACCATGAGAAATCAATAACATATACCATTTTCAGGTATACCCAGTATCCCAAGAAACCAGTAACATATATCGTCTTTCAGGTAAAACCCAGAATCTCACAGTTAAGTTATATGTGCATATATTACAATTTGTTTATTTTTTAATGCGCGTCATGATACCACAAGGGATTTTCAAATTCCCAAACCCACACTCTGGGTGATCCAGTGTATGCACATACCAACCTAATACACATTAGGTACCAACCAGAAATTCTCAAAATCATAGGCTCATATATGAGTCGAGCACCAGTGCATGAAATATTTAATATTATAAGTCTAGGTGTACGTATTGTGCCCCATTGGTTTTTTTCGACTACATACCCAGTCATGAGTAAAACTCACAGGTACAGGTATCACACCAATGCATCATGACAAATGCATAACATGTCACACATATAAATCTCATAAGTGCTCGTGTGACACTATAAAGGTTATGTGAAACCACATACTTAATTTCGAGCTTTAGTATACTCCTGACTCTTAAATTTTCATATTATGCAAATATCAAATACATGCATTTAATAATAGACATATACCCTGAATATGGTTATGACATTCATACGCGAATCATATACCAAATTTATATGTGAAACAAATATCATTATCATATCTTCTTTCACAAAGTCCAGTAATAGCATAATTGTAATTTTATATGCATGCGATTAAAAAAATGCATCTTTGCGAGGATATATACATGCACACTCTTTCCAATAACCTAATAACCAGAATAATGAAATAAGCATTACTTTACCATTTAACCGGTTTTCAAACAACTAACCTATGGTGTGCATGACAAGCAATATGATAAATTTGTGTTTTTGCGAAACTATGAGCATGTATGTTTGGTCGATAGTATTGAGTGGGTTAAATGCACTCTTGCTATATTTTAATAACATTTAATTTACATGAATTCTACAAAGTGCACTTCGGTATGCATACACGCCCAATATCAATTTCTTTTGAAATGCAAGTTGGGGGTAAGACATACCCCAACCATTATGCAACCATGTCATTGGAGTTTGAACTGACAATGTCCCATCACAATGTGACGTGCAACTACTGCTCTTACCGAACAAGCCTGTCTGGCACAACCAGCCACCATGGTTGTATACCAGTAGGGCAACGTCTATGCTACCATTCCCCTGCAGTCGGCTAGGTTGGCATCCCCAATTGACCTGCTATGAATAGTAGTGCTGGCTATTGAGCTGCTGGAAATGGCTGAGATCGAGATGTATCCAACCGACATCATACCATAGTTATCAGCTACCCTCAATGGTAACCAGTAATTGGGACATAGGCAGACCTTCGATCTGTTGTACCTTAAATCATGACAGTGAAACAACATCACTGACAGGGTGTTGCGTGTCTTGTCATACACGCCTTCCTGGTTCAGGCTGAATAACGTTGAACCAGGCCCATCAAGACCGAACAAAAAGAATCGATTGGGCTAATATTGCCACTACAGCAGGGTCGTTGGCTGGGGTCAAGTTGACCCCAGCTCGTTCCGGACTTCCAACGTAATAATCATAGTGCTTGTGTGCATACTTGTAGTCAAAGACTATAGTCTATAATTCTCCTACACAGAGCTGCAACAAGAGTAAAGTATAAAAACAAAAATCTATACTTTGGTGATGCAGAAAATGACATAGATTAGGTATGAACAACCTATAGTTGCTAATGCAGAAAAAAAAAAGATAGCATGTATTGTGAAAAGAATACCATTTGTATTCACTAAGCATCCCAAATCCTAAACTATCATATTCATGTCTCTTTAGACCTATACATGAATCTATAAACATATATTCATATGTGGACTAACAATCATGTTTGATAAATACCTTTACATGAACGTTCACATTCGTGATCAGGTTACATGCATATATAAATTTATAAACCAATGGCAAAACATATGCAAATTCGCAATCGATTTTCATGAATAAACAAATCTAGATTCTAATAGTGCATATAAATGCAAACTCATCTTCAGATTTATAAAAATAAGCAAATCCATGGTTATTCCTGAGTCTACCCATCTTTAAATGTATAGGCAAAACTACAGTTATTCCCAGAACCACACATCCATATCGGTAATTTACCCCAATATAGTTCGCAACCTCCTATTCAAGTTCGTATGAATATGCAGATTCATGGTTATCCCTGGATCTGCCTATTCATGTCAGCATGGTTGTAAACCTCATTTACCATCACACGTCTATACTAGAATATACATAAATCTATTTAATCATGTAGATTCAAAGTCACGTTACATGCATACATTACCTGAATATGCAGATTCACCACACGGCTAGACCTGTATGCTTACACACTATTTCAGCCATGTGAATATGCTAAAAAAAAATGTATGCATGGCTCAGTAGATCGATGTACACCAAATAAAAAATTAGAGGATACCTATGTTAGCCATGGCTCAAACGCATGGCTTAATGTACACATTATTATGTATATACCGGATAGTCTAACACTTATACGTGCCCATGGCACCATGCTCACACATATCGTCACTATGCCCTTACCTTTGTTGAAGACGAAATCCACTAAACTTGATCGGATATTAGCCTTCGCTCCCCACGCCACTCGGCCTTGCCTCCTTTTCCGATGAAGCTGAGAGTAGGGACAGTTCTAGCACCTCCGGACACCACAAATCGCTGGTTTGGGAAGAGGGATGAGGGTTACACAGAAGTTTGGTGAAAGAAGAGGAAAGGCTTCCCCCCCCCCCCCCCCCCCTCCACCGGTTTTTGTAAAGTCTCTATTTTTTTTTTCTTTTTGAAACCTTCCTCATAACTCCCCTCTTCTTTCCCAAAATGTGCCTTCATTACTCTCCTTCTTGAAATTCCTCCTTTCCATTTCGAAATTGTGGAAGGGAGGCTCTTCCCAATCTGGACGGTTGGGTTTCCAATGTGGCCCAACCGCCCAGCCTTCTTTCCTTTGAAGGTCGCCCCCCTCATTTAAGTCCTCATTATAGCCATTTTTACTTTCAAAAGATATTAAATGTATGTTTTTTTTTCAAGGTCATTTAAAAAAAAAAACTCTCTTGGCATACAAGGGGATTTGAACCAGGGATCTCCTCCCCAAAGGGTAACAAGCCTCACTAGTGCGCTATAGCTTACTTCAATGCAAACTCTTGCAATATTATTTTATTTATCCTCTTTTAATATTTTGATGAGTTTTACAAAATGACGTTTTTGACAAAAACAAACACGTTCTCTTTCAAAAATCTATGTATATGGCTAATGAGATTTGAACTCAGGTTGCCTTATAATATTGGTCTTGTTTAATTCGTTTATATACGAATTTGGTTCTTTACGAATCTCAAATACGAGTTAGATCGAAAGTTATATTTAGATCTTTTAAACTTTCTAACTACATTTCAGATCTTGATTGAAGTTCGACCATATTTGGATCCATTAAGATCCAATGAAATTTTGATTGGGTTTCAGATTCATCCAAGATTTGAATCCATACACCGTATCCGAATCCAAATACTAGATCTATTTGACCCTGTTTGGATTCAAGATCTATTTGGATCAAATCCATATCATGTTACCATATTTATTTTAAAAAATTTTAACATTTATTTATTTTGATAATTATCAAAATTTTGTAGATTTTTACATATAGCATCTAGGCTCATAAAATTTAGGGTGTGTGCTGATACCGTCAAGTCCCGCATTCACATAAATATAAAGAGAAGATGGGGCTACTGCTAATGGATTCTGACCCATTTCCTCGTGTTTTCCTGATGGGTCTCTTGGTCATGAGGTGAAATATAGGCCTGGTTGGCACAAGATATGGCAGGTCTCGTTTACAAATCCATAGCTACCCAAGTCCAGTCTTAGCCAAGGTAACCTCTCTCTCTCTCTCTCTCTCTGAAACATGGGAATTTATTTTCCCACTTGATTTACTTCTAGCCGATTCCATAATTTCTATCTTTTTCTTCTTTCTTTTTTTGGGTTGGAAGATTGTTTGTCTTTCAAATAGAAAGAAGATTTATTGTTTGATGCCAATAGTGATGCATTAGTTCCTGGATTTTGTTTGCTTGGTCATTTTCTGAATACAATTTCCTATTTTGGAGTCGGTTGGTAACTTGGCATCTAACCCATTGGAATAGTAGAGCTGAAAGGCGGTGTTTGCTGTTGTTGTTATAATGCAACTGTACCTGGATCTCAACATAAATACCTTGCTTCCCAATCAAGTATACAGCATAAACACCAACCAAAAAGGTGAAGAAAAGGGATAATCTTTTCCTGTCACAACTTAGCACAAACAATACACAATTTGTGTAAAGTTGTTTAAGAGTTTTTGAATGTTGAACATTCTGCATGCAAAGTGTCGGAAAGCTTAGCAATGATTCCTTGTCACGAGAGAGAGAGAGAGAGCCGAAAGTAATTCAACATTACCACTCATGAAGATCAACAAACTGTTGAACCCATGAACTGAACAAGAGCAAAAGCTAAAAATAAATAAAGAAAGCACAAGAGAAAAGAACATCAGACAGATAAAACGGGCTCACGTCGAAGCCGCTTGCCCAGATTGCGGCAAAAGAAATATAGCGTCAGCAGGAGGGAGCGGAAGATCACTAAGATGCAAACGCAAGATCGCATAAACATCTACGAAGATTTTATAAACCAGTTTATGAGTGTTAACTGGAATATGACGAAAATGAGCATCGTTTCATGCCATCCAAACAAACCACCAAGAAGTAAGCAACCACGTCCGCCAGATGAGCCCCTCCACCTCTTGCTGCGCCTAATACAAACTGGCCCCAAGATCAGATCTAGCGCAAAAGACTCCTCCTTAACCAATACTTTCGGATGCCTCCAGGTCCTGCTAAAGATTTCCACAAATATTGGGCAAGACCAGAACAAGTGAAACGTAGATTCTTCAGCAGCCTGACAAAGCACGCACCAACTCGGGAGCTGAATGCCCCACTTCTTTAAATTAATGTGGGTTTGGATCCTATCGTGCAAAATTAACCAAGTCAGGACTCGAGAACAGGGAGAAGGACCCTTCGCCCAAAGCACATCCTTTGGCAACCAATCAGCCCCCGACGGGAGCAACGATCTATAGACTTTTTTTGTGAGAAACTCTCCGCTTGGCATCAAAGCCCACTGCAACCACTGACCAAAATTTTCAGAGTCCTCAAAATGGTCTCTAAAGCAGGCTAAAGCCCTCAACCATGATTTACGCAAGTGCGAGACAGCCAAACCTCGGGTTCCCAGACGAACCGGGGTAAGAGCTAGAGCCCCATATTTAGCAAAAAGCAAACTAGCACAAGGGTTATCCGGTTGGTGGGCCAACCAACATTGCTTGGCGACAAGAACAATGCTTCGTAGTCTGGGCAAAAAAATGCCTAAACCAGCCATACGCCGAGGTAAGACCACTGAACGCCAACCAATCAAATGACGCTTACCCTTGAGTTGACACCCAAACCATAGAAAACCTGCTAGCAAGCGTGTCAGCTACTTCTCTACTCCCACAGGCATCACAAACATAGACATGAAAAATTCTGGAATAGTTGAAAGAACATGTCTGACTAAGGTTAGACGGCCAGTGATGGAGAGATAAAACGACTGTCACGAAAGCAATTTGTGCTTCACTTTTTGAAGCATCGGAGCCCAAGCAATTGAATTGGGGTGCTTCACTTGTAACGGCAAGCCCAGGTACATAATAGGCAAGTCAGAAATAGTGCAATTAAAAATTCTCTTTCCAGCTGCAAGCATATTGGCATTAACATTGAACATGGTAATAGAGCATTTGGTCTCATTTAGAGAAAGCCCGGATAAGGAGAGAAAGAACTGAATGATAAGCTTGAACCTAAGCATCTGTTGAACATTTGCACGACCAAAAATGATCATATCATCAACATAAGTAAGAATATGACTCTGGAAGTCGGAAACCTGCAAAGGTTCAATGAAACCCGATACAACAGCCTGCTTAAGCAAGACCACAAGACCCTCAGCAACTGCATTGAACAACAAAGGCGATAGGGGGCACCCTTGCCGCAAACCCCGTCACAGCTTGAACCGGTCTCCTCTAATACCATTGATATTTAACATGGTCTGGGCATTTGAGACCAACTCTCTCACCCAACCAGAAAAACGACGACCAATACCGAAGTTTGCTAACATTTGAAATAAGAATGACCAATGCCTAGAGTCAAAAGCTTTATGAAAGTCTAACTTAAGGACAAAGTAAGGTTGAATGCTATGCTGCAAGGAATGAACAACCTCGAACGCCATGATGAACGAGTGTTGTACCTTCTTATTACGGATAAAGGCGAACTGAGAGTCTGAAAAAATCTGGTTAGCCACCAATTTCAACCTATTCGCCAAAACCTTGGCAAACATCCGATAGAGAACACTCATAATTGAGATTGGACGGAATCGAGAAATATCAACGGCCTCATCATCTTTCAGAATGAGAGAAATAATAGCAACATGAAAATGATAAGGCAGTCTGGAGTTACGATGAAACTCATCAAACATGCTCACCACGTCTGATTTAACACAGTCCCAAAAGATTCTAAAAAAGTCGACATGAAACCCGTCAATGTCAGGCGCTTTCCAACCTGACAGATCCTTAATGGCCGTAAAAATCTCATCGTCAGAGAACCTCCTTTGCATAGATCTGGCTTGCTTAGGCTGAATTGAGCCTACTAGGATATTGCCAAGGACACCCTCCGCAGTTAACGAAGCAGAATATAAGTTCTTAAAGTATAGCGAGACTGTCGGGATAACGTGTTGATTGATATAAGAAACACCCTCAATGGAGATAGAAGGAATAACCTTCCTCCTATGACGATGAGAAGCATATGAGTGAAAAAATTTACTGTTGCCATCACCAGCAGCAAACCATTTCACCCTAGACCTTTGCTTCCAACGAATTTCCTCTTTGACCCTCCAGCTTTTCAAGAGCATATTTAATTCTAAGGACCTGACTTGGAGACTGAGAAGTTGCAAATCAGAAAGAGAGTCAGGAGAAGACATATACTGATACAATGCAGAAATCTCTTGCTCTCATGCGGCCATTTGCTGAAATTTCTCCACCTTACGACTATGAAGCCAAGCTTTGATATCCTTAGCTAGACGAGAAAGCTTATTTTGAACCCGGAGCGCTGCCCAATGCTCATCAACAGTTTTGTTCCAAGAATTAGTAATAACCGAGAGACAATCTGGCTCCTGAAGCCACCATTCTTCAAACACAAAGCTCTTGGTGTATTGAAAGCCATTCCCCCACTAAGTGATGATCTGCCCATGATCCGAGATAGAGGGAGCAAACAACACACACTTAACGTCGGGAATGAGGTCCAATAAATTAGGGGTGACAAAGACCCTATCAAGGACCCTACAGCACGGACGAGACCGCATATTCGACCAAGAAAAGCACTCCCCGGTTAAAGGAATAGGGTAGAGAAAATGTCGATGAACAAAGTCTTGGAAACCTCACATAGAGGGATTAGGAATTACGAGGTTATTAGAGTCATGGATAGATAACAAACAATTGAAATCCCCCATAAGAAGGTGACAATCCGCGTTGGAAACGACAACCCTATCCAAGTCATCCCAAAAAGCGGGCCTCATGGCGGCGAGATTAGGTCCATAAACAACAGAAACCACTACTCTTCTATCAATTGCCTGGAAATTGAAAGCAACGGACAAAGAGAAAAGTCTCACATCCAGCTGAGATAAATTTAAAGACTGCTTTCCCAAGATAAGGATACCTCCTGCATGATTTACTGCTGGCTTAAAGAAATAGTCAGCTCCCTGCCAGATGCTAGAGACGACTACGAGCGGGATGACCTCCATTTTAGTTTCACATAAAGCAAGAATGTCGGGTTTTTGTTCCCTAACCCAATTAGCCAGAAACAAGCTTTTAGTGGGACAATTTAAGCCCCTAACATTCCAACAAACAGTCTTCATGGAACAAAATCTGGAAAAACCTGGGGTTGGTGGCACCGAGATGACCTTCTTGGGGACCTGACATCGGTAGCCGAAACAATTGATGAAGGCCTCCTTCTTCTTCGTTGACCACCCGCACTGACAGATGACCTCAATTGACCATCGAAAATGCCCAACTGCTCGCAGTCTGCTCCACCGGAGGTGCATAGAGAGTCCCCAATAATCGCAAAAATAGTTGAAATCGTACAATCCATATCAACAACTATAGCTTGCAGCTGTGAAGAGGAGAGAGAGATATCCAACAACTTAACTGCATCGACAACCGTGACACCCAGGGGTTGTGAACTAGGATGCTGCTGAAACAAAGGCAGAGAGAAGTAATGGGATTGGTTGCCCCTTGTTAGTTATTTTATAAATTTAGTTTGATTAATAAGGATGGTTATTAGAAAATAAGAAAGAACAATTGAAGCGAGTTAGCATGCTAGATTGCTAGGTCAGTTTGGTACAGTAGAAAGGAAGGATCCTTATTGTGTCTTCAAAACCCAATATTTTGAAATCTATAAAAACATATTTTAAAAATGAAAAGGGCGAGAAGTTTCTCACCCCTCCCCACCTACCTCCGTTGTTCATTAATAACAAGTGCGTACGTACCTTGGTTGATATTTCCAAAAAAAAGACAAAAGATTTAGGATGTGGGGTTGTCAAGAAATGGGTGTTGCTTACTGTGTACGCACCTGCTAGAGTTCGCCTTCTCCTCGCATGTCCAAGCCCCTGCAGTCTGCGAGTTAAGTCCGAGCTTGATCTCAATTTGGCTTGGCTTGCCTTTTGTTTTTTTTCCCTCTCTTTTGTGCGTTCAAATGACATCGGAAGGGGTGGAGGGTGATCTTATCATTCTCTTTTTTGGCTTGAGTTTCATGGTAATTAGGCTAGCAATTCAGGGAAAAAAGACACAAAATTTCCCCATGAAGTCTGTGAGGTAAGTCCCAGCTTGATCTTAATTTGGCTTGGCTTACATTTCCTCTCTTTTGTGCGTTCAAATGACATCGGAAGAGGTGGAGGGTGATCTTATCATTCTCTTTCTTGGCTTGAGTTTCATGGTAATTAGGCTAGCAATTCAGGGGAAAAGACACAGAATTTCATCCTTTCCCCATCTGACCCTATAGCAGAGGATCCATGCATACCATCTTTTTGTCCTCTTATTTCCAATGTGTCCTTTTTATTCCCACATATAGCTGAACCAGAGTACTCACAGACACAGAGGTTGCCTCCGCTGTGGTACTGAACCACTGTACACTCTTAATCTACATAGATTTGATATCGAAAATTAAAATACTAATCTTTGGATCAAATTCAGTACGTTCTATTTACTATTTTCATATGTTATAATTGACTTCAGCACAATGTTTTTAGCGATTCTTAAACCATCCCTATGTTCATCAATTGTGAGCCTTTCTTTTTATTCACCATCTTAAAATTGACCTTATGATATATTGATGATGATGTTAATATAGTAAATAAAATAAAACAAGTTACCCACATCTGTATGGTTAGATACTTAGTTCTAGCGTTTGGTGGCTGGATCCTTGCTTGCTTGCTTGCTTGAGAAAGAGAGAGAGAGAGAGAGAGAGAGAGAGAGAGAGAGCCGAAAGTAATTGTTGAACCCATGAACTGAACAAGAACAAAAGCCAAAACAAATAAAGAAAGCACAAGAGAAAAGAACATTAGACAGATAAAATGGGCTCACGCCATAGCCGCGTGCCCAGAAAAGAACATTAGAGAGAGAGAGAGAGAGAGAGAGAGAGAGAGAGAGTTCTGAATTTAGATCTCAAGTGTACTAAATTCTGAAGATTGAACTAGGCAGGAACCAGGAAAGGCTCAATCTGGTGGCTTGAGATTAGCAGCACAACTCTAGGCCATCAACCTTGGAAATTAAAAATGCCATTAATTAGCGTGGGGAATCACATTTCATGACGTGTACCTAACGAGAAATATAAAATCTCGGATGTCAGATCTTCAAAATTCAAGGTCAATATTTATTTTGACATTTAGAGCACACTGCTCCTAACTTCCACACCGTTCTCTGTTTTCCTTTTCAGGCGAGAAATAAAAGGTTCGACGCTTGAAGAAAGTTCCAGCTTTGGAAGCAAAGTCAAGAGGTCGACGGTCAGATCAAAACTCTATAAGATCCATGCCCATTTTCGTGCTTCCTCCTGTCAACCATTGCTTTCTACGTCTAAACTCTAAAGGCCTAAACACAACCTGGATAGTCGACCTCATTGCTTTTTTGAAAGTTGCATAGAAACATCTCTCTCTCTCTGTCTCTCTCTCTCTCTCTCTCTTCATGAGTATTAATGTTGATCTTCTTTCGGCTCTCTCTCTCTCTCAAAATCAATCTTTCTCTCTCTAACTCTCCAAACGTTTCTTCTTAACCTATGCCTTCATTAGACACCTCCATCTCACTTGTTTCCATAGTCAAGCTTCTATGCAACCCACAACAAAACAAGGATGGGTAAAGAAGTTGAAAACCCAACAATTTTTAGATTTCATTATGCCTTTCAATTAACACCCCCACCTCTATAATCAAGCTCTATACACCCACCAAGAGAAGATTCAAAGATGGTAACCTCAATAATTTCTTAATTTCATTGACTTCATTTTTTCATTTATTACACAGAGAAACTGCAGTCAGGATTGGAGACTTGGTTGTACTGCTCTTAACCTGCCATCCCGGTGCCGTAAAACTCTTTCTTCTACCTTGAAGTTTTACATTGCGGGCACGACGATCATAGGTATAGCAAGCTGAGCCAGCGCAACCAGACCTTCGTGCCGAATGCAGTTTGGTTTTAAATCGAAAAAGAAAAAAAATCCTCTGTTGTTTTTGCACTCAATCTAGACACCCACCAAGAAAAGGCAACAAGATTGGAAAACTCATGCTTATCATGCTCTATTGATCCGACACTCAAGCACATCCACAAAGAGAGAAGAAAACAAAGATGGGAGCCCCAAATTTTCTTAGTCTCTTCTTCCTTCTCTTGTCCTTCTCAATGGTTCAATATGTCAACTCCTGCAATTCCTCAGACTACCAGATGGTAGTGAAGGCCTTCCAGTCCATGGTAGGGTTCGATCCCTCGACCTCCCTCAACTGCACAAGCCCCATGAGGGAGATCATCCTGCCATCCAAGGGCCTCAGTGGCAGCATCTCTTGGGTGTACCTCTCCAAGCTCAGCCAACTCCAGTCGTTGGATCTATCCAACAACTCCATCGAAGGGTCCATTCCGGGTGGGTTCTGGTCCAACACGAGCCTGGTACACCTCAACCTCGCCGGTAACCGACTCAGTGGATGTATCGGTTTTGTACACTCCGATCCGACTCGACATTATCCGGTTCTGCAGAGCCTCAACCTCTCGGGCAACCGGTTCACCGGCTGCATCTCGGTCTCCCCCTTCAAAAGCCTCAGAGTTTTGGACGTCTCGGGCAACAAAATCACCAACAACTCGGTAATCGGCGACGCCTTTAACCTGGGCAACCTCTCTAGTGTCTCGATATCGGGAAACAATATCGGATCTCTACCGAGTCATCTGAACAACTCGAGTCGTATCGCTCACCTGGATCTCTCCCGTTGTGGTCTCTCTGGCAGCCTAAAGCCCATCTCCTTCCTCTCTTCTCTCACCTACTTGGACGTGTCGGATAACCATCTCAGTGGTTCGTTCCCTGAAGACTTTCCACCGATACGTAACTTGAGATTCTTGAACATCTCGTTCAACCAATTCACTGAGACAGAGAAGAGATTAGGAAATTGGGCATTGATCCCCAAGTCTGCTCTCGGTCACCCCGACGGACCGGTTCACCCAAAGAACAATTGGAGTGGGAAGAGAACCGGCGCCATGGTGGCTGCGTCGTCAGCTGCATTCATTCTGGTGGTGGGAATTCTGCTGGGGTGTTTGTGTATGATGAAGAGGAGGTCCAGGAGGAGATCGGTCGTCTCGAAACCGCCGCTCCCGATCAAGATTGACGAATCGGGTCCGTTTTCCTTCCAGATCGATTCGGGCACTTGGGTCGCCGACATCAAGCAGCCATCGTCGGCTGCCGTCGTTATGTTCGAGAAGCCGCTGATGAGCCTCACATTCGCTGATCTCATCGCCGCGACGTCTGGGTTCAGCAAGGGGTCTCAGCTACCCGAGTCTCGGAGCGGACCGGTTTACAGGGCGGTTTTGTCGGGGGACATTCATGTGGCAATTAAGGTGCTGAAGCGGGCTAATGATGATGGAGCCGAGGAGGCCGTGGCCAAGTTGGAGGCTCTGGGAAGGCTCAAGCACCCTAATCTGCTGCCCTTGCTTGGGTACTGCATCGCTGGTAGGATGAGTGGTATTTCGGTCATTTTCATTATCATATTCTTTGAAGCTTTTATATATATGTACACTTGTGGGGCTGTTATATATATATATATATATAATGGGTCAGTGCTAAACCGTCTACTAAATGGGTTTTTCAGGCTTCTCTGGTGCTTTTTATGTGGTTCGGGCCCTATAAATGTGTTGGGCATGATTAATTTACTAAGAATCCACACCTGGATCATGTGTTTTTTGATGAAAAAAATGATGTTTGTTGATTTTTTGAGCTTTATAAAATCCCACCCATGTATTGGAATCAGACACTTCAGGAGCTGATCCCTATAAAATCAAGTACATAGATCATATAATCAGAATTTAAAAATAAAATAAAATAAGCCCAAAAAACCTATTTAACACACGGTTTAACACCAAATGGTATAGAAGGGACCCATTGCTCTCTCTCTCTCTCTATATATATATATATTAATGAGTAGGTGCAAAATGAAAGGTTCTAAATGAGTTTTTCAGGATTTTTTCATTTTATTTTTAAATTCTGACTAAAGATGTGATCTATGTACTTAATTTTATAGGAATCAGCTCTTGAAGTGGTCGATTCGGTGGGTTTTTATAAGGTTAGAAAAATGAATGGTCCAAAATCTTTGTAAAGTTTTGAGGCTCCAAATATCATTTTTTTAATCGATCACTGCAAAAATCTTTCATGCCTAGCATATTTATAAGGTCGGAACTGCAAAAAAAAACACCAAAGGAAGAAAAACCCGTTTAGTACTTATCATATTTATATATATATATATATATATATATATATATATATATATATATATATATATATATATATATATATATATATATATATATATATATATATATATATATATATATATGGGGCTGTGTTTGCTTTTATGCATTCACAAATATCGTCTACTTTTAAAAAAATGTTGCAATTTTATTGTGATATTTACAAAAACTGATACAATTTCGAAAACACACACTATATTTTTCTTGGCTTGCATGGCTTCAGCTCTTTGTGGGAAAATGTTGCTCGTGGAATTCATTTTCCCTTTCTTTTCCCAACTAGACTGAAGCATGGTCCCAAAGAGCGCGGTATTTTGAAAACAATAGCGATTTTATGATGGCCTATTAAAAAAAATGAAAAAATCATAACAATTCGAAATGCGGATTGATTTTAAATTATTATGGTTTTTATCATTATATTGAACCATATATCATGATGTTTGAAATTATTGTGAATCTATTGTTGCATTCGAAAATCCAAAAATTTGTAATGTCATAAAAATATCAACCTTTTTAATGCAATCATGAATTTATTGTGATACTAACACTTTTTGATTTTGTGTTTTATATTTTATATTATATATTTTTATATATTTTGGTTATGTTCAATATTAAATAAGCTGATATTTTGTTGAGATTTTATTTATTACGAGAAAATTTCCTGACGAAAAACAAATCCTGCTACTGATAGTGATGTTTGTTGCAGGGAAGGAGAAGCTTTTGTTGTATGAATTCATGGCAAATGGGAACCTCAATCAATGGCTTCATGAGCATCCAACTGGTGAGACCAACGTGGAGGACTGGAGCATGGACACGTGGGAGCAGCAGACTGGTGGAGACCGAGTATCCGCAGAGAAAATGGGTTGGATCACCCGGCACCGGATCGCTGTGGGGATTGCCAGGGGTCTTGCTTACTTGCACCATTCAGGGGCAAAGCCCATTGTCCATGGCCGGCTCAGCCCGTTCAACATCCTCCTTGATGAAGCTTTCGAGCCCCGATTGTCCGATTTCGGGGTCAGGGAGATCGTCCGACGTGGGTCTTATCGCCATTCACTCTATTCTGCGCCTGGATCCGATCCATTATGCCTAGAATCTGATGTGTACAACTTCGGAGTCATCCTACTAGAGCTGGTGACGGGAAGGGCTGGCTCAGAAGAGATGGTGGCATGGGCCCGGGCCTTGGTTCGGGAGAGGCAAGGAATCAAGGCGATCTACCCGGAACTGAAACGGGGCGGGTCCATAAGCGCTATGATCGAGAGCTTGCAGATCGGGTACCTATGTACGGCAGAGTTAGGCAAGAAGCGGCCTACGATGCAGCAAGTTCTTGGGTTCCTTCAAGACATACGTCCATGCCCCTCTAGCCATGATTCATGAAGACTTTCATCATCATCCTCTTCTTAGCTTCTTCTTACTTACTGGGACTTGTTTGTGGTTCAAGTTGATAAATACTTTTGAAGGGTTTAACGAGCCATCAGGCAAAATATGAATGAATGTAAATGTGAAGAGTTTTTTTTTGTTCACCCTCGTTGCGATTGATTTTGAGTGATTGTGATTTTCTCTCCCTCTCTATTCTTTTACTCTTTTGCATTCTCAGTTATCAAAGCTTTCGCAACGACAAGTGAACGATCAAAAGGTTTGCGACGATAAAGAAAAACTGTCACGTCATACTGGCCTATTGAAGAAGTATGTCTGTGACAAGTGGTACCAACACTCGTTCTTGAGTTGAGGAAGAGACTCAGGAGTCAGTGTCAAGAGATGCATCGATAAACCATGATTTGTGAATAAGACATCGTGGCACACCGTTACAACTTACGCAACACCAAAAGAAGGACAATTGTTGAGGCCAAGAAGATGAGTTCACCTCAGGGCCATGAGTAGATGGTCGCGACTGTCAATAGATTAGTAGTTTATGTGACTTCGCACAAGAAAGTGATTTCACATGTAGTTGAGTCATTCGAAAGACTGAACGACGAAGTGATGAGCCTGCGAAAGCAAGTAAACATGCTGATGGAACATGTTACTTCGCTTACTACGATAGTGACCACCCTGTAGATAAAAGTTGATGAGCTTCATTTAAATAACCACACTTTACAGCGGACAATTACCATCAATGGCGAAAAGAGTGATAGGCCATCAAAGATAGATGTATTGAAGCCAACTAAGTTCAATGATTCCAGATATAGCAAGGCCATAGAAAACTTTATGTTTCAAGTAGAAGACTACTTGGACATTCAGAAAGTTTGGCCGAAGACCTCAGGATGAAGGCGACAACAACTCTACTCGATAAAGATGTTATAGCCTGATGAAGACAGAAGCATAGCGACATGAAAAGGGGCCACTGCATGATTGATACCTTTGAAGCCTTCAAAAGTGAGCTATGAGACTACTTTATGCCAAAGAATGCACAACACTAAGCTTATCAAATGATGGTAGAACTCAAGCATACTGGAGCCCTGCAAGACTACATCGGGACATTCCAGAAGCTCACACTAGACGTACCCAATATGCCGGATGAGGACAAATTCAATTGGTGTATTGTGGGACTACAACTTTGGGTATAGTTCGAAGTGAAAAAAAGCAATCCTCAGACTTTGAAAGTTGCATATGTGACGACCGAGCAACTAGTGGACACATAATGCAAGTCCTTCACTCCATCAACTAAGGCTGAAAAAAAGGACCACGAAGGCAAGATGGAGGATCAACACGACAATAAAGGTGAGTCATCGACAAGAAGCAAAATTATAAACAGTAAAATAATAATAGCAATAAAGGGCCGATTGCGACTTGTTGGTTCTGTGGTGAGAGACATATTGTTAAGCAATGTCCAAAGTGTTTCGTGAACGATGACATGCAGGTGAATGCAATGCAGGCGGAAAGTAGTAATGTCGAAGTCGTGTAATTAAGGATGAGAGTCATGCAGACGATCAACAAAGCAGTTGAGTTTGAAGTCTAAGCCTAAGCATATGACCATCAAGACGGTGGCTATCCAAATTGGGAGTTGGGATGGCAAATCCAACTTGTCAGTAGTGTCCCTGGACGACTTCATAATGATTTTGGGCATAAAGTTTCTTCGCAACCAGAATGCGATGATGTTGTCAAAGTTCAACTTGTTGACAATCATACAGTCAAACTTTTTACACACGGTGCAGTGCATTTGTAACGCCCCAACTTTTTATAGTAAAAATTTTGGAGTAAAATTTTTTTTTTTTTGAAATAGCGGAAGTGCGAAAAATACAAGTCGGGCGCATTACAGGGTAAAACAGAGAAGTACTAAACATACCATTCATTAATGTCATTAATTACATCCCATAACATAATTGTAAATCTACTAATCAGAGTTCAAACATCAAATACTGAATAAATGAGATCTTTTGGCTTTATCCAAAACGACACCCCGATGCTCCAATTAGTTGCTACCTGAAAAACATTTAAAGCAGAAGGGTCAGACTCCCCTGTCTGCGTAAGAAGCATTATATTTATATGTGGTGCTCAGTGACCTGTGTACAAATATGTGTAAGTACTGCAGATATAACTAGCATGGAAGTTTATAACATTCTAAGAAGATGATTATGCTTTCTAATTCATGATACAATGCAAAAGATGACTGAACTAGAGGTATGTTTATCCACATTAGTATAAGCTGTATATTCCACAAGTTTTTCTAAAGTCAACTCAACAAAATGTAATTCTTCAGAGATAAGTTTCTAGTCAACTTAAATTATTTAATGCTTATCTTACTCTTACCCTGTGGGTACACACAGGCATAGATCTCGTAGCGGACCGAGACCATACGGGGGTCTATTATTTAATAACCCGTATGAATAGCCGTACGGATATCCAAAGGGGACGGTCCGTGACCGAGAGAGAGCTCCCCAGTGGCTAGAACAAAAATTAGGATGCACCCTGTACTTCTGCAGAAGACTTGGATCTACCACCTAGGACATACTGGTAGTCCTGGTCCCCTAACTTCGTGGACTGGGGACCGGGTGAGACGCCTAGCTCTCACAAGAACAAGAATGTCCACGAAGCTTGTACCATCTACCCTCTCCAAGGTAGACCATGGGTCCAGTAACATACACCATCTTTCAGGTGTACCCAGAGCCCTCGGAAACCAGTAACATATACCATTTTCAGGTATACCCAGAATCCAACATATTTAATTTATATGTGTATAAATTTCCATTTTTGTTTGTTTGGATCCAGTAACATACATCTTCTTTCAGATGTACCCAGACCCCTAGGAAACCAGTAACATATACCATTTTTCAGGTATACCCAGAATCCAACAATTAATTTATATGTGTATAAATTTTTATTCTTGTTTGTTTGGATCCAGTAACATACATCTTCTTTCAGATGTACCCAGACCCCTAGGAAACCAGTAACATATACCATCTTTCAAGTATACCTAGAATCCCATATTTAGGTTATGTGTGCATAAATTTTAATTTTATTTATTCTTATGTGCAAGTCATTGCACCACAAGGGATTTTCAAAACCCCAACTCATACTCAGGTTGATCTTAGTATATGCACATTACCCATCGAATGCCTCAAAGGCACCAACCACAATTTCTCATAATCCTGGTTCAACTTTGTGTCAAGTACTTAAACATTCGGCATTTTCAGTTTTGTTTATGAGCTCGAGTGTACGTTCCGTACCCCCATTGGTTATGCCGCAACATGGCATTATCCAACTTTATCATGTGTGTTCCATGTATTGGACATAATCCTAAAGTCCATAGGTGAATCACATATCTAGTTTACCATCAAAACTATTTCCTTCATAGATATTTCAGTTGCATTTCACCTAAAAAGTCTTTAGAAAACTTTTCTAAAAGAACCCTTCATGAAAATCATTTTAGAAAACTCTTTACTCAATTTTTTCATGTTTATTAGTCGACCAATAGGCTCACCGGTCGACCAACCTTTTTGGCTTCAAATCTTCTAAGCAAAACGTTATTTTTTTGTAAAATTAGTCGACCGAAGAATTTATTAGTCGACCGGACAGAATGTCTGTTTTCTGGAAAAATTTAGCAGTAGTCGACTGAAGGGTTTATCAGTCGACTGATCATAAAATTAGTCGACCAAAAGTTTTATCAGTCGACCGATCAGAATGTCCGTTTCCTGGAAAAATTTAGCAGCAGTCGACTAAAGGGTTTATCAGTCGACTGATCATAAAATTAGTCAACCGAAAGTTTTATCAGTCGACCGGACAGAATGTCCGTTTTCTGGAAAAATTTAGCAGCAGTCGACTGAAGGGTTTATCAGTCGACTGATCATAAAATTAGTTGACCGAAAGTTTTATCAGTCGACCGGACAGAATGTCCGTTTTCTGAAAAAATTTAGCAGCAGTCGACTGAAGGGTTTATCAGTCGACTGAACAGAATATCAATTTTCTGAAAATTTTAACATCAGTCGACTGAAGGTTTTATCAGTCGACTGATCAGAATATCTGTTTTCTGGAAAAATTTTAGCATCAGTCGACTGAAGGTTTTATCAGTCGACTGATCAGAATATCTGTTTTTTGGAAAAAATTTAGCATCAGTCGACTGAACAGAATGTTTGTTTCCTAGAAATTTTAGCAGTAGTCGACTGAAGGTTTTATCAGTCGACTGAACATATTATCAGTCGACTAACTATCGTTCCAGTCGACTAATTTTGTCGTTTTTCTGTAACTTTTAAAAGGGCGTATCTTTTTATTTTTCAAACATTTTTAATCATTCTAAATGAACTGTTTTGCCACCCCTTTCATCCTCAATATATGAAATATTTCAACTATAGATATTAGTGCATTCTACACTCAAAAACATTAAATCCAATCGAATTACCCAATAGGAATGATATATCTTTATTTTTCCATGATGTGAAATAGCAATCACGTGTACATAACCTCAGAATTGATTAAAACCATTCAATCTACAAAGTATGAAAGGTGTATTGAACAAGAAAATACAACCAAACAATAATTTCATGAATAATAATCCGAGATACTTAAGGTTTCACGCCATTTGCCTACTTTATTTTTGTTTCGATCTTGAATCCGTCATGGCTAACACCCACACCAAAAATATATGCATTTTCCTACATAGATTCGAACTGTAGGTTTTGATATGAGTACTACATATCACCAGGCGTACACATAGGAACAAAATGCCCTTACAAAGAACACCACAGTGCCCCAACATTGGCCCAGGGTGAGAACCATTGGCTGAACCACTACATATTAACCTATTGGCGAGTAGGTGTTTCAGCTCATGCCACCTGGGTTTCGAGGCCCTAAACATACCTACATATAGGTTGTGCTTGTCGCGTAAACTCTATGATATTGGAACATAGATGTGCAACAAGGCATCAACCACTTACATACAAATAGCAATGCTCCTTACCTCTTTGGAGTCTCACGACGGCAAGGCTGCAATCCCTTCTCTTCGTTAGAGCGGCACCCCACGTCGATAATGGATGTTCACGCGTTCAGCAAGGGAGGTCCACACAGTCCACCAATGGAGGTCGACCACCACCGTGAGAGAGAGAGAGAGAGAGAGAGACGTCTAATGTAACTCCTTACCAAAAATCTCTCATTTAACTCCTCTATTTAGGGGGAAGTTACCAAATTTTCAAGGCATTAAAACTTCACCCAAATCTTACGTTTTTGGTGGGTGATGTCTATTTCCAACAATGCCCCCTCCTGTCTTTGGCATGATTTCCTCTAACTTCCCTCACTATTTGCTTTATGGGTACCCCTCTTCCATGTCACCTGGGATTCTCCTCAATCCTTGGTAGAGCTAGATGGAAAAGCCAAAAATTTAGGCTTAACATAATCCCACGTTTTTACCCTTTTCACCAAGGTAGAAAACATCACTTTCTTGTGAAAAAAAATAATTTGTGCACATGGGGTTTTGAATTGAGGTTGCAACTCTACAACCCTGTGCGTCTTACCATAACTTCACTTCACCACTTATTGTTTACTTTTGCGAAAATATTCTTTTTATGTCATATTGGGACGTTTTTCCTTGTTGATGGATTTCTTCAATTCTCAAGTGGATTTTTCACCCGTTGGTTTTAAACTTGCACTTACTTACTTTAAATGTGCTTCGGATCTCACGCTATCATCCCGAAAGCATTGGGTTTCCTTACTTGGACTCGTGAACCGGGTCGGATCATCGGATCTCGCCAAGATCCGGATCCAAAACCATTTGTGAGAGTTTGTTATCGGTTTCGTTCTAGAAACCACAAGTCATAAAAATTGTACTGTCTAACTTAAAATCTTACTATTTCACATAACAGATCCCTTTTATTCATTTAGAATTTCATAAATTTCACGGGTTTTACAGCATTACTCTTGGAGGTAAGTCTTCAATGCTATCTGCTATGCAATTGAAGAAGGGTGTCAAGTGTGGAGATCAAACATTTTTAGTCATCGTGCGTACCGAAGAAGGGAATGTGGAAGCAGTAGTGTCGTCGACCCTTGCCTCACTATTGGCTTAGTTTCGGGGAGTAATGCCCCTGAAACTGCCAAAGTGTTTGCTGCCGAGATGCGAGGTCGACCACAAGTTACAGTTGACCCCTAGATCAAAGCCTTCTGCCATGGTCCCTTATCGCATGGGGGCAGTTGAATTAAAGGAGTTGCACATGAAGTTGTACGAGATGTTGGAGGCAGACATTATTCATCCTTCTAAAGCATCCTTTGACGCTCTAGTACTCTTCCAAGAGAACCATCTAATTGCCTATGAGAGCCACAAGTTAAAGGATGCCAAGAGATGCTATACTGTGTACGAGCGTGAAATAACGACCATCATGCACTGCCTCAAGACCTGACAACACTATCTTTTGGATGCCCAATTTGTTGTCAAGATGAACAACATCGCTATAAGCTATTTCTAGACGCAGAAGAATCTGACACCCAAGCAAGCTCGATGGTAAATGTTTCTAGCTGAGTTCGACTTTGCTTTGGAGTATAAGGTGGGACCAACGTTATTGTTGATGCTTCAAGTCGAAAGGCAAAACTGACGGTTGTGTGGGCGGAGCCTTTCAAAGTTCACTTGGAGGGAGAATTATTAAACCGCATCCGCGAATGAATGAAATAGGAGATAACAACACAACACCTTGTCTCTCTAGTGTAGGTAGAAAATACTCATTGATTTTGGCTACGGGATGACCTCCTCATGACAAAGTGGGGATGCATCTTCGTGTCGTAGTGGGGAAACCCTCACTGCGAATTGCTTAAGGAGTGCCATGATACTTTATAGGCAGGTCATTTAGGTCAGGAGCAGACCTTAGCACTCCTTGAGCGCGGTTACCATTGGTCGCAAATAAGAGACAATGTAGAAGGGTATGTACGAATATGCCTCATCTGCTAGTAAGACAAAGAAACCAACCAGAAGACTACCGACCTCCTTGAGCCTCTACCTATCCCAGAACGTCCTTGGAAAAATTGTTTTATGAACTTCATTGTTAGCTTGCCGATGGTAGATGGCTTCAGTTCCATCTTAGTGGTGGTGGACCATTTTTTTAAATACACCACCTTTATCCTAGCTTTCAAAGAGTGCCCTTCAGAGAAGACAACAAAGTTGTTAATCAAGCATGTGGTAAAGCACTGGGGTGTACCAAGAAGCATTGTGAGTGATCGCGACACTCGCTTCATGGGCAAATTTTGGCGTGAAGTGTTTCGGTCACTCGGTTTCGATTTGCTATTTTTAACAAATTTTCTTTCACAGACTGATGGGCAGACAAAACTCATCAACAAACTATTTGAGCAATACCTCAGGCAATTTGTTAGCACAAATACGAAAGACTGGGTAAAGCTCTTAGACATGGCCCAATTCTGCTACAATCTTTATAAGAGTGAGTCTTCAAGCTACAACCCATTTGAGATAGCCACAGGACAACAACCGCTAATCCTACACACTCTATCTGCGCAGGAGATTGGAAGGCCATTCTTAGCCTATCGATTTGTTCGAAATTGACATGAGCAGACCGAATTAGCGAATACGTTTTTGTATAAAATGACCAAGCAGATGAAAAAGTGGGCATACAAGCACCATCATCTTGTTGAGTTCCGTGTTGGGGATCAGGTGTTGGTGAAACTTTAACCAGATCACATGGGCATCTTTCGTGGATGACCCCACTGACTGATCAAAAAGTTTGAGGGACCATTCACCAACACCAAGAAAGTGGGCAACTTAACATACAAACTAGACTTGCCCCCAAACTTTAAGGTGTACCTGGTGTTTCACATGTGCAACTTGAAACCGTTTCATGCGGATGAGAGAGATTCGAAACGTAATGTTGCACCATGCACTCTTATCTTACAAAAGGCCCCGACAATACAACGGGTCGAGAAGTTTCTCAGCAAGATCCTTTGCCACAAGGTCAGTTACTTGGGCGAAGCGAAGAAGTATCTGGTGTAGTGGGAGGAGACAATGTAGCCGACGTAGAAGCCAACATTCTGAATAAAGAGCTGCTATCTGGTCGAAGTCAGGGCCTAACACGAAGCAGATGGCATCGATGGCGGAACATGACCTGAAGTGTAGAGTCTGTTCCCCTGCGACCTACTTTGTTCAGTTGTGTCTAGAGTCTGTTTTACTTTGGTTAAGTCTTGATGTAAAGTGTCGAGTCACTTGCAACTTTCTCTGGGCCACTCATGTACTTTAGTTCAGGTTGTAAATACCCTCAAGGGTCAGCCCGTAGATTTGAGCTGGAACGTGCCATCGGGCAAAAATGTTAATGAATGTAAAATACGGTGAGCTTTCTTTTATTCACCCTCCTTGTGATTGCGATTTTCTCTTTATTCTCTCACTCTCTTGCCCTCTCAGTTATCAAAGCTTCTGCAACAACAAGTGAGCAACCGAAAGACTTGCGGTGGTACTGGCCTATTGAAGTAGACCCGTGAGAGTGATGGGTTTTTTTTTTTTACCATAGAATTTGGGGGATTTGTTTGATATTTTTCATATGATTGTTCCTTACAATAAAGACTAAGCTATGCCATATTAAATTAAATTCATAACTACAAGATTGCAATTTTCGATAACCTCATCAATGTTCCAAAATTGATAAAACTGTGTTAATCTTTGTTTGATATTTGTGGGGCATTTACTGGTTTTGTGATAAAGTTTTTCTTCGCAAGTACAGTAGGCAGAGCCAGCGCGGTTAGGTCTGGAGTCTGAATCAGGTGCAATCACATGACACAAAATTTGTGCATTAAGCACCTGATTGCCCTCTATCAGGCCTTGCGCCCCCACAAATAACAGGGCCTGTCCCTAAAATGAAGGGTGATCAAGTGCTTAATGCACAAATATTTGTTCTATCATATTGCACCTGATCTTTTCACCCCTGATCCTGGGGATAGTTTCTTCGTATAAATATAAAAAATAAAGTGAGATGAATGTCTAGGATAAGCTGCCTTTTTTACAATGGTTATTGGGTCTCTAAACCATGGTTGGCAAACTTACCTGTTTGAACCGGCTGTCTCAGTGACTAGGTTCGAATGAGTCCTGATAGGGTGGTGCAATATGATTGTTCAGAAATTTGTGCATTAGGCACCCCATCACCCTCCATCAGGTTTTGGGTCCCACACCTGACAGGCCCTGTCCTCAAGTTGGAGGGTGATCAGGTGCCTAATGTACAAATATTTGTGCAATCATATTGCACCTGATTTTTTCAAGGTTCTAATGGAACCCATTTTTGAGTTATTGCTCGGTTTTAGCCAAAACTCGCCTATGACTGCTCAACTAGACTGTGACTCGGTATGAGTTTGGCATGGATGTGCCACGGCCATTGAGGTCCACATCTTTTAACTTTTTTAAACTATGAATAAAATGGCTCGTGCTATTAAGCAAGCAAGCCTTAAATTGTTATTATTAATCGGATCCTTCATATATTAAACGGATCCTTCGAGTTCGCCCCAAATTCGAATCAGACCTTGGTTATGGTATGGGCCTGTCCGAGTCAAAGCCGATCCATTGAGACTCCTACCTATCGAAACCCCCGAAATGAGGCTCTCTTGGCCTCACTTTTCTTGTTTGTTTATGATATGTTTCATGACTGTTGCTTTTATGATCTCATGGATGATGTCAAGGTCGGGTTTACCTCACTCAGGTGGAACCAGACTTGAACCAGATTTTTGGGTATGTTCCGACTTGAGTTTAATTGGGTTTACTATAAAAAAAACCATACCCAGACCTGTTAAAAACTACATGAACGAAACTTGGACCATACCCGAGAAAATCATATTTTTTATCATTTTTACGTAGAAAAATTGTGGGTCTTAATCAAAACTCGGGTCAGGTCCAGGTCTGGCAAAAAAATTCACAAACTATACCCATGTCCATTTATTAATCGGTCCATCCGGTCTGAACTCAGGTCTTAATAAAGTTTTCTTACACGACCTTATAGGGTTTGCTTCGGGTCAGATCCGGGTAAACCAGGCCCTTTGACGCCACTAGGTTTACCATATCCCATTAAACTACCCATAGACTAGTCAATATAATCATGTTATTGCTGTCTTTGGCACATGGTCAGCCTTGGATGAAATATGAATAATGTAGACATTATTTTGTAAAGTACCTTGACTTAAAAAGACCTTTTTAAATAAAGCAAAAAAGTCTAAAAAATGTCAAGGGTATGATGCATATCTCATATGACCACTTAACTAACCATGGTCAACATTTGACTATGGTTAACTTAACACCCTTTTGAAAAAAATGCTAGCTTGAACCCAAAGGATGTGACGTAGTGGAATGGAGTTTAGACCGTTTGACCAACAGTCCAGGTTCAAATCTCATGAGCGTCACCCCCTGCGTAAGCCGAAGCTTTCCAAGTCCCTGAGGTCAAGAGGTGTAAGCCTTCAGAGTTTTATGCTGACATTGACAGAGGCCGTAGCGGTTTTTCCGAGTAAAACAAAAAAATAAAAATAAAAAAAAGAGCTAGTTTGAGCTAATGGCAAAAAAATTGTCTAATTTACAAAACACTTAAAACAGATATATTTTTGCAAATCGCTCTCAAGGCAAAACCATTTTGCAAAAGAAAACTCATGAAATTACAAATAAAAGGGTTAGTTACGGGCAGAAGATGATGTATCAAGAGTTCAGCTCATGGTTTTCTTGTTCCTTGAAATATTTTTTTTATTTTTTTGTCCTTTATTTTTTTCTTACAATGTGGCCCCATAGCTTTTATTGGATTATAGTTTTTTTTTTTTTTTGAGGAACTCATCATTTTGGGCCAGTTGATCAAGGGTGGGGTTGAGAACATTAATGTGCAACAATGGAAATTCTGCCCCCTCCTAAAAAAACAATCCAAATTCTACATTTTTGGAACCTACAAATTTGGATATATATGGGAAAATATGTGGTGGATTCAGCATTAATGCACACACTGCAGTCATATTTGGTACTTATCCACCAATGCTGGTTAGGGCATGTTCAGGCTCGTTTAGAGTGGAGTTAGTGGCTCATCTCATGTTCGTGTTTAGCCGAGCCAAGCTCGAGCTCGGCTTGTCCTTGAATGAGACAAGCCAAAACGAGTTGGCTCGTGTAAAAACATTTCATGTTATTTATACATGAAATATATATATATATATATATTTATATATTATACTTTAAAGATATATATGTTTTTTATATATTATACTTAATAGTTCATATTTTATGTATATATTTTTCATTCATCCTTTTCTTTTTATATTTATTTTTTACATATTACACTTAAAATATATATTATACATAAAAATATATATTTTATCGATACGAGCTCTCTCGAGCCGAGCTGAACACCATGTGTTCAGGCTTGACTCGTTTAAGCTAAACAAGTTGCTTATAAGCTTGCCAACTATATGAATTGATCATGAACGAGTTCATGACGAGCCAAGCCAAGCCGAGTCACGAGCTACTCGGTTCGTTTACCAGCCCTAATGCTGGTTGTTACATATTTATTCATAACTTTGATCAAAATTTCTGTTAAATATTTATTTATAATGTTTTAAAGAAACTGATATTTTAAAGATTTTTATAAGAAAAAAATCTGAAATCGTTTTGAGATATTTCATTGCTAAGAATGTCATTCTCACACACACAGGTGGCAGTCCCGCCGGCCACCACCGACAACCCTCATGATCCCACTAGCCACCACCATTGTTGTCGCTTGAGGCCACCAAAGCGGCAACACCCTCAAACCTCCCAGCGCATCACTCCTCAACCACCTGAACCGCTAGACTAAATCGGTGACACCATCATCGTTACCCTGTTTCCAGCGATATGCTCGGCTTGAACTGTTGAACACTCACCTGCTTGGAGTCTTCCCTGCAGCAGTTGGTGACTAAAGTCGTCATCTTCTTCCTCTCCTATCTCCTAGTGACAATACAATTACCTGCACCCCCACTGTCGCCTTCCCATGAGAGAGAGAGAGAGAGAGAGAGAACACGATATGGGGGGGAATAATGAGTGAAGAGAGGGTGGGGGTATGCGTTAAAAAGGGTGAGAGTAGGGGTTGTGAAATAAGAGGGGGACTAGCCACGTATATGGGGCCGAGTGAGAACACAGGACTAGCCTGATGTGCCCTCTCACTTTTCTTTGATCAATCGAGAACAGGTGTTGCAGCTACTCCACCAGTTGTATATGACTTCTCTACCTCGATCTTCACCATCTATTTTTCGCCTTTGGTTTGCATATCGACTTGCAGGAATCATCACCTTTGGAGTCTTGTCTTCACCCACTCGATAGGCTCTATAACCCCTTCAACCACCTAATAGAGCTAATAAGCATCACATTAATGTTTCATGATAATCAAATCCTTTAGCTTGAGGATATTCTTTAACAAATAAATGAGCTTTAGAATGCTCGATGAAACCATCAGTTCAATACTTTATTTTATAAACCCAACCACATTCAATCGGTCTTTTTTCATAGGGTAGAAATACGTCCCTTGTATTATTTTTCGGTAAGGCTTCAATCTGGCATTGCATTGCACCAATGCTCATGCTTAACAACTTCATTAAACTTTTGAGGTCTATGAGGTAGTGGATGTTAAAAAGGCAAGGTGAGTATGAAAAAATTTATGGCATGGGATAAAATCTGAGATGGGATATGGATTACCTGAAGAAGGTCGAGGATTGGATGAAGTTGTCATGGGCATGACTTGGGCAGAAGAACACAAATAGTTGGCTAGATAATTTGGTCAGGTTTGAGGTCAATTTGATAGACATAATGGATCAGGTGGTGAGATGCAAGGAGAGGTTCACTTGCCGTATTGATCGAGGTATCGATTGGTGGTGTGTTCGACGGTGCTATTGAAAGGGTCTCACAACTCAAATCATGAATAGATTTAGGTATGACATGGTGTTCAAATTGATGTGTTGTGTTGGTAATGAAATTGTAAGTGTTTTTCATAAAATATGACATCACGACTAGTGAAAAATGAGTGAGTTTCCAAATCATATAGACAATAACCATTTTGTCCAAAGGGATCTCCCATGAAGACACATCATGTGGAACAAGGTAAGAATTTGTTTTGGGAATCCAAGTTTCAAGAGTAACATAAACATCTAAACACTCTTAGGTGATCATAAGTAGGTTTGACATTGAACAAGAGCTCATTCAGAGTTTTTCATTAGAAATATGGGTAGGTATATGATTGATAAGATAGGCTGCTATCAAAATGCATTATCCACAAAAATCTAAGAGCATGTTTGCTTGAAAGCAAGGGCACATGCGACTTTAAGCAAATGTTATTGTTTTATCTATACTCTCTCATTTTGTTGGGGAGTATGAACACATGAGCGTTGATGTTCTATTCCATTTTGACTAAAAATTTCTTGTATCATGTGTGATAAAAACTCGATACCATTATCAGTGCTCACACACTGCACTTGACAATGGTATTGAGTGAGTTTTAACCATAATACAAAACTTGGTTAGGAATTGAAAAGTTTCATTCTTACACTGCATAAGATAAACCCATGTACACCAAAAAAATCATCAACCATAGTAAGAAAATAATAAGCCCATGTATGTAACGACTTATGATATGGTCCACAAATATCACAATGAATAAGATCAAGCAAAATAAAACTTTTATTGGTACTATGTGGAAAAGAAAATTTGGTTTATTTGGAACGATGGCAAACATTACATAGTGGTTCAAAATAAAAAAATATATCATAATGTTCTTTAGCTGTCCTTAGAAGGATGAGCTAGTCGTGAATGCCATATTTGTGAAGTGGAATTACTTGCGGTGGTCATGACATGATGGCTAAGGCTTGCCAGAAGATAGTAGTAGAGCTCATTATGAACTTCACCCGTTCCAATCGGCCTCTTCGTCGAATGATCCTGAAATACACAAAAGGATGGAAAGAAAGTAGCAACAACGTTAGAAGACTGTGTTAATTTTCTAACTGAAAAGAGCTTGAAATAAAAAGATGGAACACAAAGAACATTGGTTAAGCAAATGTTTGAAGAAATTTTAATGTTTCCTATGTGAGTTACATTCATGCTTTGGCCATTAGCTAGTTTGACGAGTCTCATATTTTTGATGGGGAAGTAATAAGTATATGATCTGAAGCATGATCTAAGGAAGGTTGGAATAAGTGTTTTGAATGGTATCACCTGCAAGATTGGCCGAAGAAGCTTGAGTATCAACATTGAGCCATGATATGAGTTGTTTCTTTTGATTATCAGTCAGTTGCATCAAGGTCGAAAGAGCAGCCATAGGCGCAGCAGTGGGTATGACAAGAGGCTCTTGCTGTATGTTGGGAAACATTGGCAACGTTTGGGGCAACAAGAAGATTCAGCTTGAAACTGGTTTTATGCTTTGGATGGCTGTCTGGATATCCTTGTATCACATAACAACCTGCCTTGATGTGACCAATCATTCCACAATGCTCGCACCGTTATTGCCCTCAACCTTGTTCTAAGCTTCAGAATCTCATATTGCTTCGGTTGCGTGGGTTAACATTAGCAACCAGGGCAACAACCGACTCCATCATGATCACAGGATTGGTTTGTAACATTGTTTGGTTTTCTTCCTGCATGACCATAGCATATACTTTGCTGATATTTGGTAAAGGATTGATGGTCAAAATTTGGCTCCGAACCACCATGAGAAATTGATACACCTTCGCTTGTTGTTGACACTCATTCAATTCCTTGAAAGCTCCACACGTATAATCTGGGATGTGGGAATATGAGTTTAGTTCATCCTAGAGAGACTTTAGTGTAGTGTAATACGAAGCAAGGGATGACTGATTTTGCCTGTGATCAGAAATCATTTTTTTAATAGATAGACCCTTTCATTGTTTCCTTGTGAAAACGCTCTCCTAAATCGACCCACACTTCTATAACAGTGTCGACATATATATGACACTGTTGTCGAGATCCTTAGACAAGGCATTTAATAGCCAAGATAAGACCATGTGGTTACAACAATCCTATGCTTGAGAATCTTAAGATGGCGCAACGGGTTTTGATAGAGATCCATCCACAAACCTGAATTTGTTTTTTGCACTGAGAGTCATTCTCACAGCTATCTTCCATGTGAAATAATTATCACCGTTTAATGGGGATGACACAAGAACTGCACTTGGATTATCGGAATGATGTAAAAAAAATAGGGTGATTCAAGGGAATCAACACCACTGGAAACTTCGATATTTTGGTTGTTGACTGTAGCCATGAGATCTGGTTGTAGATGACAGACCAAGCAGTGAAACAGATCATGAGAATACACTCTCATAAGATGGAGAACTGGCCACCACCACAACAAGATCTATCACCAATACTGCGTTCTAAGAATGCAGCTTAAAACATCAATCCCAGATGGATCGGCGTGTCTGCTCTGATACCATGAGAAAACAGTAAAAACGTGAATGGTAATTTTTGACTCAATTGTATTGCTACCTGGAGTACATATTTGTATACAATGAGGATCTCATGATTTTAGGAATGATATGAGATATACATGGTAAGTAGATATACAAAAGTTACAAGATGGGAACATATGTAAATGGTTTGCCAAGATAATGATACACTGGATGTGAGTTGGTGAATTTGCTGCGTCTGGATCTTGGATATATGTTTATTAGGTTGTTTTTTTTCTTTTCGTTTTTTGCTCAAAGTGTTTATTTAGACAAAGCTTGTCTTTTGAGGAGTTGAATATAGAAAACCAAACCAAGATCTTATTCTTATTTTTGTATAGGATTGATTACTTATCGAACTAAAGATCAATGACACGTGAAACTGACATAAAACTGTTAACTTTTAGCCTTGATCTGAACTCGATGAATCCCGTTATTGATCTCCTGTTCATCTGAATTAAAAAGTTAATCAATCATCTCTCTCTCAGGTCAGTGGATCAGCCCAATATCTGATCGAACCCAACTCACAATAAGAGATTCATAGTTACCAGGAAGCAAAATGGATACGATGCGTGAAGCGGAAGTGGGAAAGTGAGTGTTAAAAAGTAGTGTGAAGCAGTTCAGAAGCGGGTGAGAAATGAAAAAAGGAAACATAAAAGGAATGAATGAAAAGCGTGTGAGAAGCAAGGAACAAGTGAAAAATAATAAATATCAACATGAAAAATACAAAAAACAAGGAAGAATCGAGGGGAAGCGAGTGAGAAACGAAAGGAAAGTTATTTGAGAAGTGAGCGAGAAGAATGTTTTTGACAAGTGGGAAGCACACTTCTCATAAATGGGAAGCTTCTCTCGACGCTTCCTGCTTCAGAAGCGTGCTTTCGGGGAAGTGGGCTCCCCCTATAGGGGCTCTTTCGGTATCTATGATCCGACTATAATAAGATGTGAACATGGATTTGATTTTTTGCTGCCAAATCCAATAAATATCCAGATTTGATGGATATCTGAATCTGATTACATGTAAAAAACCCGGATATGGTATGCACTTTTCAACATCCTAATATGAATTCGAATTCAAATCACTTTAACCAACATTTGATTAGTTGAAACTAGCATTGGCTACATCCGATCCTAATTGTTTGCAAAGTTTTTTCAGCTTGGTGGCGGCATGCACAAACCGTGTTTTTTGGTGAATTTCGGCAGCCAAAATGTCATGATATTTTTTTATGACGAGGAACCCTTATTAAAGGGGGTGCAGCGGGGTTCGATCCAGGGTCTTCAACTTAACACCTTCACAATCACCCCCTGGCCAGCTGTGGTATATTTTTGAATTTTCTTATAAATCTCACTTTTTTTACAAAAGGCAAAAAAGTTGAATTACAAAAATGGAAAAAGATAGTTTAATTTTTTTACAAAGTAAAAAATCTAAAAACATAAAATAACATTAAAAAATCAGAAAAATCAAATTGTACCCATATTTAAGAAAAAAAATGGCCAAGGAATTTCTCTCATTTTCTCTCTCTTGTTCTTGAGAAAAAAACCCCGACATTATGCCATTGTCTAACTGCAAAATACATCAGGTATGGGTTTGAATTACCAATTTCTTTGAGTGTGAATCTGAATTAATAATTATAAAGCTTTTTGAAGTATGTTTTTGTAGATAACCCTTAGATAAACTAACCGGTTGAATCAAATAATTTGAACGTTGGTTTTTTTTTCCTGTATCAGGAAGGTTTCTCGCGAAAGGAAAGTGTGGGAAAATGCGGTTTTCGGTTTTCCGACGTAAGACTCCTCTTTCTCACCCGGCCCGTCTCAATTCCTTGGCTGTTCAAATCTTCCGCCTAATCGCCTCCCTAAAAAATCCTCCGTATCCAAACACTCTCCTTTGTTCGAAACTCCTGGCGTCGGGCGTCTCCTTCCCGAGGGCTCTGGTAGAGAGGGGAACTCCCCGAACAAACCCTAACCGCCTCCCTCGGCCACGATGGAGCGGAAGAAGGAGGCCGAGGGTATCGCCCTCCTCTCCATGTACAACGACGAGGACATGGATCCCGACGACGACGAAGGCGATGAGCCTAACGACGACGGCGTCGTCGTCGACGATGCCGCTGGGGACGATCGTGCTAAGGATGACGGAGATCGCGGCGACTACGACAACGATGGCGATGATCGGGATGTTGATGATGACGTTGCCATGCCGATGAAATCCCCGGTTCTAAGGACTTCCGAGAATGCGGGTTCCGCTCGGAGCGTGGGGTTGCCCCTCAGGAGCCCTTCGAAGTCGCCGCTGACGACAATGCCAACTCCGCCTGCGGCGGCTGTTGAGGATTCAGATGTTAGGAGGTCGATCAACGGTGGTGATTTGGCGATTGTTGATTATGCTCACGATGAGAGCGCGTTGTCGCCTGAGGCGGAGGTAATTACCTGCCTTCTTTTTTTGTGTGCTTCGGGAGAAGATTGAGGCCCTCTTTTTCTTTTTCTTTTTTGTTTTTTGGTGGTTCAGATCGTGATGGCAAATTATGCTTGTGGTTGACGAGAATTAGGGTTTTGGCAGTTTCGGTTCAATGTGTTTTGACGTTTGGACCACTAGAACTCAAATCTGGCCTTGGTTTAATTTGATTATTGTTGTCTTCTGTGAAATTTGTTTGCTATTAGTATCTTCTTGTGGGTTGTTATTGAAATTGATTAGAGTTAGGATTTCGTGGAACAGGTTGATGGTTAGATTGGGTTTCTTGGAACAATTAGCGTTCAGATTATGACTTTTTCGTTATGATATTCTTATGTGTAAATGTTTGAGTTTTAGATGTCAATGGTATGTAGATTAGTTAATGATAGTCGCGCTTGGTGGTCTTCGCTGTTGGTCAGCATTAGAGCTGAACAATTAGGTTTGTCTGATATGGTTCATATGAATTTGAAATCTACTTGATGATGTAAGTATTGATTTATGTTGTTATGGTTCTGTGAGCACTAAGTTTGAATTGGACAATTAGGGTTTAATTAGATCATGCTTCATATGGATTTGAAAATAATATGGTTTGGTCTTTTGGGTGCATGGTATTGATTTGAATGTTGGAAGGTTTCTAGTGTAGATCTCTATAGGTGAAAATGGTGTCTGTTTATATCAATAGGCTTCACCTTTGTAAATTTGATGGGCATGCTTGGTGCTAGATCCATTCCTTGTGTAGAACATGCTTCATCCACTTTGTTGCTTAAAAGGTTCCTATTGGCCAACAGAGAATCACTGGGAAGGAACGTCAGACTATAGTGTTGAGTTTTTCATGGCACCAACAGATTGATTTATAGGATAAAAATTTGTCGGACGTTTTAAAAGACATGCTATAAGAGATCAAGTGAGTGACTCTAGTACGAGCTGACTATGAGAGCTCTTTTCCCAATCTGATTCTGGGAGCTCTGGCAGAACTATCTAACATAAGGTATTGAATTATATTGAATTTAACACTCTTAGATTGAGAGCTCATTACATCATGGAGTGCCTTAAATTCTACATTGACAGGCTATGTAACAGGGATTCGGCTAGCAGGGTGCCACACCCGCGTCGACGCGGGTGCGTTGACCACACCTAGGGTCATTTCGGTCCTTTTTTTTAAAAATTTGCCCTATGAAATGGGACCCGCGCGGGGGGGGGGGGGGAACCCGGACCCCCCTTATATATATATTTACAGTTTTGCCCCTGCCGCACCCCCGCACCCAGGTTTTTTGGAAGTGTCGAATCTCCGCACCAGCACCCATGTGACATAGTTGACAGGATAGTAGTTGGGCCCTCTGTCCACATGAGAAATATGTAAAAGTGGCTACTTGCAATACTGCTTGGTATGTCTGTCAACTGAAAGTTGAATTACCAAACTAAAATGAACATTTGGTTAAAAGGTTTTGAGTTGAAAGACCCATTAGATAACACTTTGAACTCCATTCCCATGTGTTTTAACATTTTGCTTTTATGAGCACTTGGAAACTTGCTTGCATTTGTTGTTGGCTATTGTTTTCTGCTGAAAGTTGCAATTCTTTTAAGTTTGACGTTTCCTTTATTAGTGTTTGTTTTGGTTGTTGATGTTTCCATTAATTGCTTACCTTTGTTCCTTTGAATCACAGGAGGGTGAGATATTAAGTATGGGTAGCTTTATGTTCGGGGCTGAGCTTCAAGCTTCCAATGGTATGTTCTTCAGCTTCCTTACTCCATTTTTTGTATCTATTTTTCTGAATTCCACTTTCTGATTGCATGACATATATCTTTTGCTAACTGTTATTATGAATGAATTGGACTGTAGCGTTGATCCTGAATATGCATGGACATTGGTCTCATGCTTTGATTTTCATTGCATTCACCATAGGGAGCATCTTTTTACAATACAAAATGATCATTCTTTTGCATAGTTAAACATGTACCTTTTCCTGATATGCTTTCTCAGTATGATATCTTTAATATTGTTTCTACTGTTGCTTGGAGTGCATGTTTCGAAAGGAAACATACAAAAAAGTCACTGGACTTATAGAGGAAGAACAAAATTTTATATTTTGGAATTTAGTTAGAGACATCAATCATCAAGAGAAAAAATAGTGGTCAAATCCAGAACTTTAATTCAATAAACATAGTAAAAAATATCCTTGGAAATATCCCATTGTTCTATTTCAATATTTATCAATCATTTTTATCATGTCAAAATATTTTTGTGTGATTATTTCCATAATTCACTATGTTTCCTTTTTTCATATGTTTTCCACTATTTTTTATGTTATCTAAAGATAAAAATTGATCTTTTTTGTAAGCGATCTTGTAAAAAATTTCTCCTTTTTCATAATCTCAAATATCCTCTTGAGATTTCCATAAGAACATGTATCCTCGAAAACTGCATCGTTAAAAAACTTTTATTATGGATGTTGCTGATGGTGATTAAGATAGAAGACCTCATGGGGCTCTTTGGTTTTTTTTATACAAGATGTTGGGTTTGATGAAGAAAGACATCACTAGGACCAGAGTTCAGGTTGAAGTGCATTTTAGTTTTGCGGTAAGACGTACTGTTATCTAGTGTTGAGTGTTGGACAACAAAGAAGCAATGAGAAGAATGAGGTGGATTTTTATGGTAAAAAGAAGGCAATGTTCAAAAGCCTTGCAGTTAAGCATAGATGAAGCAAATGATCTAAGGTTCAAATAGTAGCTAACTTGGTTGTCAAAGGGGGCACCTAGGCGACATAGGTGCAGCCCCATCGCTTGGGCGACTAAGTTTGGGCAGTGGGGTCCTATTTTAGCGCCTAGCTTGCTTAGGCTGGGACCGCCTAAGCTTAAGCCTAGATTGGTCCCGCTTTTTTTTTGGTTGACCAAACAACCCATATAAAAGGGGACCTAATTTCCCCCCTTTTCCCTTTTCCCTTTTCGCACTCTCCCTCTCTCTTCTCTCTCTCTCTCTCATGTTTTTGCAAGAAGAAGAAGAGGTATGCCCTCTCTCTCTCTCTCTCGTTCTCATGGTCTCTCAACTTTTTGCAAGAAGAAGAAGACCAAGAGGTACACCCTCCTCTCTCTCTCTCATTCTCTCTCTCGGATTTTTTGAAGAAGAAGAAGATGACCAAGAGGTAAGCCCTCCTCTCTCTCTCTCTCTCTCTCTTTCTCTTGTTCTTGCTCCTCTTTCTCTTGTTCTTGCTCCTCTTTCTTTTTTTCCCTTTACTTCCCTTTTCATATTTCTTCTTCTTCCTGTTTTTCCTTCCTCTTTCTTTTTTTTTCTTCTTCCTGTTGATTATACTGTATTTCAGTTATATTATATATATGTATATATATTATATACTGTATTTCAGCACAATGAACTAATCACATGATTTTGTTAATTATACTTTCCTCTTCCTGTTAATTTTTTTGTATACATGATTTTATTTTTTGTATATTGTTCATTCACATTGTTAGTTGTATGATTTGTTTATTCAATTGTTTATTTATTCTTCATTTTTTTGAGCAGATTATTTAATATAATTGCTTTAGAGTGTACGCCAATGTGTTATGTTTTGTCTATTGCTTATTGTTGATTGATTTTATGTTGTATACATGTTTGTTATTAATTTTAACAGTTTGTTTACAATGTAAACTTCACATATTTTGTGTGTGTTTTTAATTTTTTTATTTGGGGTACCGACTAGTCCGCCTAGTCCCGCGTTGAGTTGTTGAACCCTTTACTCAACAGAGTTGGATAAATTATCTAAGACAGTGAGAAATCATAGAGTAAGATGTGTGAAAGATCATACTTTAAAACTGAAAATCGGTTAAGTTAAATTAGGGATGTCAATGGATGTCTTACCAAATCTGAATCTGATCAGTCATATTCAGTAAAGCAAACATGATCTAATTATTAATCAGACTCCATATGCAGATTTGCATTTGAATCCAAAACAGAAGTGAATCTGGATTATCCGTCCCAATTACCTATAAAATATGTCCGACTATCTAATCAGATTCAGATTCATTATTATCTTGCTCCATCTGTCTTCAAATCAGAGCCCAAATTTGATTAGGCTAGATCTGATAGGGTTGGATTTGGTAATTCCTGTTAAGATTAATGTAATATTGTGATTTAATTACCGAGGTATACTTGGGTATACTTATCAGTGTTTTCTTTGTATCCTTTTTTATTTCTAGGTATACCTTTGGTATAACTATTAGGTATTTAATACTTAGATTGAGTATACTTAAATGTATACTTGTAGGGTTAGAATGGGTATTTTTAATTTGTATTTTTATGTTTATTTTTAGTCATTATTTAATGACTAATATTTATAGATTTTTTAATTTTAATTTTTCCTTTTTGGGTCAAACTGATTTGACCAAGCTAGCTGTTAGGACTATGCCTAACGGCTAGTTGGAGGGTGGTTCAACAACTAGCCGTTAAGCTACTCCTCTCCTTTTCTCTCTCTCACTCCCTTATATAAAGGGTGTGTATGTGTGTGTCTTAGTGAGAGAGGATGTATGTATGTAGAGCAATGTTGTTAAAAGCGTGCCTCGAGGCGAGGCAAGGCCTTTGTTGCCTCGAGGCATACCAATGTTGCATAAGGCAACATGAGGCATGCGCCTCATGAGCCTTGAGGCGTATGCCTCAAGGCGAGGCGTGCCTTGAGGATGAGGCACACGCCTTAAATGTTCTTTTTAAAAGAAAAAGTGGGAGGCCCGATAGGGCAGTCCCCCCTCTCTCTCTATCATGTGACAAAGGAAGAAGAAGCCTGGAAGAAGGTCGGCAGAGGAAGAAGGTCAGTACTCGATACGTACCTTGTCTCTCTCATTCTTCGTCTCTTCTTTGTCTTCTATTCTCCTCCTCCTTTTTCCTTTACTGATCTTCTTCTTCTCCTTCTTCTTTTGTTCTCCTCCTCCTCCTCCTCCTCTTCCTCCACTAATGTTCTTCTTCTTCTCCTTCTTCTTTTGTTCTCCTCCTCCTCCTCCTTCTTCTTCCTTTGTTGATGTTCTTCTTCTCCTTCTTCTTCTGTTCTTCTCCTCCTCCTCCTTTCGATCTTCTTCTTCTTCTGTTCTTCTTCTCCTCCTCCTCCTTCTTCCTCTGTCAATCTTCTTCTTCTTCTTCTTCTGTTCTTCTTCTCCTCCTCCTTCCTCTGCCGATCTTTTTCTTCTCCTTCTTCTGTTCTTCTTTTCCTTCTCCTCCCTCTGCTGATCTTCACACATTTATTTTTTTATGTTGTATTTATACTAATTGTCTCTTGTTCCTTGGTTAAATAATCACATCTTCTTTGTTGGATCAGTTAAAGTATTGTGTTGTAGTCGTTGCTTGGAATTCGTTATATAATTTACTTTAGATTTTTCACTTAATATCCAATTATTCAATTTTTTAGTATTTTTTGTGAAGCTTATGCCTCGCTATGCCTCAATACTATTCACAACATTGATGTAGAGTGTGTGTGCATGAGTGTTGTAGGAAGGTGTTCTTGTATATTTTTTGTATATTTTCATTAATAAAATATTTTAAAAAAATTTATATCTTGTTTCTTCTTGATGGCTATGTGTGGTTTATTGTATCTAGTCAAATTCATTTTAATAATGCATTTGAACTTCATTTATGTTGTCATTTTTTAGTACTTCTTGTGCCTCGGCTTTTGTGCCATTTCATGACAATGCCTAGATCCAACCCATGTCCGACCTATTCATATTCCTTGCTAAGCAACCAATAAAATGAAGTAAATTGCGAAAACTGAAATAAAAGTACATCATCATGGAGTGGAAGCACATGTGCCAAAAAGGTGCAATAATAAAATAAAAAATATCACATGCAGCATGACACCAACAATAAAGTTAGCCATATTTATAATCTATAATGACATGTTTGTTAAAACATATGTAATAATACCATAATACCCGATAGGGGTATTATGGTCATTTCACAAAGTACCCCATAGGGGTACTTATTTTGTTTCTCGTATTTCACTATTTTTTATTTTTCTTTTTAATTTTATTTTTGTATTTTTTGGATACCGAAAAGGGGCCCCACAATGGAGTCGTTGGGGCCCCCAACGGTCACATATGTGACCGTTGGGGGCTCCCAACGACTCTATTGGGAGCCCCTTTGGTCTCCTCTTCTTATAAATAGGGGGAACCCCCCATGTATGTTGTATTGCTCTTGAGAGCTCCTCTTCAATAATAGTGATATTATTTTTCATGTGTGTAGCCTTTTTATAAGGCCCTTTGTATATCCCTTAGTGGATTTTCTCTCTTGTGCTTGTTGCACTTGTCCGTGTGGGACATAGTGAATGCTTTAGCATTCTTGGTTACTTCCGCTTATTTCATTACATGGTATCAGAGCCATAAGATCTTCTAAAGGTAAAATCTTGTCTCTCTCTACTTCCTTTCTTTCTCACATCTTCCTTGTGTAGCAATGGAAGTCAAGATCGATCTATCATTCAAACTCAATGGAAAAAATTACATGATGTGGGCATCCGCAATGGAGAATAATCTCAAAGGCAAGAAGCTTTGGGGTTATGTAATGGGAACCGTTCCGGAACCCCAACTTAAGCTCACAAAGATGGAAGGAGATCAAGAGAAAGCACTTGAAGGCGATGCTCGTCTCAAGGCCATTGAAGATTATAATCATCAAATGGAAGATTGGGAGAGCAACCATGCAAAAATCCTAGCATGGTTTATGAATAATGTCGAACTTAAGGTATGTGCAAATATTGCAAAATTCCGCCGGGCAAATGAAGCTTGGTTTTTTATGAAGGGTATGTTTACCCAAAAGGATCTTGCAAGAGCTTATTTCTTGCAAGAAAAAGTAAGAACCACAAAACAAGGAGACATGAGCATACAAGATTACTATAGTGCTCTAAATCCTTTGTGGGATGAATTGGCTCTTTTAGAGCCTAAATGGGTATCTATGGAGGATGTGGTTCTAAGACAAAAACAAATGGAACAAGATAGATTGTTTCAATTTTTATTTGGGCTTCGTCCCGAATTTGAACAAGTGAGATCCTCACTTCTCCATAGATCCACGTTTCCTCCCTTAGAAGAAGCTATTGCCGAGATTACTCAAGAAGAGACTAGGCATAACATGGGTAAAAGCATAGAGGAAGTTCTTGCCGTATCTAAACCCGACAATCATGTTAAAACATACAAACCACCTCATTTTGGTAAGCAAGGGAGTGGTGGAAGAAAAATGATTATATGTCACCATTGTTATGAGCCGGGACATATTAAACCCGTTTGCCCAAAGCTAAATGGAGCATTCAAGCCAAAGGTGGCTTCCGTTGAAGAAACCACCACCAAAGAAGATGACGGCAAGAACGGGGATCTCAAAGATACTCTTGGACAAATCTCCTTGGCTCTTCAACAAATTTTAAAGGTCACTTCTTCCACCTCCGGTGCCGCCATTGCCTCATCATCACCTCCCGGTACGTACTCTTAGATTTTAGATTCCGGAGCTTCTTTTCACATGACCCCTCATGAAAATGCATTAACCAATGTGCACACCAATTCAAAAATGTCTTGTGTCTCTACGGCCGATGGAACTTTTCTCAAAATAAGTGGTGTTGGAACTCTTGATTCTAAAAATGTTCAAAATTTCCTTGTTCCAAAAGTTAGAATAGTTCCAAAATTAAATCTTAACCTCTTTTCCGTTTCTCAAATAGCCGACCATGGATGTGAAATATCTTTCTCATCCCAAGGGTGCTTTGTGCAGGATCTCCGGTCCGGGAAGCGGATTGGGCAAGGCCATAGGAAGGGAGACCTTTATTTTATGGATAATTTAATACTTCCAAATACCTCATTTTGTACTTATGTCCAAGACAAAAATATTGAAACTTGGCATAAAAGGCTTGGACATCCAAGTTACTCTAAAATGTATCTTTTTCCTTTTGGACACAAGTTTTGTAAAGAAAAAGATATCAATTGCAAAGATTGCATTTTTGGCAAAATGAAGTCTACTCCTTTTCCTATTAGATCCTTTGTGACAACAAGACCTTTTGAATTGGTGCATTCCGATGTTTGGGGGCCATCTCCGGTTCTATCTAAAGGTGGTTATTCATATTATGTTACTTTTATTGATGATTATACTAGATATGTATGGATTTATTTTCTTAACTTTAAATCGGAAGTTTTTAACTTCTTTAAAGAATTTCATGCAAAAATTCAAAATCAATTTCAAAGTCAAATATCCATTCTTAGATCCGATTCGGGTGGAGAGTACTTATCAAATGATTTTCAAGCATATCTAAAACAACATGGCATTTGTCATCAAAAATCTTGCCCAAGAACTCCTCAACAAAACGGTCTAGCGGAAAGAAAACATAGGCATATTTTGGAAACCACTAGATCCTTACTCATTTCTAAAAATATTCCTAAAAATTTTTGGGCCGAAGCCGTGTTAACCTCCACCTATTTAATCAATAGGATGCCATCTTCAAAATTGAATAATATCTCTCCTTATGAAAAACTTTTTAATATGACACCCGACTACAATCGTCTTCGGATTTTTGGGTGTAAATGCTTTGTTCTTTTACATAAAAGAGATAAATTGTCACCTAAAGCAATAGAATGTGTATTTTTAGGATATGGTGAAAATCAAAAAGGCTATAGATGCTTTGATCATAAAAACAATAAGTTATTTGTCTCCAAAGATGTAACCTTTTTAGAAGATGAAAATGGATTTGACATATTGGAAAAATCAAATGAAATTGATTATATGTTTATCAATGATCTTTTAGAAGATTCAAATGATGACTCTTTGAGTCATCCGGAAATTTTAGAAAATACTCATGATTCTCGTGATGATGATGTATCACCAACTAATGGTGACAATCTCCAAGTATACACTCGGCGTGAGGAAGCCCAACCTATTAGTGCTTTAGAAAAATTCTTGCGGCTTAATGAACCCCTAGAAGAAACCTCCCTTAGGCGTTCTTCTAGAGAATCAATTCCACCTAATAGGTTTGTCTCATATGAAACTCTTTCACCTAAATATAGAGCTTGTCTAATAGCCTTGCATTCTTACTATGAACCCTCCCATTATAATCAAGCAAAAAGTATACCTCATTGGGTTGAAGCAATGAAAGTTGAACTAGATGCTTTAAATAAAGCTAAAACTTGGGAAATAGTTCACCTTCCTCCAAATAAGAAAGCTATAGGATGTCGATGGGTCTACAAAGTCAAAACAAAAAGTGATGGTTCCCTAGAGCGCTATAAAGCTAGATTAGTTGCTAAGGGATACTCACAAGAATATGGCATCGATTATGAGGAGACTTTTGCTCCCGTGGCTCGCATGACAAGCGTTAGAACTTTAATTGCGGTAGCATCATCTAAGAAATGGCCTATATTCCAATTAGATGTTAAAAATGTCTTTCTTAATGGTCAGTTGAATGAAGAAGTATATATGGACCCTCCGCCGGGAATCAGTGTTAACCAAGGTCAAACCCTTCGGTTATTAAAAGCCTTATATGGTCTTAAACAAGCCCCTAAGGCTTGGTATGATAGATTTAGTGCTATCATGTTACAATTGGGATTTCGCTCATGTTATACTGACACTGCTCTTTTTGTTAAAAATGCAGGTAATAGTATCATCATCCTTCTGCTTTATGTTGATGATATGATCATCACTGGCAATGATGAAAGCGGTATTCTTAAAGTTAAAAATATGTTAAAACATAATTTTGATATGTCTGATCTGGGTTTTCTCAGGTACTTTCTTGGTATAGAAGTTGCATACTCTCCTCGAGGGTATATACTGTCACAGATGAAGCTTGCTGCCGACATATGTTCCAAATCTGGGATTTCAGATGATAAAAAGGTGGAGACTCCCGAGGTTATCAATGCTAAACTACGACTGGAGGATGGAGTTCTGCTGGACGATCCTACGCCCTACAGGCAACTCATAGGCTCCCTCACCTATCTGACTATCACCAGGCCCGATATTGCTCATGTTGTGCACTCTGCAAGCCAATTTCAGCATGCTCCTACATCTGTGCATATGAGTGCTGTGCTCCGGATCATTCGATATATTAAAAATACTTTGACTAAAGGGCTATTCCTATCCTCAATCTCTTCCTTAGATTTACTAGCTTATACTGATGTTGACTGGGGAGGAAACCCAAATGATCGAATCTCAACTACTGGCTTTTGTGTGTTCCTAGGAGATTCGCTAATTGCTTGGAGGTGCAAGAAACAGCAGAAAGTCTCATTGTCTTCTACTGAAGCAGAATACAGGGCTATGGCAACCACTACAATGGAGCTGGTGTGGCTTCGAAGTCTTCTTCAAGATATGGGAGTCGAAATTACCGGGGCTTCGAAGCTTTGTTGCGACAACAAAAGTGCTATCTACATTGCCAGCAACCACACTTTCCATGAGAGGACGAAACATATTGAAATGGACTGTCATTATGTACGTGATGAATATCTTCGTGGGACAGTAACACTGCCATATGTCACTTCAGAATATCAACTTGCCGATTTCTTCACCAAAGCCCTGCCTGCTCCTCGCTTCTTGTTCCTCCTTGGCAAACTTTCGGTCATTCCCCCGTAAAGTTTGAGGGGGGGGGGGTGTTAAAACATATGTAATAATACCATAATACCCGATAGGGGTATTATGGTCATTTCACAAAGTACCCCATAGGGGTACTTATTTTGTTTCTCGTATTTCACTATTTTTTATTTTTCTTTTTAATTTTATTTTTGTATTTTTTGGATACCGAAAAGGGGCCCCACAATGGAGTCGTTGGGGCCCCCAACGGTCACATATGTGACCGTTGGGGGCTCCCAACGACTCTATTGGGAGCCCCTTTGGTCTCCTCTTCTTATAAATAGGGGGAACCCCCCATGTATGTTGTATTGCTCTTGAGAGCTCCTCTTCAATAATAGTGATATTATTTTTCATGTGTGTAGCCTTTTTATAAGGCCCTTTGTATATCCCTTAGTGGATTTTCTCTCTTGTGCTTGTTGCACTTGTCCGTGTGGGACATAGTGAATGCTTTAGCATTCTTGGTTACTTCCGCTTATTTCATTACAATGTTCTCATCAATGCAAACCTCAGTTGAAGCCAAATCATGCTAAAGGCATCAAATTCAAGATTCAGGAGTGGAATAGATGAGGGAAAACTTTCTTTTGTTTTTGGAGTTGGACCCGATTTGTAGCGGGAAAAAGGAAAGGTGTAAGAGAACCCTATTTCTAACATTATGAATGAGGGGTTATATCTGTAATGAAGTATGCAGAAATACAAAGCAAGAGCCTCTAAGGGCTTACAAGATCATAAACACAAAGCACGCATGCACAAGTCCACTAAGGGACAATACAAAGGCCAACAGTGGCAACAACAAGAGAGCAAAAATAAAAAAATAATGTCTTTTTTGCTAAAATGCTTAACAAGCATTAAAAATACAAGGGGATTCATCCCCTGTTTATATACAAAGAGGACCCAAGAAGGGCAATATCATGTGACAAGAAGCCCCTCAGTTTATTAACCAACCAAAGGAGTAGCTTAAGATACCTGCAAGGGCAGTACCAGATGAATAAACAGTAGTTGAAGAAGAGACTACGACTGATTGAGCAAGAACCTGCAATTGCTGAATGTGTTATTGCATCTTCTCCAACAACTGAATCCGACTATCACTTGAGTGATCTACAAACCTCTCTAAAAATGAGATAACACTCAGAGTACTACTGTCAGCAAGACTATCATTGGGCTTAGCACCCTCTCCATCTGATGCAACTATAAGGGTTCCACCTCTTTTCTTCCTTAGTAACGGGCATGAATTCTTCATGCGGCCATATTTCTTACAATGGTGACATTGAAGTTAACTCATGTCACCTCTACTCCCAGTTCTCCCACCTCCTTTGCTACAAACTATTGAGGAACCACCATAACATTATCGCTGGATGAATAGGTCCCAAGAGACTTTAACTTGGTCTCTTCTGTAATCAACCCAACTAAAACATGAGTAATTTAGAGCAATAGAGAACAATGCAATATGACACTCCTCACACCATCAATCTCAGGTCTAAGTGCCATAAGAAACTCGATAAGTCTGGTTGTCTCCTTATGTTGATCAAGTAGTCCCATACAAGTCTAACATGCGGTACACTTCTCACACTTTGCACACTTTGTATACTTTTCACATTTGGTTTGGTCTTCCATGAGTGCAAGTGTGCCCCAAACTCTTTGCATGCCAGAGTAAAACTCCTCAACCGAATTGTTTCCTTAGTGCATAGCCTTCAATTCTTGCGTAAGTTGGTATTGCCTAGCCCAATTTTCTTGCTTGGACCTAGCTCATGACCCTGGCCAATCTCGAATTCAGTCAACGAAGGAGCCTCACATTGACTTCATTAGCCACAAAATAGCAAATGCAGTTAATTGCTCAACATGCAGAGGGCTCAATCGACTCAAGATTTAACTAGCTGAGTACTACCTAGTCCATCGAAAACCGTTGACTGGAGGTAGTCCAAGTCAAGGATTAGTGTTTGTCTAAGAAGGCAGCAGAAGCAAACCTAGCCTTTTAGAACTCGTTGGGCTCATCCCAGCAGCTCCGGTCGATTAATTGCAACTGGGATTGCAAGTGGTAATGGATTCAGTTCCAGTTAATGTCTGGCCGATCCATTTCCCTTAACGTGGGTTTCTTTCCTTAGTCAATATGGGGCCTGTTAACCTGGATCCAGTTTTGTGTTCCGAACCTAAACCCAAGCCCGATAAGAAGCGCAAGTATCATTTGTATAACAACCTGAAAATATGAAATGGGTCAAGAAAAAAGCCGATTTGGTCCTAGTTTGTTTTTGTTTTCAAAACAAACTGGACTCAATCCAAACTCCCATGTACCAGAAGTCGAGTCTAGCTAAGCTTGTACTTGAATAAGTTCTAGTCTGAAGCTACATCATCTATGTCACAGGGACTTGGCAAACCGGGTGCCACCCGCATCGACGCGATGCGATGCGGGTGAGGCACCCGGTGCGGTCAACCAGACCCTGAGTGCCTTGACTGCACCCAGGGTCATTTGTGTCCATTTAAAAAAAAATGTTCTGAGGGGGGCGTAATGCGAACCCAGAAAAAAAAACAAGTTCACCAAAAAAGATGCGTTTGTCCCTAGGAAAAATCACAAAAAATGAACGTTTCATAGGCACCAACTTTTGGTTTCAAACAGAAAGCAAGAAAGAGGGAAAAAATCAAGAAGCAGAGAGAGATAGAGATGGAACCTGCTTCCCGACGGACTGCTGGAGGGATTCAGAAGGAGTTCTGGAAGAGGAACGCCTAGGGAGGAGAGGGGACACCAGTGTGTCGATCAACGCCTGCACCGTCTCCTCCATGGGAGGCACCTCACGGCGCCACGACCCCATCACCCACTGTCTCACCCTCTCTTCTCTTTTCTCTGATGAGAGAGCCTTGGGGTTTTGTACCCAGACCCAATTTTTGGATTTATCCTTCAACCATCCGGATCTTTCTTCGTCAAGGATTTTCTCTCTCCATAATAAATGATAATGATGGTGGTAGCCTTGGTGGCTATAAGTATTCACTTTTCTCCTCTACTAATTTCTCACACCTTGGTTCTATTTTAATTAATTTTGAAGATGGGATGGGGAATATGGGAGGCAATGGGACGAGACCTAGAAAGATGAACGAGATGGGTGCTCTAGCCGTAGCCTGGTGTAGACCTCTCTTTTTCTGCCTGTCAAATCCAATAAATTTCTTTTAGCTGTCATCCAAACAGAGATCTGTGTGAAACTGTATATGCAATGAAATTTGAAGAACCCCAAGCAGTGACGTGGCAGTGGAGTTGTAGGCCTCGTGAAAACTCTCTCCAAAAAACCACATCAAACCTTTTGCTTATATTTTTTTCCGTAAAGACTAGGGAGTTTCAGACATGATTGAATCATGACAGTCAACAGAACACAGCAGGCTGGGTCGATCAGATTGCCAATCCCTTAGGTTCATCAATTTTGTCCAGTTGCGCCAAAGTACACAACAAGCAGAACGTGGGTAACAACAACCGTCTTCAAACAAACACCAGCAAAAAAAATTGTACCCCCGCCGACCGCGGAGTGGGACCCGTGCCGGGGGAACCTTGGACCCCTTATATATATATATATATATATATATATATATATATATATATATACATTTTTGCCCCTGCCGCATCCCCGCACCCGCACCCGCACCCGCACCCATGTGACATAGTACATTATGTATATTTCCAATAGTGTGAAAATATTGCGATTTTATCACGATATTTTTAGATACCCTTATAACTTTGTACATATCACTATATTTTCAAAATGTCATATATCATGACATATAAGAACCACTTTAACAAACTTTTATAATATGCTCTTATATATGCTTTTATATTTTTAATATTCTATAGTTGTTGATTTTTCCTCAGATTTCAGAAAAGAAATGTTTTAAGCACGTGTGGAAGTGGGAAAGTTTTCTTAGAAAATATGGATATTGTATCACATTAAGTATGGGATGCATGGGTATGAAAATTTTCACCATCGTTTCTCCGCCTTTTTGGAATGGAGAAATTTTTCACATGTCCTATAGGTAAAATTGTAAAAAAAAAATCTTCTCTCTTTTGGAAGTGCATGAATTTTTTTATTTTCGGCATTTAATTTATCTCAAGATCTTTTCTTGCTAGGAAAATTGTGACATTGATTCCTAGAAGCAAGAAAAAAAGTGGACCCTGATTTAGACATATCCAGATCCAAAGTTCCAAACTCTGAAATTTGAGAGGTTCACAACTATCCTCTATTCCACTGAACCTAATATCCAAGCATTTACTCGTGCATTGTCTACTATCCATTCTTCCAACAATTTCTCATAATCGACGTCAGGTGACTTTGGTCCCATTCAAATAGCCACCAAGTCCCTTTCCAACAATTATAATTGTTATGAAATCAATCCAATGTGCATAATTTGTCCCATTCAACTTCATTAGGACAATCTGAATTCCTTCTTTCTCCATGCCAAGGTTACCGGAAATGCTATATCACTTCCCCGAAACGCACTTCCCCGAAACGCGTCGCTTCCGAAATGAGTAGGGGAGCGACACTTTCCATTTTGCTTCCCTGATCGCTTCTTACTCATTTCCCAATATCAGGAAGTGCATTTTCTTTTTTTGGAGGGCTTAGAGCCTTTAACAAATTTTTTTTGCCCAATATCAGGAAAACTTGATTCCTTTTCGCTTCCCACTCGAATATGTTTCCCTCTTCGTTTTCGGTTCGCTTCTTAGGCCGTTTTCGGTTTGATTCCCTTCTCTCTTCCGTGATGATTCGCGGTTCGCTTCTAAGTCGTCCCGTGCTTTCCGCTTCTTAAAATTTTAGAAGTGCCTCTCTTCCCGCTTATGCTTCCTGAATCGCTTTCTGCTCCCGCTTCCTCGATTGGCAACTGCTCCATACCTCACACAACCCTCAAACTATAATATAGGTTGCACACAAAACACCAATACCACAAAACAACACCAGATATGCTGAATGAAGACAACTATACAACCCAAAAGATCAAGCCAATATGAACTGATAAGTTCAGTATAAACTGTCCACACACAAAAGAGACTACAATGTGAAAAGGGTGCAATCTCACGAACTGAAACATAGTCAAGACCCTTAATCAGATCACCACAACTAGCAGCCAAGAGTAATCTCCAAACAAGATTCACTAAATAAGTGATCAGCAAGGCCAAACACGTCACTGATACACACTCAAAACCAGTTATGAATATCAAACTTCATAAATATCGGTACCCAATGTCAATGTTGAACTCAATTTCACAAGCAAATGACTATCGCATGCAAGCCATACTTGCAAGAATCGATATAACCACCAAAATACCATCCAACTTTCCAAAAGATTCAATATTATAAAAGCGTATCGTAACCTGTATCGGCCGGGCCCAAAATAAGATAAGTATCGCATCGTATCACATAATAAAAAAATCATATTTTTAATAGAAAACCTCCAAAAATTCCAAAACAATAGGAAAAATCTAAAAAATTCATAACACAAGAAACAATGATAAATAAAACCATAATATCACATATCAAGCAATTATTAGCTGCATAAGACATCAGACATTCAATAATCAAGATAATATGCTATGAACGACATGCATATCTTATAAGAAAAATGTAAATTGTGAAATAATAAACAACAAAACTAAGCTAACAGGTCATAAGATTCATAATAGTGCATGTTTACGTAAAAATAACAAAATTCCAAAGTGTTTTTCAATACCTAAAAATTTTACATAACCATTTTTTTTTAAGTTCAAACAAAAATGAAGACTTCTTGCAAAAAATCAATCTCAAGTTCTTTAGGAGTGAACACAAACTCACCCTAAGGAGTCTTATATGTTTAAAAAAAAATGAGTTAAGTGCAACATAAACTGCACTAATTGTGTATAGTAAGATACACATTGTATCCGGGTGTATCGTATGCTGTAGGGTATCGTATGTTGTAGGGTGTATCATACAATACACCCGATACAGGTAAGATACACCCAATACAGGTACGATGCACACCCATATTGAGATACAGGTTTGTATTGTATTGATCTTCCCCAAAGTAACGATACCTATCACAGTACGTTACTTACAACACTGAAAAGATTAGTGTCCACAACTTTCTAACATCAAAACAATACCAAGACAATCAATCAACACCTCAAACTACCATCAATCTGATCAGGTTTTCAAGATTTCTGAAATCTGGTCAGATTCCTTCTCACAGCAGAAAATATACAGAAAAATCCAATAAAATCCAGAACTGCACCAAATTGACTAGGGTTTGATTCCAAAGACTTCTAAAATCAAACCCTAGTGAACCCCCAAATCAGATCGAAGAACAGATCACCTGACCATATGGTCGTTCTTCCTCTGATGACATCAACACGGGTGAGAATCCCGAAACCAGCATGAAGCAACAGTCCCTCTGAGACGATCAAATGCCTCTTCTCTTCTTCAGTTATGGCTCTGGTACCATATCTGAACTCAAGCAGCCATGGAAATTAGGGAGAACAAGAAGCAACAAGAGAGGGAAGAACTAAATACTTCAATAGCTTGGAAAACAAGAGATATACAACCATATAGAGGGGCGTCACCTCATCCTACACTACAAGACAAAAACCGTTGGCTCTAACATAATATTACATGGATAAGAATACCCCTAATAAGAATGTAATATACAAGTAAATCCACAAAGAAAGGGGCAGCACACAATTAGTAATACAGTATTGTACATAACTCTCATCAAGGGACACCTCTGACATGAGCTCGTCTCTTAAGAGTACTAATTTCTGTTTTGTTTATTTTATGTTTTATGGCCTGTAAAGAAGAGATTTCTTTTTTTTCTCTGCCTCATGGTTTGGCAGAGGCATACCAGTACAGGACACCTCCTGGGTCTTTTAGGATCATGACCCCAAGCAAGACTGAAACTGCACAGCTGGTCCCGCAAACTGAAGAACTGAAGTCTGATGTTGTTTCGCATGTGAACTCCAGTACTGCCAGAGAACCTGAAGCAGATGAAAACACTGAAGCCACCGGAAGGCCTGAAGAAGAAGAAGAAGCATTAAAAGAGATTGTTGATCCATTGAAAATATTTTTTCCTCCACCACCTACAGCCAAGTGCTCAGCAGAGCTGCAGGTAAGTGTAAGATTGGATGCCATTTATGCCAGGATATGTGCTATTTGATTGCTTGGTTGCAATTCTCTTTCTTTTTTTTGTGATGTAAATGTTATCCTTTCCAGGAAGGCTGGAGTTTCAGCAAAGTTCTTTGAGTGGCATTTTCACTTGAATTTTTAGTTTCTTAACTTCAATCTTTGAAGGCGATCCAGTGTTTGTTACCATCTGACAAAGTAAAATGAAGGTTTTCTGCAGGCCAAAATCATTAAGTTTCTTGGTCTTATGAGCAGTGGCAGAAGCTTCAATGAAGAATTGCGCAATTCAAAGGGTTATAGGAACCCCAACTTTTTGCAGCATGCAGTCAGGTACCAAGAAATAGATCCGCTTGGTACCTGCTTCAGCAAAGATGTGTTTGACCCTTATGGGTATGACAAAAGCGACTATTATGACGAAATAGGTCATTGACGGTTCCTCTAGCTGCCCACTGGAGAATGTCTGTAAACTTTATTTTTGTAGAATCCATGTTTGTTATTGCTTTGTTTGTGTTGTGAGAGATGTAGGGACAGTTAGCTCTCATATCTGAAATTGGCTTTTCCCATGTTCTCTATGTCGAAAAGAGGCTGAAATGAGACGTGAAATGGAAAGGAAAGAACAAGAGAAAAAGAAGAACCAGAAGATTGATTTTACTCAAGGTGGCATATTACCTACACCAGTGGTTCCAACACCAAAGCCACAAGTGACAGGTGATGGAAGGATGCCATGATAACTAGGATCTTGTGCTTTGGATACTTTTGGTGGCTTATTGTTGGCTATTGCAACTCTTCAGCTTGTATTGTGCCATTTCATACATTTTAATATTTGAGGATTTGGAGATCTTCTGTTTCATGTTGTTGGCAACATCTATCTTCAAGCTCCTATTGCTCATTATTTCCTTTCTTGTTGCCTTCAGCACCAATCCTAAGTGCATCAGCTATTGCTGTAAATTTGCCCTCATTGCATCCAGCTCCTACCACTGGTGATGCATTGCAAAAGGATGCTAGGCAGAACAAAAAGTCAAAATGGGACAAGGTTTTTATGTTTTGAAAACCACCCAAAGTTTTTATTTGCTCAGCATGTTGTTCTAGGACAGCTTGGTCAATGCATGTTGTCTCCTGTTTTTCAGGTGGATGGTGATAGGAAAATTCCCATGCCTGCTGGTGGACAGGATCCTATATCAACAATTGGTGCACATGCGGCATTGCTGTCTGCTGCAAATGCTGGTTCTGGATATACTGCTTTTGCGTAAGTTCTCTATTTTGTATGCATCTTACAAACCTACCAGAATTCTACTTAAATTAGACAACTCATAAAATAAGCTTGATATCATTCCAGGATGCAATTAGTAGTCAGTACTTGTTGGCCGCACTAGCATAGTCAACAATGGCATTGGTTACTGGAAAACTAGGCTTCATGTTTTTACTTGTTGGCTATTAATTTTGGGACCTTAATGGAAGCATTCTAGTTTAGCATTCAGCACCTTAATATATATCACTACAGGTTAATTCCCATTGAATCTTCCGTGGTGTCAACAACTTTTCTGGAAACATGAGTCCCTGTACAATTTAATATAGGGATAATTATTTCAATTCAAAAGTTTCTCTCTCTCTGTGTGATGGCAGCATGATGAATCATTTCTGCTCACTGCCTGCCCTACTGTTAAATTGTACATATATAGGTGTACATAAGATGAGAGAGAATCGTTTACGGTGGTTTGGACATATTCGACGAAGGCCTAATGATGCTCCAGTTAGAAGGATGGAGAAATGAGAAAATATATTAGTTAAAAGAGGTCGGGGTAGGCCTAGGAAGACATGGATGGAGGTGATAAGAAAGGATATGAATGCTTTGAACCTCACCGAGGACATGGCATTGGATAGAAATGAATGGAGGAGAAGGATTCATGTGGAAGACCCATAATGATTTTCTTTGTTGGTTCATATCGCCGGCCCCAATTGTTTTGGGATGAAGGCGTAGTTGTTGTTGATATAGGTGTATAATATGATTGTATATGCACATATATATATACATATAAATATGTATATATATTTTTCTTATGCTTGTAATAGGTAAACCCATTAGGGGTATTTTTGTCATTTTCTTTGTGTAATAGGCTGTGCCCATTAGGGGCACTTTAGTATTTTTACTTATTTTTTTGTTTTTCTATTTTTGTCTTCTTATTTCTTGCTAAGGACATAATTACAGTCGTTGGGACCTCCCCAACAGCTATATTTATAACCGTTGGGGTGGTTCCCAATGGCTCTAAGTGGCCTCTCTTCTCTATATAAAGTGAAGTAATCCTCTTCTTGTATTATACTTGTTTCAATCTCTCATTGGAATACAAATATATATTTTTTATGCTCTTTATGTTGCCCATTAGTGGCATTGTGCTTGTGTTTGTATCTTGACCCATAAGTGGTTCTTGGTGGTGTTCCTACTTGTATATTTTGTAAGTGCCTAAGAGGCATTTCTTTGTACTTCTGGTATTTCATTACACTTACTGCACACCTTCTTGCTTCACATTCTTTTTGTCATTCGGAACCAACTTTGACAATGATGCATCTAGTAAACTAGATAACTGATTTGTGGACTGGAGCCTTTTGTACAACAGTTCTGATAAATCATATGCCATTAACTACTCTTGAGGAATATACACATGAGTTTGCATTACTTGACAGCATCCCAACTATTTGTTACTGTGGGTTTTTGAATGCCTATTCTAAATTCACATCTTTCTCAATCTAGGATAAATAAGTTTGCTAGTAGGTCTTGGCCAAGCTGGATATGCAAATGAATTCAGAGGGACATGCTTTTTTATTTAGTATTTTGAAGTTCTTATAAATGACTTGTGACATTTGTTGAGTGAATGCCTGATATCTTGAAGGGCTAAAGGTCACACAGTTTGATAGTTGGTACGGATTCCTCCTTGACCAAGGACTGTGAGTCAAAGGGATATTTATGCAGTGTCCACCACACCAAGTCTCCAAGCTTAACTGAAATAAGTAGTGAACAGTTTCAATGTTTTTTTTTTGATAGGCGAACAGTTGCATTGTTTAATGAACAAGTCTCAGCGTCAAATGATGAGAATGTGAGTGTTGATGCAGAAGCTCATAATGAAGAAGCATCTTCATTAGTACAAAAACAGAGACTACAGTTGAGCCTCTTGCAATCTGCACCTTAACTATAGCCAATGGCAGAGAGACAAAAACATTATACTAATTATCAAACTTTATAATGTTTTTCTCACTTCATCGATTTATTTAAAGTCTTCAGCACAAGAGAATACTGTTTTTTCCCTTTGAACATGTTTTGTAGAATTCTCATAGATCTTGTATATTGTCTAATGCAAGATACTAAAGAGCTAACCATTATAATAACCATGGATGGGAAGCATCTTTCTCTAAATTTTATCATTTCTTTGCTTATTGTCTGATTCAGTAATTCTTGAGCGTTTAACCTTTATGTATGAAAATTGTGGATCAGCTTCCAGCCATGCGAGCTGAAATCCTTCACATTAATCTGACCATTTCAATCATTCAGCTTTGTTTGCAGATACTGTGTTTGAAACTAGGGTTTGCTTTTGCCAAGGCCGACCATCCCTTTTTTCTCTTGTGAAAAGAGAACTAACTAATTTTAAGTTTGAGCCAGGAACTGGGTTTTAATCCATGGGTTCAAGACTTTGTGCTACCATTGAGGATACTCGCGGTGTATATGGTAAAGTAGTTTCAGCTAGGGCTGCACAACGAGCCAAGCTAGCTCGAGCTCGGCTCGGGTTCTGGTTTGACTCGTTTAAGCTTGGCTCGGATTCGTCCGAGTAAATAAACAAGCGGAGCTTGAACACAAGCTTAAGCTTGTTAAATATAAACGATCCAAGCTTGATAAAGCATTAGAGCTCGGTTTATTCGCTTAGGCTCGGTTGATAGTCATACAGTGGCTAGTTTAGGATATGTATAAATTTTTTTGGACAAAAAACAAAATCAAAGGTTTCATCCAAGTGGTTAGTATGTTAGACGTTTGTAGAGGTGGGTGTTTTGAATCCCGCCATTGAAAACATTTTTTTTTTCAAAAAATCAACTTGGCTTGAGCCGATGCTAGCCAGACTTGAGCTTAACTCGAGCCGAGCTTGAACATGCCTTTTTCTGAATGAGCCGAGCTTCTTGAGCCTAAGCTCGCCTCGAGTCCGGCTCGTGTGCACCCCTAGTTTCAGCCACCCATCAACCTATGTGATAGGGACACACCATTTAGGGTCAGGTTCTTAGGGGGCACAACATAGCTTGTGGACATTTCCATTACACGTCATGACATCTTCAACAATATTTTAATAGTGTGTTAATATTACTTTAATATCTTTATTAATAAATGGATTTTTATATAGTAAAATGTCAAAAATGTATCATTTTATCAATTAAAAAAAAAATTGTCGTCTAATTTAAAAAAAAATGTTTATTTTTGTCTCAAACTCGTACAAGTTACATTCTTGTCCTTGTGACATAGTTGCCAACTTGGTTGTTACCAACCTTCTCATTTGTTATCATTCCTGTTTGCAGGCAACATAAAAGAAAAGAAGCCGAAGAGAAAAGATCAAGCGAGAAAGTTGGAAAAGATATTGGGAAGTATGTGTGACTTTTGAAAGAGTTTTTTTTTTTTGGCTGGGGGGGTGTTCGGGGGAGGGAGGACGAGGAGGAAGGGGGGAAGGTTGTATAATTTCAGTTCAGAAGGTACCTTTTGTACTTGCTCAATGCTCATGGTCTGAAAGAGTGTTAAAATCCCCTCCACCTTTTTCCATTCTGATCCTCATTTGTAACGTATGTTTATCCAGAATATAAAATGCTTATAAATCTTCAAACGTTTTGCTCCCACTGGCACTGGTGCTTATCAGTGGAGACTCGTACAATCTAAGAACTCTCTCTTTTTAGATTATGTGCTCTTTGATTTGTTGCTCTCTCCTTACTGCATTCTATGGTGTTTATGAGTGGAGATTCGTACAATCTAAGAAGTCTCTCTTTTTAGATTATGTGCTCTTTGACTTGTTGCTCTCTCCTTACTGCATTCTAATGAGACCCATTTTAAGTTTGATTTGTGCTTGGTTGTTCCACAGTTACCAGAAAAATTTTGCTCCTTGGGGAAATTCATTTCTCTGGAAGCTGTCGCTTCGGAAGCGGAAAACTCTTCCCTTCCCCGAAAGGAGGGGAAGCTTTGGGAAACCGGCTTCCGAAATATGAGAAAATCAATTCCCTTTAGTGAGAAGTCTGCTTCCTTTTTTATTCTCAAGTAGTTTCTCTTATGTTTCCTTAATGTTTTCCTTAAGCTTTTTCTTTTCACCCGCTTCATTTCCTATAATTTTCATATTAAAAAATTATAATTCTTTTATAACAGGCTTGGATGTTGGTTTTATATCTATTTGCGTTTGTGTTTATGTCATTTCTTATTTGCTTATGCCTACGCTTCATATTGCTTTCTATTATTTCTTTTCCATTTTTTATGTGCTTGCATAAATGCTTTACAACCATATCCGGCTTCCGCTTAATGTGTTGCTTCTCGTATTCATATCGTTTCCTGGTAACTACGGGCTTTGTATCATGGTTTGAATCTCTCTCTCTCTCTCTCTCTCTCTCTCTCTCTCTCTCTCTCTCGGGCTGTAAGTGCTATGTGGGGGCTGACACATCTGATCTGCATGTATCCGGACCCGCACACCTTGCCTTTTAAGAGGATACTCAGTCACCCACAATAAAGAGACCAGGATATCATATCCTTTGCATATAAATATAAAGGTTTACCAACTTTTTGTATTTGAAGCGTCAATCAGTGCCAACCAAACCCTAGAATCTCTTGAAAGTCAGACCCCACCTCTCACTCACCCACTGACTTTCCGTCGCTTGCTTCATTATTCATTCCTTTCACTTAGACCTGATATGAGAGAGACATAGAGAGTTTGTTATCCAGTGTTGAGTTTTCCTTTTTCGGTGCATCAAACTAGAAGCCTTTTTGCTCCCAATGAAATCTTTCCTTTTACTGGTCAAAAGCGCTCCATAATTGCCTTTAAAAAAAAAGAGTAATTAAAAAAAAACTCAACTTATTTCAGTTATTACATCTAGCCCTATCTTTTGTAGGTTATAATTTATAAAGGCGATATTTCAATGACACACTTGGTCCTAAAATCAGTCAGTTTAACTTTAATGCAGTAAAAAAGAGTAACTCATATGTGTCCTCATTGTTGATTTGTTTAACAAAAAACTAAAGGATGACAAAAGATTAGTTGTCAAAAAATTATCATTTTATATAGCCAATTATTTGAAATGCATTGACATAAAGTAGCAGGTTAAATGTAATGACCTAAAATTTGGGTGGCTTTCTGAAAATTATTCAAACAAAAACAAAACACCGGATAGGATGAGAATGCGGATTGCATTCTTTTGTATTGTTTTTGAAAAAGCAAAAAATCTTTGCACCAGGATCAGCTTTAACAAGTGATAAGATTTTAGCCTTTCAATGCTGAATTTTGTGGATAGGGGAGGGTAGGTAAAAAAAAAATCAATAATCTATGGGATGTATAAAAAAGGATTACATATGAGCTTGGTGCATGAGGAACAAGCCTCTGCATTAAGCATGCTTCTGCGTGTAAATTGATAAATGTATTCCCCACACCCTCTGTGTTTTTTTGTGGTGTTGCATTTGTTCTTAGGTTAATACCAAGATGGTACTGCTGAGCTTGATGAGCGGGATGCAAATGGTTCTTAGGTTGAAACCAAGATGGTAATGCTGAGCTTGTAGCCAAATAACATATTCCACTAATCGGATGTTGGCTAAACAGATTTGAATTTGGATTCAGAGTTGGACCAGTGAACAACTCATACTTTATTTCAATTCCGGTTGTCCGGGACTATAAGTAGACCATGAAATGCAACTAGTTTTTTCTTTTTAATATGACGAGGAACTCTCACCAAGGACTGGGACACTTAATGGGCCCATCTCCTCCAAGGTAAACCCTGAGTGGCGTCACTAACACCCAAGCCCACCAGTTTAAGGCATCGGCACACCCAATGAGAGTCAAACATAGGATGAAGAAGTCAATTTCTCTCCAAGACCGTTGCCACGCGGCGACCCGAGCAGGTGTATTCGCAGCTCGAATGTGTGATTTTGTCAACTTCATATTAAAGAAAATCATCGACCCAGGCTCTGCGCTCCTCAAGGTCTCCCCACATATTATCTCACATTGAGTCAACAATAAGGTGGCAGGCCTCTGCTTTGGCGCTATTGGTGTAATTGTCATTTTTGAGTTACCAAGTATCATTGAGGGAGGATCAGGTGCAATGTGATTGCACATTTTTTTGTGTGCTGCAGCACCTAAACACCTTTGTCATACAACATCTTTAGCATACAACCTGTCAACTGTATGGCCCAACATCAGATGGTAGGTGATTAGGTGCAGCAGAACACAAAAAGTTTGTACTTGATTCTCCTTCTATGCAACATCTTTAGCATAGAGCCGGTCATCTGTGGGGCCCAACATCAGATAACGGGTGATTCGGTGCCGCAACACAAAAGGTGTGCAATCACATTGCACCTTATCTAAATTCGGTGTCCTTAGTGTACATACCTCGTGAAAGTGAAAAGATCAGGTGAAATATGATTGCATAAATATTTGTGCATTAAGCACTTCATCGCCCTCCATCAAGTCTTGGGTCTCACACCTGTCCTCCCAAGACCTGATGGAGGGCGATGGAGTGCTTAATGCACAAAATTTTGTGCAATCATAGTGCACCCGATCTGGACTCACATGCCTCTGAGAGATGGTCAATTCTTTAGGCAGTTTAATGGAGGAATTAAAGTGATGTACGGGGAAACAGGTTAGGATAAATGGGGTATGTGTTTTTCTTGTTAAAATTTTCAGTCTCTAAATTGTTCAATTGGGTATGGCTGTCAAATAATTGTCAAGCTATGTACTGTCTCTTCTATACTCTTAGTCTTTGATTAAGTTTCCCAGTATGGTGTCCCAAGTTATCTTTTTTCCTTGCTATGCTACTTTTTCCTAATCAACCTACCAGGCATGTCTAGTCATTCATTGTTTAATGTGGAAGAATAATAGGGTTCCTTCATTGGGAAGCAAATAATCTAACCTTTTTTTTTGCATGGACGGGGAAATCACCCTGGTAAGGGGTGTTAACCCTGTTGGTTGGGACCCATGCGGATCTTCTTTTGGATCAGATTTTTAGGTATGGTATCGGGTTCGGACCTGAGGTCTAATCGGGTCTACTATACGAGAAACCATACCTGGACCCGATAAGATATGATCGCCTTTCTAACGGTGTAATTCCGTGATGCACTCCTTGCCCCAAGGAATCACTAGACTTTGGTTGAGCAAGGGTTTATCACTTGCCCTCATTAATGCAAAGGGTTTGACACTCATAGGAATGGAACCCTAACCACCACCAGTCTAGTGACCAAGGCCCCTCCATTGCACTAAACTCCGTAAGGGCGCAAACAGTTTAACTTTTAGACATCAATATCACTATATTTTGCATTGCTGAGTTGAAACTGTTGGATATTTCACATTCAATTTAGGGAAAAAAAATACCAAGGGGTCAGTCTACGTGGTCTGGAGCGTATGAATAGAAAGGTCTCTTTCTATCTCAAGTTCAAATTCAAATTCGAGTTTATTCCCATGTGGTCCTCTTTTGCAAGGTGAAGCAAGAGCCCTGAGGGTGAGAGGGGTGCCTAAAGAGTTTTAGGCTGCCAAGACAGTAAGTGCAGAAGGTTAAGAACAATGCAGTCAATCCTTCGATCTCAATTTTTAAGTGGGGGTTCTGGTTCGATTCTCATGGGCGTCGCCCCTCTACATAAACCAACATGTAGCATAGGCCCTAGGGGCAGGGGTCATAACCTCAGAGTTTTATGTTGCTGGCAGGTATGTCTGGCTGAGCCAGCGCAACCAGGCCTTGGTGCTGGGTATTGTTTCTTCATCTTATAAATCTCCCCCCCCCTCCACCCACACCCACACAAAAAAAAATAAAGTGGGGTTCTCTGTGTAATAAAGAAACTGAAAAAAAAAACATATGGCCTGCGTTAAAGATTAAGAAATACATTTAGAAATTATTCCAGAATGTTTTTTTATTTTTAAAAGCTATTGAAATTGTAGTGTACCCATGAATGTCCTGTTTTTATTTTATTTTTATCCCTCCTCCCTATTCTTTTAACAGCAAGAGTGGAAAGATGGCTTTAACAGCATGAGGGGAAGATGGCAGGTTGGTTATTTTATGTGAAAACGGTGACCAAATTACTCCCACATTACGAAGTGCCCTCTTAAAAAAGAGACGTTGGAGATTCTGCTCTTTTACCTTTTCAGGTGCAGCTGAGTCAGCGCAGTTAAACACACGGTGAATGAGCAACTTTTTCACCAAAATGACGAAAATGCCCCATCAAACAAACTGCTTTTTAGTATATTTTTTGCCTTCTAAAACCAAACCAAGAAAACATCCTTTATCTTCCATTCCAAGGACTTTCTATAATGACTCCAAATAGTCTCCCAAGATGATGATCTCTTATTTTTTCTTCTCATAAAAATTAAAGTTACATTGGCTACCTTGTTTTCATACATAAATTTCATGGGACTTGAATGATGTGCATCAATAGGTTGAGCCAAGTCCACCCTTTAGGTTCTGTGACCCTACCAACTTGGTTTGAACCAACTAAGTTGACTGGGTCTATGGACACATCTAGTTCTGCAGAGAGATCACAAAGAGTGAAGCAAAGCAATTGGAAAGCACATGGTATTTTGGTCATTGAAAATACAAGCCCGTTAAAGAACACTCTGCACATATGTTTTTAATTGAAAAATAGGTTCCTGTTTCTTATAGAAACCATTGAACATTGCATTTAGTTTTATTCACTCAATTGCTGGTTTCAATTCACCTACTCCTTTCCCCCAAATAAAAAAATGGGACAGAATTCAATTTTTTGCTTCTAGGAGTGGCAAGCTACCAAACAAATGGCTGTACACCTTCACTCTCCTGAAGAACGTTGCCACTCACTACTATCATTCCCCAACTGTTTCCAAAACAAAACAAAAAAATCCCCACTAGTAGATAAGATAAATATTGCCGTTTAAATCTATTGGACGCAATTCCTTATCAAAACTTTATTTTTCCCAAGGAAAAACTCAAATGACATAAGGCTACTACCCAACTTGCCCAGAAAAGGCATAATCAGTGTTGGCTGCAAGACCATTGTATCTCCTAAGAAATCCACCAATATGCATCGTTGGTGATATTTCACTGTTACAGAGCCAGTTCTTTGTAGATTCAATGAGTTGGATGATCTTTGGATCATAAACACCATTATCTATAATCAAATTATAACCGATGCTTTACTAGTAACTTAAACAAATGAAACTAAGATGTAACTATGATCTTAATATGATCAGGTCAATTAATCCGGTTCACCATTATGTCTAGCTGTCAGGGATTTGTAGGTCATTTTGGGAAAGATGCAGGGTCACAGCACACTATTTCTCTCACTATTAAATAACATGTGTGATAATATTTTAATAGTCCCGGAGCCGCAACGGTCAATTAAAGGGTATTTCTGTCCTTAAAAAAAGAACTGAAACATTGGTAATTCCCCATTCAAAATAAGGAAAGATGAAAATTGATAAATAGGCAAGCTGAAGTTGTGAGTGTGCGTGAAATGCATCTCTCTTTCTTAGTCATCCCATGTGAATCCACCTCCTTTTGCTTCCTTTTTGACCACCTGTGCCATCTTTTACCTATATTCAATAATTCTTTGCTGCTTTTCCTTCTGTTCCCTATTTGATTTGCTTTGTGTTTTGTTTTGGTGTGATTCTGATGCTGGTTTCCTTCTAGTTGATGCAAATTCTGTATATTCCTGCTTCTAGTACCAATCTTCCTGTTTAGCTGCTTCTGTACAAGAGAGTTTTGAGTTGCAGGTGCTATTTTCATGGCTGCTCCAAAACCTGAAGACATAACTCATCCTCCCATGGAGCAACTGCAAGGCCTTGAATATTGTATAGACTCGAATCCAAGTTGGGGTATGCCACTTTTCTTTGGTTTGGCTTTTTATAATCACCCGCACCACCATCATTATGTCGTGAACTCCAAAAGCTTTGAATATGCCACTTTTCTTTGGTTTGGCTTTTTAATCACCAGCACCACCATCATAATGTCCTGAACTCCAAAAGCTTTGAATATTGCACGAAGGGAGACTTTTCTAACTTTTACCACTGCAATCGTCAACCATAATAGTTTGGTTCTTCATACATTCATCACAGGTTGTTGCTGTAAATTTATATTATTCAGATTTTTTTTTTTACAATGTTCACCACCATCATCCTCATACATACATCATAGATTTTAGCTATAATGTTATATCATTCAGAACTATCACCACCACCATCATTATCAAGAATACCAGCATCAAACCAGAAAAAGCTAACATGGGTAATGGTGTTTCTGACAGGGGAGGCTATTGCCTTGGGTTTCCAACACTATATTTTGGCGTTGGGGACAGCAGTTATGATCCCATCGTTTTTGGTGCCTTTGATGGGCGGAACTGATGTAAATCATCTGCCTTAGCTCTTCCATTCTGCAACTCTTTCGGTAGTTTCTATATCTGCAAAATAATAACAGCCATCTTATCTTTATTACAAATGTTTGATTTCCTTAGATGGTTCCATGTACCACAAAACCCAACTTCTAATGGAAATATGAAAGTAGTAACTTCTGTTTCAGTAGGCTATCTTGGGAAACGTGAAAATCAGCTGAGGTTTGAAAATATTAATAAACTTGACACTGGAACTTCTTAGGAAGTGGACAAATACTAGTTTTCCCATTTGTGGTCTTGGTGGTCCTGAATATCTCTTTTCATATTTAGCATGTTATGTATGTATGTGAATGCGGACTTGTTCATATATTTTTTTGAAGCTGCAAGCACTTTTATGTATTCTGGTGTTCCTGTTTTTTCTCTTACATTCCTACCTAGTTTTTTGCCCAACAGAATGCTCTAATTACTCTCTTGGATTGCTTAAGACGCCGCGGATCTTCTTTTTGTTCCCAATGCAATCATACAGCCAAGAAAATGAATTTGTTTGGTTTTTTATTTTAACCTCCCTTTAGTTATTCTGTTGTATATCAGAGGCCCGATAAAATAGCATACTTTTGCCACCAAAACTTAGCATTCACAGAAAATCCGCAAACAGGTTACTATCTCAAGTTTCATGGAGATTTTTGCAAGTATTGTAGGTGCTTTTGTAAATGTGATTATTGCAAGTAGTTTGACAATGCCGGCGAACTTTATGAATTTTTTGGAGAAAACAATAATATTGATTTTGTTTGCCTGAGGGAAGGTAGTAGAGCTTGACAGAAACAACAGACAGCTGCAGGATTTTTAGCAAATGTCCTCGTTTTCGCAAAAATTACATTGTCAATATTACATGAATTGGTTCCATGAGTTTCTCTGTCGTGAAATTGATCACATATCTTTAGAACTTCAGGAGCTGCAATTTGATTGAAATTTGTATGATCCATACACTTAAATTCTGCATGAACAGGTTTTTATTGCAAATTTCTTCAACAACTTAGCATGTTTCACCATGGTTCTGATATTGGTCTGTGTTACATGAAAAATTTAGGATGACAAAGTGAGGGTGGTTCAGACATTGCTATTTGTGACTGGCATCAACACACTACTTCAGACATTGTTTGGCACTCGTTTGCCCACTGTGGTTGGGGGCTCCCATGCTTTCATTGTCCCAATTATCTCCATAATTCATGACCCTTCCTTGATGCGAATATCCGACGGACATGAGGTTGGTGGTCTCCTTCTCACATCATTGCCACTATTCAAAGATGGAAATGCTTTGTTGAGCCCATAATTCCATAAAATCTACATTTATGATGTGTTTGGTTTCTCTTTTTGTAGAGATTTCTGCAAACCATGAGAGCAACTCAAGGAGCTCTTATTGTTTCATCAAGCTTACAGATAATTCTGGGCTACAGCCAACTGTGGGGAATTTGTTCCAGGTGAGCATAACCGAGTTTAGTTTGGTAATTTTTATTGGATGGTTTGATGGGATATTGAAGGAGTGGTTAGCCTATCCCCAGTGAAGATGACAATCCTTACCCCAAGCCTTCTTTGTTTTAGCCATATCCCACTTGTACAGAACTGGAATTTTTGGGATTTTGCACTGTGCTCATAGTTCAATATCTCGAATTATCACAGTAAAGAACAAAAACCGTCTTTTTTATGTTATATGGAAGAAAGTATCCATCTTTTATGACGGAGGCTAAAACGTCGGCCTTCTAATTTATTTATTTTTTGGGTGTGTCTGATTGTTGAGATCCAAGGATTAATAGAGACAAATCACAAAAACATACCCCCCACCACCACACGTGTACACACACACACACACTTTTGATCTGGTGAGATATGTTCAACTGAAAATATGAATCTCAGATTTGGGTTTTTGGAGGATTTGAGATTCAGGTTGGTTTTGAATGCTTACCCAAGCCTTCTTTGTTTTAGCCATATCCCACTTATGCGGAAAAATGGAAATTTTTGGGATTTTGCACTTTGCTCATAGTGCAATATCTCGAGTTATCCCAGTAAAGAACAAAAACTGTCTTTTTTATGTTATATGGAAAAAAGTAGCCATCTTTTATGAGCAGGTGCAATCACATTGCATACTTTAGTGTACTGCTGCATCTTATCCCCTTCCATCTTCTGTTGGGCCCACAGCTGACAGGCCATTTCCCAGAGATGAAGGGCAGCCAGGTGCAGCTCAAAATGTGCAATGTGATTGTGCCTAATTGGGACGAGGGGTTGGGTTAGGGCAGAGATACGTGTACCTTTGGGGTGCGTTGGACACGATGGCAGATCAGGGTGCAATCACATTACATACTTTAGTGTGCTACTGCATCTGATCTGCCTTTCATCTTCAGTTGGGCCCCACAGCTGACAGGCCGTATCCCAGAGATGAAAGGCAGTCAGGTGCAGCTCAAAATGTGCAATGTGATTGGGCCTGATCTGCCCTCAAAATGTCCTAGATGCTGCACCAGCCAACCTGTTGGCAGGAGGACTCTCATGTCATGCCAATCAGGTGCAGTCACATTGTTTTGATGCATCTGATCTGCCTTTCATCTTCTGCTGAACCACAGCTGACAGGCAGTAGTATCCCAGAGATGGAGGGCAGTCAGCTGCAGTTCAAAATGTTAAAATGTGATTGCGCCTGATCTGCCCTCAAAATATCCTAGATACTGCACCACACCAGCACCAGCCAAGACCTGTTGGCAGGAGGACTCCCATGTCATGCCAATCAGGTGCAATCACATTGTATACTTTTATAGTGTGTTGATGCATCTGATCCGCCTTCCATCTTCTGTTGGGCCCCACAGCTGACAGGCCGAATCCCCGAGATGAAAGGCAGTCAGGTGCAGCTCAAAATGTGATCGTGCCTGATCCGCCCTCAAAATGTCATGCTGTTGGCAGGACTCCCATGTCATGCGTTTGAGGTCCTGAGAGTTACACCTAGCATTGGACCTTTGTGGCAAGAGACATTAAGAAGAAGTTGGCCTTGCCGGATAAGTGGGTGTTAGCATTCAAACACAATCTGGATGTTTACCTTCATTTTTGGCAATTAGGCTCTATGCCAAATTTGTCATTTAGACATTTCATTTAAAGCTTGGAGAAGAATTATAATTCAACAGATTGTTTTTTATCTGATTTCCGACTCCATTTAGTCAGTCGTATTTGGTAAGCAAAATTATAATTGGATTCGGACATGGTTTTCGAACTTTGCTTCCAAGTGCCAAATGCATCCGATAAATCTGGGTTTAATAGATATTTGTCTCAGCCGATATATATGGTTAGAAATTGCCTGAAAGTTCAAAACTGCAATTTCTCACGAGATTTTTAAACCATGACAAATATCGTGATATTTATACTTTTAAAAGATATTTATCGTGAAACCCCTGAGTTTTTTATTTTTAAATGTGTTTTATTTATATTTTCTTATAAAAATTTAAAATTTTATATTTTTTTAATTTAGTTTTTATTCCAGAGATTTTACCCCAAAATGGAGAGATTTATGAAAAAAATTCAAAAACCTCCAAGAGTTTTTTTTTTTGCCTGCCGTTTTAACTTTTGTCACTATATGATATTTGCATGTAAAAAAATCAGATTAATATGTCTAATAACCCTTTCCATAAGCAGTAATCTGAGTGTTTTCCATCATTTATTTTTGTGAAACAGGTTCTTTAGCCCGCTTGGCATGGTTCCAGTGATCGCTCTTACTGGCTTTGGCCTCTTTAATAGAGGCTTCCCTCTGGTACGTTTCATGCCATAGGATTGCTTGTTTCAAATACAGGATGCAGAAAAAATCCATTTAATGGATCTTTGAGTTGTGTATAAATTAGGGGGATGCCAATGAATCCGATGTTGTCCGATATCCGACTGAATTTGATTCCGCTTAGTTGCATTTGGTAAGCCAAAACCATATCGGTTCTGATATTGTTTTGAATTGTGATTTAATCCGACCAATATTTAGTATTTGATGGATATCTGAATCCAAAAATCCATTTAATGGATCTTTGAGTGTGTATAAAGTGTAGGGATGCCAATGAATAGGATTTTGTCCGATGATTCCGCTTAGTTGCATTTGGTAAGCCAAAACCATATCCGATTACAATCGAATTCTGATATGGTTTTGAATTGTGATTGAATCCGACCAATATTAGTATTTGATGGATATCTGATTCCAAATTGGTTTAGCCAACATCCAATTAGTCCATTGGCCACATCTGATCCGAATCATAGCCGTTTACAATAAAGTGACAAAAAGTATCCCTTTAATTTTAAAGTCAATGTTAAGGGTATTTATGTCATTCTATGGCTAAGCTATGCTTATTGTCCCATTCACTTGTTTTTCAGGTGGGAAATTGTGTGGAAATCGGCGTTCCCATGCTCATTGCATACATAGCCTTTTCTCAGGTAAATAATTTTATTTTTTCCCCTTTTTTCACGTCAATATTATCATTATAAATATTAAAATTTATGTTCAGTAAATCACAAGTTTTACCCCTAAAGAAACCTCCATTCATGCAAGCGATGTGATCATCATCCTTCAAAATGACAATTCTACCACAGCAATTAAGCTTTCTAAACGCAACGCCCATGAAAGATGTCTGTCAAATGGCAATCATACCCCTACAATTAAGTCATCTATAAACGATCATGAAGTGCTTGTAATTCCCATTTCTTCCTTGAATCTACAGTACCTGAAGCACATCCAGGCAAGGAGGTTTCCGGTTTTCGAACGGTTCGCGCTTCTGATATCGGTGACAATCATTTGGGTCTACGCGCACGTGCTGACAGCGGGCGGTGCCTACAGTCACCGGCCGGACAGGACTCAAGTGAATTGCAGGACGGACCGAGCCAACCTTGTTTCCTCTGCACCCTGGTGAATATAATATCTCATAAGTGGATATTTCTGTCATTTAAACTTCACAACTTAGGGATGCAATTGTCATTTTGTAAATTGAGATGGACAAGAGCCCTTTCTACAAGGATAATTTTGTCATTTGGTTTCACTTTTTTTGTTCCTAATTTGCCCTCGTCTTCTTCTTTTTTGTCTTTTCAGGATAAAGATCCCATATCCGCTTCAGTGGGGCCCACCGACCTTTGATGCTGGACATTGCTTTGGGATGATGGCTGCCGTATTGGCATCCCTTGTGGAGGTAACTCCTAAATCGGTCCAGATTGGATCTAGATTTGGGTCTTAAGAGGCTCCTACTAACTCCACCCTTAGAGATGAATGTGTTAGAAAAACAACAAGCAAGAAACAATCCAAGGAAACAATAAACAAGAATGATCAAACCAAACATAACAAAGACACAGAGATTTACGTGAAAAAACCTCCTTTCGAATCCGAGATAATAAAAAACCACAGCTGCCCAGAGAAAAACTTTATTGCTCTTTCAACTGCCACAAGAGAGAAAGAAAAAAAGAATTTATAAGGCAAGGGCGACAACCTTAAACCTACAAGTCGGGTTTGATCCATAAGAAACCGGGTCTCAAAAACATATAAGCCCCCCAAAAAATTCTTCCGCGCTGCCCCCCACGACCCCCCGCCAGGGGCAGCCCCCCCTGACCACCGTATCCGAATTCTAAAGAGTTGAGTGGGTCCAATTTTCATATCTTGATCTTTAGCTGTCAACAGGTCCAATATTTCGATCCATCAGGGGTCACCCATATAAGATCTATTCGGGTTCCAGTTGCATAAAATACTTGGGGGGTCGACCGGGTTGCAAACACAAATCATAACTCAACAGGTTGGGGTAGATCCGAATATTTTTGGGGTCAGCATCATTTTGTATACCCATACATAGAAACTCAGAATCTGGTTATGTTGGTTAACTGATATAAATCCAACCTTTTGACAACCGTATGTGAATCCAACTCAGATTTCACAGTGTATTCTCGGACCTGGTTATGATCCAAGCTCCTGTGGTATAAAATCTATTGATTTTATGTGGAAAGGGTTTAATGGTCAGTACATACAATTCTGACCCTGGATGCAATACCTGATTCTGACTTGGATCTGACTAGACCCGACTATTTGTTCAGAAATTGACCCAGATTCAGAGTGCACCCAGATCCGGCAATATGATTTGGATATCTGGTTCAGACCTGGGTAGGAACTCTGACCAATTTGCATCCCTATTTAGTTAGCTGGTTTAGTATGTGTGTTGCCTTCCAAATCCAATCTATTTTGTAATCGAATCTAAGTAATAATGTTGGATCGAATTCCTGACAGTGTTGACGTGCCATGCTCATTGAGCTCACTGATGTCATTTAAATTTCAAAATTTCAATGCAGTAAACAATCTGGAACCTTTTGTGACTTCAAATTTCTTACCATTGTAGGAACACTGAAAATCCATATTGTATTTTCACTAAAGCAAAAACCAGTAGTTCCATGGATTTTTAGATATTTGCTGCTGATAGCTTGAAATCCAAAAATTCAGGAACTCTAGGATTTGGTGTCACCAAAACATGCACTTAGATACATACCTGAGTTCCACATATAAGATCGAGAACAATGCCCGAGTTCTTGTTTGGTCTGTAATGTTATGTTACTATTGATTTGCAGTCAACTGGAGCTTACAAAGCAGCATCTAGGTTTGCAAGTGCCACACCACCTCCTGCATATGTCCTGAGTCGCGGCATAGGCTGGCAGGTAATCCAATGATTTACTTATGCTTACTGTATGAAAATAACCAGCATGATGATGTTCATACTAAACCATGCTCACAAATATAGTGATATTTCCAAAAGCAGATAAAATCTTTTACCATGTGCTTACTAACCAACATTGTTGTTCATACTAAACCATAGTCACAAATATAGTGATATTTTCAAAAGCAGATAAAATCCTCCTGCACATGTCCTGAGTCGCGGCATAGGATGGTACCAAACATGCATGTGCTTACTAAACCATACTCGCAAATATAGTGATATTTCCAAAAGCAGATAAAATCTTTTACATGTGTTTACTAAACCAACATTGTTGTTCATAGTAAACCATAGTCACAAATATAGCGATATTTTCACAAGCAGATAAAATCCCAAAAATCATGATTCTTTCAAAATAATACCTATTCCGAGAATATCATCAAATTATTATGCTAATAACAAGCTTTTTTAATATTTTCTATTTGTTTAACACACCATACATGCTAGATTTCCCTTGGAAAAAACAGGCTTCTTAATCTTGAGATTTGTGACAGGGTACCAAACAGGCATAGATCAGCAGGTAATAAAATTATTTACACAGATGGTATATATGAAGATAACCAACACTGCTGCTCATACTAAACGTATGCTAAGCAGGTAAGACTAGCAGGCAATAAAATGATTTGCTAAACATGCAACTTAACAAGCCAAACAGGCATAGTCTGGAAGGTAATAAAATGATTTACATATAGTAACCAACACTGCTCTTCATACTAAACATGCATGTGAAACAGGCAAATCTGATTTGCATGTCTTTACTATATGAAAATAACTGACACGTTCATACATAATGTGGCTTTTGTAGTTAACAAAACTGGAATGAACTCATATTTTGCTGCAATATTCTGTGGTTAATGATGCATGCACATGCCATTAGCTTGATCTGAACATTTTTAAAATTGTGGAAAACAGGGAATTGGAATTCTGCTTGATGGCCTCTTTGGAGCAGGAACTGGTTCCACTGTCTCTGTGTAAGAATTTCTTTCTGCTTTTCCACATTTTCTTTTTCATCGATGAGTACTTTTTAAAGACTAACCCACCTTGATAAAATTTTCATGGACACTTTCTTCTTCTCCACTGCCTCATTTGTTTCCTTCTTTTTGCAGTGAAAATGTGGGTCTCCTTGGAATGACACGAGTTGGCAGTCGTCGAATTATCCAAATTTCAGCTGGTTTTATGATATTTTTCTCAATTTTAGGTAAGAAGATGATTTTCTATAACACCAGTTTAAGCTTTTCCAAATATATGTAATAAGTTAAATAACTGAAATATATAGAAAACAGAAAAATATGGTATGATGAAAAAACAAAATGGGAACACTTGCAATTTAATGTTTTAAGCACTAACTTGACTTTATCCTCCTATTTTGAACAGGAAAATTTGGTGCAGTTTTTGCCTCCATACCATTTACAATCTTTGCTGCTGTCTACTGTGTTTTATTTGGACTTGTTGGTACGTTAATCTTTCAAACATGTCTTGC